>NW_009259866.1:64192-64968 GCF_000687185.1 Egretta garzetta | reverse complement strand
AAGTGGTCAAGTCCCCATCCCTGGGGGGATTTAACAGCCGGGCAGATGAGGTGCTTAGGGCCAGGGTTTGGTGGTGGGATGGCAGGGGTAGGGGAACGGTTGGACTTGATGATCTTAAAGGTCTTTTCCAACCTAAATGATTCTGTGATTCTAAGGACGGGGCAAGTCAGGACCAAATCAGCAATGAGGAGGGGAAGCAGCCACTGTGCTTAGAAGAAGGACCCAAAGCCATGGTCAGAGCTGGAAGGGGGCCTTAGGGAGACACATGGAGGAACAGACCCAGCTCGACCTGTCCAACCCCAGGAGATCCCCCCAGCAGAAATGCCTCAAAAGTCACTGCATTGTGGTGGTGGACGGAGACAGAGAGAGGCGCTCCGGGCTGGAAGAGCTGCTCTGTTCTGTCTTGCTTTTTCTGTTTGAGACTATCTTGGCCGCAGTGATACCTCCTATGGATTTAAATGTCTTTCTTTAGTAAATAACAGCAGATCATATATATGTACCTAAATATATATGCATAAAATTCATTCGCAACAATAATAGAAGTGATGACCTGGCACTTTCCCTCTCCGCCTGTCAAACCTTCCTCCGCAGCACTGAGAGGATGGATTAGAAATGGTTTGATGTATGGATGGGTCACCGGATAAACTAACCAGAAATGGATGGAGGTGAGATGGATGGCTTCCCCATGCATCCTCAGTGCATTTCAGTTCTCAACTGTACAGCCCTAAAACATTGAGGCTGCCTAAAATCCTTCTGCTTTGAAGTGTGGTTGCATG
>NW_009259866.1:63035-64164 GCF_000687185.1 Egretta garzetta | reverse complement strand
ACTCTCCAGCTTTCATTGCTTTGTTACATGCACCCAGCCTTGCTCCCCCACGTCCCCATCCTGATGCTGATTGCCACTGGGGAGCAAGGGGATCGCTGCAGACAAAGCCCTGCTGAGAACTCGTGTAATGGAGAACAATTTCTATAAAATGCCTCTCTTGCAGGCCCTAACTGTCACCCTACAGCATCCCACACCAAGAGACTTAATGTCCACGGAGAATCTCTCTGCTTCTCCAGATCCTCTACTCCTACTGCAGTGGCGCACATCACAGCCACCACCACAGAAAACCAGTTAGAGAGAGAAGTACTGGATAGAGAAACTTACCCATGGATGAGAGGCAGTCATGAGGTCCACTGCCTGTCCATTCCTTGGACTCCTACGCCAACTTTATGATGCTTCCTCTTACCAGCCAAACACCAGTTTTCATTTCCCAAGTCAAGCTGGACTAGGCTATGGAGGGCTGAGGCTGACCTCTTTCTCAGTGTGGTCTGAATGGGCAGATGAGGTGCTTAGGGACATGGTTTAGTGGTGGGACTGCAGTGTTAGGGGAATGGTTGGACTTGATGATCTTAAAGGGCTTTTCCAACCTAAACAATTCTATGACTCTATGGTGGGGAGGGTCTTGCTCTCCGTGCAGAACAGATACCTCTGAGCACTCAGTAATCCCCCACACTGAGCTCCTGAGCACAACTCCATCACAATAGCTGCAAGAGGGGCCAGAGGCAGAGGCAGGAAAGGGAGAGGGAGGCAAAAGGCTCAGATGATGAGGCTCCCCATTGACTTAGGCAAACATCACATATCCACAACAAGCCACAGACCAACTACGCTGCACCACGGAAAGCATCAAGTGACAATAAAAGGGTCGCTGTCATAAGATGTGCCCATCCAGCCACCTCCATCACATCCCCACATTTTCCTCTTCAAACCATCAGTTGCCCAAAGTAAATTTGATTCTGTCCCAGGAGAATTATTAAACCAGCTTAGAGCTATTCCCAGAGTTTTCCTGTTGACATTTCATAGAATCACAGAATCATAGAATGTTTTGGGTTGGAAGGCACCCCTAGAGGTCACACAGTCCAAGCCCCCTGCAGGGAGCAGGGACACCTTGAACCACATCAGGTTGCTCACA
>NW_009259866.1:58296-62775 GCF_000687185.1 Egretta garzetta | reverse complement strand
CAGGTGAGGTCTCACCAGAGCAGAGCAGAGGGGCAGAATCACCTCCCTCGCCCTGCTGGCCACGCTTCTCCCGATGCAGCCCAAGGTAGGGTTGGCTTCTGGGCTGCCAGCACACATTACCGGCTCGTATCCAGCTTTTCATCCATCAGTACACCCAAGTCCCTCTCGGCAGGGCTGCTCTCCATCCTTTCTTCCCCCAGCCTGTGCTGATACCGGGGGTTACCCCGACCCAGGTGCAGGACCTTGCACTTGGCCTTGTTGAACCTCATGAGGTTCACCCAGGCCCACCTCTCCAACACCTTGTCCAAAAGTGCTTTGCAAAGGCTGGATCTAGGTGTCTGTCCCCGGCAATCTCAGCTGAGGGGGGGCTGTAGCTCTTCTAACAGCCACCAGCCACACAGCAGAGCCAAACGGGCAATAAAGGCCATATAGCATAAGAGAACCTGCCAAAGAGAGGGTTTGGAGCGGAATGGTGTTAAATCCATACATATCTATATGATGCCTTCCTTGCCTTACCCATTGGCTTGGGATGAAGCCACCATCCCCCAGGTGTCCTTGCAGCTAAAGTTTGTGCTCTGTAATACAGGGACGTACCTGCAGGCCAGGGGAAGATGGGCAGAGGGAAGGGCTGCGCAACGGTAGGGATGCTCTCCCCTACCCCGTAGAGAGGCCGTGCGCGAATCCCGCCACCGCTCCCGAAGCTCTGCCAAGCATCTGGCACGGAGCTCTGGCCCCTCCACCCGCCTGCAGCAGTAATATAGTAAGTGCTCTTTCATGTCGTGTTGCTTTGGCTTTCCAGGATCCGAGGGGGACTCTGACACACAGCATTTATCTCAAGCGGCTATTGATCCCCGGCTCTATAAAAATGATTACACTTGACCCAAGGCTGCACTCGTTTCAGCGTCTGTGCTGGAGAGCAGGAAGAGGCTGCCCAGCCGGGCACGGGCTGCGGAGGAAGGGAGAGACCGCAGCGGAGGAGACTGGGTGCTGGGGACGTTTATTCAGAGATGAGCAGACAAAAGCTGGAAGGCCTTTTCCTTTGGCCAGGATGTAGGTGGGAGAATGTTCACCTGATGGAGCCGCTCAGATGCTGCAGGACTGTGGGGATTCGAGTGGAGAATTTAAAGGTGGTTTTGGCCAAAGGCGGCACTTTTTAGGCAGTTCAGCCAAATTTCAGCAGTTAGGGAGTGTACAAATTCAGGATGCTCCTGTGCATATGGGAGGATCAAGGTGGGACTGGTGGTGGCCCTGGAGAAGATACCGGGTTGTAACGATTGCTTTCCCCCAGCACTAAAACACTGCAGACCTGGGCAGAATGAGGGAGATGAAACAGGAATCACCATGGAAATCAGTGTCGAGGCCAGAAAATGAGCTGGAAAGCCCAGCCCAATGGTCCTTCCTTGGGAGGGCACCTTGAGATCAGGAACACCTGGGTTCATTGGGGCAATGTGGAAACAGCAGAGGACTGTGGGGTCTCTCAGCACATTGTGAGTGGTGCTGCCCCTGGCATGGGGATGGGTTTGCTTGGACTTAGCATCAGGATCTCCATCAGAGCCACCAGCCCAGGGGTCTCTCTGCAGTCATGGTCTGCAGAACCAGTGGTGTCTGGGGAGCCTTTGGTCAGACAGGTACACCCTAGCATACCTGATCCCTGCTGGAAGCAAAACCCTACTTGCCCTGGCAGGACAGTGGCTGTACAAATAGAGTCTCCTTCATCTCCCAACCCACTGGAGCACAAATGTGCCAATGAGTTGGTACCCAAACTGACGTGTCACCAGGCTTACCTGCCTCTCTGCTCCTACTCCTCCTGGCTCAGCCCCAGGCTGATGGTCCTGCCTTGCTTCTTGCCCCCATCAGCCCCCTCTGCATGACTTTCCATTGCATAGCATGAACAGGCCCTGCATGAAACATCAGAGCCCAGACAAAGAGCCATCTGGAAGGAGACAGAAGTGGATTTTCTCATGGTCAACTTAGTGGCCACAGGCTGTGAAGCTGTGCTTGGAAATGCAATCCTTTATCCTGAACTAGTGCAAGGTCTTGATGCAAGGCTTCAAGCCAGGAACCAAGCTGACCTACACCAGAAGCCAACAAGTGGGCAAAGGAGCCATGGAACAACTTATGTTGTCCATCCCTGATGGATTTAAACTTGTTGATGGAGATCAGCAGAGAGGCTCACAATACAGCAGGAGTCCATGACACCTGCCCAAGAGCATGGGTCTCTCCCTGTGCTTCAGGAAGAACTGCTGGAAAAAATAAGCATTTTGGCTTGCAAAGCATGGAAGATGCTCAAGGAGTTGGGACTATGACAAAAATCTCCAGCACCATTGCTGGAATGCAGCGTGGATAGGGTTGTTCCCAAAAAGCAGTTTGGAGCTGTCCCAAGAGGCCACATGGATAGAACCACTGGGATTTAGGATACAAGGCAAAGAGTTTGGCAGTAACAAAATGAGCCATACCATGCACTTGCCTCCAGGGCCAGAGAACTGTTGCTGGGGGCTGGAGGTAGAAATCCACAGTTAGATATCTGATATCTAACCCCATCTGATAGACATGGGGTTAGATATCTCAGCCAGGCAAAGATGAAAGGGGAGAGGAGACGAAAGGGCCTGGGAGCCACTGCTGTACCTGTGGATGAGGTGCAGAGATGGTAAGTCCCCAGGTGACTTCATGCCTGCACCAAGCCAACCCTCCAACAAGGGTGAGTAAAGAGTCCTCTGTGCAGCATGGCATTCATCATGAGCTCTACCAGCATTTGCTCCAACACCTGGCACAACAAGCAACTTAATGGTTGGACTTGATGGTCTTAAAGGTCTTTTCCAACCTAAACGATTCTATGATTCTATAAAGAGTTTCCATACAGACCTGGACTTCAGCTGTGCCTTATCCAGTGACTGTGGGGCTATCGAGCCCACTAGACCTGGTCCAACACAAGCCTGATCCCACCATCGCAGGCTGCCAGTTTGACTGGATATGGGAAAGGACCCTGCAAGGCTCTTCTCTCCCTCAACCTGTTTCTTCTGCCTAGATACTATCCTGGAGCATGAAAAAAAAAAAAAACCAACCCTTCAAACAGAAACTAATCCTTTTGCAAACTGCCCTGAATTAAGACCCAAAGAAAAAGACTGCCTCAGAAGTACGGCACTTGCCTGCAGCTCCCAGGCGGAGAGGGAAACAGAGGGATATCACCGAAGCTGATGTTTTGCAGAGTTGGCTGTGCCCCAGCCCACTTATTGGTGCGCTGAGTTGGGGAGGGCTTTGCTTCCAGCATAGGAGGGTTATCAGGGGATTTGCTGCTGTTGCAAAACTTCTGCATGGATTGGGAGGGAGAGGGAGAGGTTTTCCAGCAGTCAGCAGAGCACGATTTAGCATCTGCAGAGTTGAAAATGACCCTTGCGATTACACTTACTTCAGGGGACCTGGATTTTAGATTTCCCTGTGTGCTGGATAGAGAGGCTCGCGCTCGCTGCGTGGGGGAGGGTGATGTGGGAACACAAAGGAGCGATGAGGGGACAAGCCATTACCGCAAAAGTCATTACTCCAGAGGGAAAAGGCTACGCTGCTCACAGCTGTAATTAACAGTTTCCTGGGAATTCACCACCCTGTGAACTGAGGTCTGAGGATGGGATGATGGAGGCACTTACCTCTCTCCCTCGGCCGCAGAAGGAGCCGAGAGTGATTCCTTTGGCACCCAGTTTAACCCTGATGAAATCCTTAAATACCAGGATCCGGACAACCCACGCATCCCTAAGACATTTCTTTGACCAGGCAGCAGGAAAGCCAAGGTGCCGAGAGGTTTCACCAAGCACATCGCTGTGATTTCACATCACACAGACCTGTGCACAGACAGGGTCATAGAATCATTTAGGGTGGAAAAGACCTTTAAGACCATCAAGTCCAACTGTTAACCTAACCCTGCCATCCCACCACCAAACCCTGTACTGAAGCACCTCGTCTACCCATCTTTTAAATACCTGCAGGGATGGGGACTTGACCCCTTCCCTGGGCAGCCCCTTCCAGTGCCTGACAGCCCTTGCGGGGAAGGAATTGTTCCCAGTGTCCAACCTCACCCTGCCCTGGTGCAATTTGAGGCCATTTCCCGTCATCCCATTGCCTGTTACCAGGAGAAGAAACCAACACCCACCTCAGGCGGTTGTAAGGAGCAAAAAGGTCTCCCCTCAGCCTCCTTTTCTAAACACGCCCAGCTCCCCCAGCTGCTCCTCATAAGACTTGTGCTCCAGACCCCTCACCAGCTTTGTTGCTCTCCTCTGGATGTGTTCCAGAAATGCAACGTCTTTCTTGTCGTGGGGGGCCCAACCCTGACCCCAGCACTCGAGGGGCAGCCTCACCAGTGCCCAGCACAGGGGCACGATCCCTGCCCTGCTCCTGCTGGCCACACCACTCCTCATACAAGCCAGGATGCCGCTGGCCCTCTTGGCCACCTGGGCACCCTGCTGGCTCCTATTCAGCCCCCTCGCGACC
>NW_009259866.1:54791-58217 GCF_000687185.1 Egretta garzetta | reverse complement strand
CTGCATGGGGTTGTGGTGACCCCAGGGCAGGACCTGGCCCTTGGCCTTGTTGACCCTCACCCAATTGGGCTGGGCTCATGGCTCCAGCCTGGCCATGTCCCTCTGCAGAGCCCCCCTCCCCTCCAGCAGATCCACACTCCCGCCCAGCTTGGTGTCATCAGTTTGGGGTCCTTCTCATGCCTGACCCAAGGACACCTCCTTGGGCTGCTCATTGTGAAGACCACCCCAAAAGGACAGCCAAGTCAGGCCACAGGTTATAGGTAACCATAAAAGCAACTTTTCTCCAAAAAAGTGCAGAAATGCTTTCCTCTGCTGGAATAGGGCAAAGTCCTGTTGCTTTGGAGGTAAAGTCCAGGAAAAACAAAGGCACCACACAGGCACAGGGTTGACCCCAATATGGTCACATTACATCCCTCCTCATAATCTGTGCGTGGAGTTCTTGGAGATGAACATAAGAAAGATGGAGTCTTATGAAGAGATCTTCCTTAAAGAACAATTTAGGTAGAACTTTAGACTTATCTCATGGGGGAAGGATGTCTTCTGGAACATAGAAAAGGAGTTGCAATGGGAAAAGCAAAGCATGGGATGAGGATAAAAACCGTCTTAGTGACAAGAAAGATCTTTGCAGAGAAACGTCAACATCTCAGCTGGACGGTGTTGAGCACAGAAAAGTCAGGGATGACGAGGAGAAGAGTGAAAAGAGGAAACTTCTGGTCAGTGCAGAGACAGCTTTAGGGCAGCCCAAATTTTCTGAGTTGGCTTGAACGTGGCTAAAGTTGAGGGAAATGTCTGCTTTTTAAAACAAAGATGCCACTGAGGTCCATCCCCAAGATTAAGGCATGGTTTGAATTGGGTTTATATCTGTCTGGGCACAAGAAAATTGAAAAAGCAAGTGAGCCAAGTGAATGCCACAAAGATGTGCCAGACACAAGCCTGGGTAGCACGGCCTGGAGATGCTCTGGGAAGAGCCCATTGGCTCCCCAAAACACAGAAATTGTGCCCAAAACCAGCTGGGCATGCACACAGGCTCAGACTGCCCAGCATAGACCCAAAGCGTGCTTGGCTGCAAGCCATGCCCAGGGACACCCACCCAGGTTTGCATGCTCCATGTGTCCTGTAAGGACTTCACAACTTATAGCTCAGGCACGCCCAGACACCCTGCAGCACTACCTGATCCAGGGAAATAGGATTTTTGCAGACAGCAGGTCAGGATCCCAGAAAGGACAACTCTTGTGGGAGCCCATGGGGTCCAACAACAAGAGTAGGGGGGTTTACAGGGAAACCTGGCTCCAACCCTGACATGTGGCTGACCCGAGGGGGAAAGCTGCTCCAGGGCATCCTCCAGAGCCAGGGTGACCATGCATTTAAGCCATACAAAAACCCTCTTGGCCATTTCCTGGTGCTGTGGAGGGGAGGTGTACATCCTTTCTGGCCTGGTTGGCAGGTACATCTCGGCCAGGCATTCCCCCCTGGGGCTGCCCTCCACTGCTGGGGTGCAGGGAGCTGGGTGCAAGCTGTGTCTGGTTCTCAAATGTCCCCCGCTCTGTCCCCCAGCCCTCCCCTCCTGCAGGGCACCTGCCACAGGCGGCCACTTGGCTTCCTTGCCCCAAGGGCAGCGCCAGGTCCCCAGTCGCTGTTAGAAGACACCCTGGCTGGCACCCAGGGCTGACACCCGATGCATCACCACCTCCTGCTGGGAAGACACTGAGCTCAGCCCCCACCCATGGGCTTCCCCCAGGGTTACCACGGGCCCTGCAACGGGAGATTCACTGGTGCACAGAGCTACCCCACAGGCAGCACCCCAACCATGAGGTGCATGGAGGTCTGATCAGCCCCACCATTCCTGCACACCTGACCATAAGGAAGTCATGCATTGCCGGGAGGTCCTGGGTGGAGAAGGATGAAGGCTGCACGGTGCAACCAGTTTTACAGTAGGGATGCATGTTGGGGCAAGCCCTTTGCAGGGCACCCAGGCACAGAGATATTTGGCTCAGCGAGGGCTTACGTCATGGAGAGAAGATCCCATCTCTTACCCAGGGGCCTCCCTGTTGGAAGGAGCATCTCCAAATTCCTGGAGGTGCATGCTAACCGGCACAGACTGTGCTAGGAAATGTAACAAGCCACAAGCTGCAGGGATCTGCTTACACCACCGGGACTGGAGACCTGGCAGCGGGATGTGTGAGGCTCCAGCCGCAGATATCTTCTCATGCTGGGGGACAAAGTGTATCAGACTCCAAACTGGCACAGCCAGAGGTCCCAGCACCAGGCTAAGGTTTCACCCTGGAGGGACAGGTGGACCAGGGACCGTAGCTAGACAATTCAGCTCTGCAGGCAGGGCTGGAGCAACACAGAGCAGTCACCCCTCCAGAGGGGATGGTCAACCTACCCACAACACTGAGGGTGAGGGCAAGCAAGCTGGCCATCACCACATCCCCCTTCCTGTCCCTCTGTCTGTCTGCCTTTGCATGTTGTCTGCCCCACACTCCCTTTCTCAAGCTGTTAGACCTCACGTCCCTATGCACACTACTGCACTGCACAGTTGCACCGTCCTGTAGCAAATCCATAGCACATCAAGGTTGCATGACCAGCCCTTGGGTCTGCCCTGGGGCATCCCGCAAGACTCATCCCTCCTGTCAGACCTTTTGCATCCCAGTGCTTTTGTGCCAACCCTGAAGCTCTGCCAGGAGTCATTACCTCACTCCTGGGGCATGGAGCAGCCCAAAATGTCCTTGGCAAACTGATACCAACACCAGCTCTTCTGGCCATCCCTTGCTCCATAGCCACTTATCCTCTGTGAGCAAGCAGAGGCCCTGAGCCAGGGCCCTTAACGCACTCAGGTTGGCTGCTGGCTCGGTCACTTAATAGAGTCCAATTGTCTATTTTTCATTATTGAACAATTCCCTTTATTGGGCTTCTTGGCTTGTCCAGGAAATTAAATCAATGGGCTTCCCGAGGCAAAGGCTGGCTTTGCATCCTCTCACCAAAGGGACCCACTGTCCCTCTGCGCCCAACCACCACGTTGGCATGGCTGGGGCCAAAGGCTTGGGAGCTGGAAGGGATCGCTGGCTCTCTGGCCACCACTGAGGATCATGTCGGTGGGGATGTTGCTTTCCGAGGGTGGGAAGGCAATGCCAGCTGCTTCCCCAGGGATGATAACTGGGATTGGACTAGATAGAATCATAGAATCATAGAATCACAGAATGTTTTGGGTTGGAAGGCACCCCTAGAGGTCACACAGTCCAACCCCCCTGCAGGGAGCAGGGACACCTTGAACCACATCAGGTTGCTCACAGCCCCGGCCAACCTGGCCTGGAATGTTCCCAGGGATGGGGCCTCCACCACCTCTCTGGGCAACCTTTTCTAGTATTTCACCACCCTCACTGTAAAGAATTTCTTCCTTATATCCAGTCTAAACCTACCCTGCTT
>NW_009259866.1:24589-53706 GCF_000687185.1 Egretta garzetta | reverse complement strand
GCCTGAGCCACATTCACAATTTACTGGAGGCAGCATGCTCTGGCCTGGGCCCAATGGAGCAGAGCAGGTGATGGAGTTCCACTGCCCAGGAACCTCTTCTCAGGCTTGTTTAAATTGTCACTAACGATGCAGCTGATGGCAACCACCAAGGGAAGCGAGAGTAGGTGAATCCCTGCAGCGTGGCTGCCCTCATGGCACATGGGGAAAGACGTAAGGGTTGGCGGAGCACGAGCTGTGCTGCTATCCCTCTTACCAACCAGCGCACCCCATTTTACTGGGCCCATCTCGAGCTGGGCAGGCAGCAGAGTGCAGAGGTGGAGGCTGGGAGAGATGTTCTCAGAGAGGCACCGCAAGGGTTTTCAGCCCAAACGGAGAGCTGCATCGCATCCCTGGGTTGTTTATCTTTCAGACCCAGCTTCTGGAGTCAGGGGAAGATGCAGCTTCCAACACGGCACTGACCGCCTCCTTCCTCAGCACGTCCGCTGATACGGCATTCCCACCCGTGTAAAGAAAGCATGTCATCAAGGCGGGGGTGGTGGTGGTGGGGTGATTCTGTGATCAGAGAAGGGAAAGATCATGCCCAGGAAAAGCCACCATCAGGTATCACTGGCCCTACTAGCAAGTGGGGACACTCAGCATGAAACACACTGGCAAACCAGGCGTCCTGACAGCCCAGCCAGCTCTTACAAGATATTTCCACCTTGCGAGGCTGCAGGGAAATGATGGAAATCTTGCTAGGAGTGACCCCTAAAGGCTGCGAAGCTGAAGAAACCCAACAAGAGGGATTTTCTGAAGAAAAGGAGAGGGTGCATGAGCAGAGGGAGGCAAGGACTGAATGCTCCTGGTTTGGGTACGTGGCCATCACCGTATAGGGATACGCGTCTGTTCGCGTTCGTGTGCCTGCATGGGATGCATTGCGATGCCCGTGAGCCTGTCTGCAGAATGAGGGGCCTGGCATAAGGTTTGCTGGGATGGGATTGGCTCAGACGTGTTTTTAGAGGATGCTGCTTCCCCTTGTGCGTCTGAAGGCCTTTCCTTATCCTGAATGGGGCATTCAGAGCCATCGGTGGTAGCAAACGGTGTGGCAATGGCAAATGGGGCAGTGGTTCAGCCAGATGCAACTTTTAAGGCACCTGCAAGGCTGATCCTGTGCTTGCAATGCACACATGCGTGCTCACGCCCCTTCCCAACACCACCTCATGCCTTCCTGACAAAATGTATGGCTTTGCACACATGGCCTCACATGCACAGAGCCATGAACACGTGCACACACACACAGAGCCTCCCAGGGCCAGATCCAGGTGCCCTCCAACCACACCATGTAGCCCAATCCTGGGTGGAATGGGATGGCTGCTGTTCAAAGCTTTGCACGTCTTGGGGAAGGGCTTGGAACCATCATGGTGCTGTGCGGTCTCCTGGCAAAATGCTGATGCTCGGGGGTCATCTGGGATATTCCTGGTGCTGGCGTCACAACTGGACAGTGAAGGAGCAGGATCTGGCCCTTGGAGACATTGCTCGTCAGTCCTAGAAGGGGAAAGTTAAAATGCCCCAACCCAGAGATGTTTTTAAACATCCCCATGGCTCAGTGTAATCCGAGAGCCAGTAAAATTAAAATCAGTCATTGCGGGATGTTGGCAGAGGGACATTAATGTGCTTGAACCATGACAGCTCGCAGGCCAGAGGGGCACATGCTCCCAAAACTGTGAAGTGAGAAACTCATTGCCTGGAGGCCACAGCCAGGAGAGTCCTGGGAATGGGCAAAGCCAAGTTGCCCAGGCAGCGATGGGGTTTTTTTTTTCCTGCTTTGGGGTGGGTTTGCTCTTTTTTTTCTCCACTAATCATTTGTCAAAACATCCTGTTCCTTTCTGGGCAGCACTCTTCATCTGCGGTTGATTTTGGCACCGCTCTGTTCCACAAAGTCCCCGTTCCCCTTCCAATTCATTTGGCCGCCTGGTTCACAGGGGAATGTTTCTGTTCCCCAATGGAAGGAACCAGACTTTTTTTCCAAAAAGCGCCTCTGAGGCTGCCAGAACATGGACCACAAAAAATCCCTGCGGTGTCCTATGCTACATGTGGTACAGGGCACTGCAAGCAGTCTAGGAGAAATGGGGCAAGTGGACCAAAAAGGGGAAAATAAAGCTCAATTTGGAGAAGTCCCTGCTCTGCAGGGTGCAAAGCAGCCCTTGGCAGATGCTCTGGGGGACAGGAGGCCATGGGCATGTTTAAACGACAATGGGCATGTTTAAACCCCAAGCATAGCCAGATGCCATTACCCCACTGCAATTCACCCAAATTCACCAGGATTAGCTCTCCTGGTAAGTCAAAGCCCCTTTAAATGACATACCTTGGCTGGAGCTCTGCTCTTCCTGGCTCTGCTTCTGCCAGGGACCATGTCTGGGGCTGTCTGCAGATCCATGGAGCCACCACGGCTATGCCACTGAGTCCCTCCATTTCTGCAGGACCCTGGTACATGGGGAAGAGTCCCTCGTTGAGATGGGACAGCACCAGGCAGGAGGGCAGGTCTCATGGATGGACAGACTTTCACCGAGACACAAAGATGCAGGCACTGGGCTAGTCTGGGCATCTCATTTTCTTTCCTGTGCTCCGTTGATTTGTTTTCCTTTGGCTCTTCCCCAGTAGACACAGCCCTCCTCTTGACAGGCTGGAGGGGTTCTTCTTCCTCTCCAAAGGTCATCCCCCCTCCAAACTATCCCTGCCATGGGTCACCTTGAGGACATGTGCGGGGAGCTCAGAGCACCCACCGCTCACATCAATGTCCCCTGGAGCCACAGGTGCCTTCAGCCCTGAGCATCTGAAGGGAAAAGGGGGCTACCAAAATAAGAAGCTGTCTTTGAAACATGAAAGCTTCTGCTCTGCAGGAGCAGCTGGGGCACACCTCAGACCTTAGCAGGCTCATGCTGATGTGAAACATCCTCTGCTCTCCCCACCTCTCTCAGCCTGTCCTTGGAGGAATTAGAGCAATGCCACCAAAGTTAATCATTACATCGCTTTTGCCTACGGCAGCTCCATGTACCAGGTGAATGCCCACAAAACCCTCTGGATCCTGCTTTTCAGGGATATTGTCTCCTTATCAGAGCCATCAGATTCTTTCTTGCATTTGCTTGTCAAACGCTTCTCTGAGGACAGGCAGGAGCTCTGAGAGCAACAAGGAGACACGTGTTGGCATCGCCGCCGCTCATCGCATCGCTGCCATTCATTGCGTGACTGCCATTCATCGCGTCACTGCCATTCATCACATCACTGCTGCTCATCACACTAATCATCGCTCGTGCAAAGCCCCATGCCTGACACTAACACTTTCACCAGGCATCTCAGATGAGTGGTGTCAGGAGCACCACCCACCTCGCCAAAAGCCCAAGGGCCAGGTCACCACGATCTTGCTGCCTGGGCAGAAACAGGGCACTTGCTTTAGACAAGGAGATGTTCCAGGTCTTTACCTGCTCCTGGCAATCCAGAAAAGACCCTGTGCACCTGAAGGACCAGTGAGAGGGCTCGGTGGACCCTGGAGAATTCTCTGCTCCTTTAAAGCCTCCAATGAAACTGGTCCAGGAGACATATGCAGACCTCAGGGCACCCAGCTTGCTAGGAGCCCATAGGCCACTGGGAACAAGCAGAATTGTGGTTTCTTCTCCAAAATAGGGATAGCAGCTCCCAACTCCAGCTAAATGCAATCAGAGGGGTGCATCCAAGCAGGCTGGGCACTGAGATGTGTGCGCAGAGCATCACCTCTTCCCCAGCACACAGCCAAGCACTTGAGCCATCCATGAGAAGGGACCTGGCTGAAGACATGCAGAGGGGACCCCAGCAGCTCCTTCCTGCCATCCCACCCTTGCCAGCTTCTCCAGTGAGCCCCCAGCCCTGTGCCTATCTCCCCCACCATGACCTCTCTTCCCCATACCTGTGGTGCCTCTTTATTTGCATGGCTGACGAAGAGCTACTTAGGGTTGGTGCACATCTTGTGTCACAGACAGAGGCTGGCAAGAGGAAGGCCCAGGAAATTTGAGGATTAACACTTGGGTTTATCACTGGGAAGCACAGCCAGAGTTGGCATTTTCATGGGACTCACCTGCTGGGGCATCTCTGCCGTATGTCCAAGGAGCTTGGGGTGACCCTGGCTGTACAAAGCCTCTTCCAGGTGGGATTGTCCCATTTCTGCTGGTCTTGCAGCAGGACAGCCACCCTGGCTGTGTGGTCCTGGCCACTGGCTTCCTCTCTGGTGGGGACAATTAATGCCCAGATGCTTTAGGCTTTGGAGAGGCTGACAGGTTAACAGCCTTGCCAAAACCCCATGGAGACATTCAAAGAGGAATGAATGTTTCCAGCACCACATCCAAGTGAGTCCTGATTCACACCTGGGTCAGCCAGGTGCTCCCCAGTATAAATCCAGGATAATGTAGATGCATTTGCAGGACTTTTTATTTGTCCTCCAGTTTCTGAACTGCCACTTCTTCATCTCTGTTTCCTGCAGCAAAGAGATGTGGCCATGGCCTTCATGTTCAAATGATCCTTTCCCCCTGAATCGCAGGACTCCAGTCTCAAGGCAAAAGAACAAAACCCTTCAAGGCAGAATCAAAAGGCTGCTCGTATCCCAGCTATAACACCCCACTACTGGGGCCCAACTGCCCATAAGTGGTCTTGGAGTCAACCCTGTGAGATATCTACAGCTCCTAGACTAGGAGGTGGCAACCTTCTCCTCTCTCTAAGGTTGGCTGGGATGCCAGGGCCTCTGTTGAGAAGAACAAATGAATCCAGTCATAGTGACTGGCCAGGACTTTCCCTTGGGCCAACATCATCCTTCACCCCTCAGCAGCAGGGTGATGGGAAGGGAGATCGGGGGCAGAGGTTGCACTGGTAGTAAATTGTAAAAAAAACCTGTGGTTTTATAAGCATAAACCCTGAAGTCACTATTTTTATGGGGTGGAATCACACTTGGAAAGATGCAAAGTGTGATAGCAGCAGCATTGCACAAGTGGCGCTGGTCTGAGGATGCAGGCACAGCAGGGAATGGAAATGTCTTTCATTAAAGCAAGAGACATTACCAAAAAAACCCCAGCCTAGTGTTCAGGCACATCAGCCCTTCCCTCTCATTCCCACGTGTATGAAAAGCCCTTCCAGTGCAGGATTAATTTAATAGCACCAAAGCCCTGGATCATCCCCTGTTGAGTGGTCGAGCTGGATGAAAACGGTTCAAGGCTCTTCTTCACTTCCAGTCCCAAACCACTGAGCACAGTTGCCCTGTGACTTTCTCCTCTGGCCTTGAGATGGTCTGGGGGACATTTCAAGGTTCTGTACGGAGACAGAGGGCTGTTGTCAGGGAAATAACCCTCTTGTAACCGTAATGCACATGAGTGTCAGAATGACATTTTGTGGGAGAGCCCAGGTCCTCCCTGGTAAGGACATCCACGGTGGGTTGGCATCCATGCAACATTAAAACAGCAGTTGGCTCCATCACCCCATGAATTGTCAACCTTTGCCTGGTTAAAATCCCACTCATCCTGTTTTTCAGAGGGGCTGCATTGACACCAGCACCAGAACACCCAAGCAGCAGCTTTTCACACCAGCTTTCCAACAAACAGCATGCAAGTGGCCAACGGGACCTCAGAAGGGCTTTGAGGTTGGACAGCTTGACAGCAACCATCCCGGCACTGCCTCCTGGCTTGGAGGGGGTCTGGCATCACAGGAGGCATTTGGGAGGGGGTAAGGGGATAAGCTCAGCAAAGGGGCAGATCAAGGGATGGACCAGAGAAACACCACAGGCAGGTGATGGATAACCAGAGAGGTACAGCTGGCAAATGGATGCAATCGCGAAATACTGTACAGCAAAAGAAACGTGTCAGGGAGATGAACAAGCAAATCGAAGATGCCTGGTGTAGGTGGATGGATGAGTGATAGAACCATGGCACTGCTAGACGGGTGATGAATGCCAGGGTGGAGGGACACCAGAGGGATGTGTGCGCTGCGGGAGCTGTGTGTAATCTCTTTCCCCTTGTGCAAGTCACTTCCCTGCAGAAAATGATCCTTAAACAAATCAGGCTCGGTGTATCGGGGCTTCAAACGCCCGTGCGCGCTCTCACACACACGCATGAAGAAAATCTCAAAAACAAAACAAAAACTGGGGAAGGGGGGGGAAATCAAAAGTAAAAAGAAGAATTAAAAAAAAAAAAAGCCCCATATTTTAGAGTCAGCTGAGAAGTGACAAAGTAATTTGCTCCTGGCAGTCTATCACGGCAGTCTAATTCCCAGTGACACCATTCAGCTGCTGACTACACTAACTGTCAGAGTCAATTAGCCAGGAGCCAGCAGCGCAAAGTGTTTACGGGTGCTAAAATTCACTCCACACGCTGTGCGGAAGTGAGAAAAAATTACTTTGAGGGAAGGGGGGAAATTCAAGCAACTGGTTTAACGCTAACAATTGCCTCCGCTGCACCCCGAGGTGACAGCAGGGCCCAGAGGATGCCAGGAGAGGAGGTAAGGCAACATGGCCAGGACCGAGGGCACCCAGGGGTGTCACGGGTGCCCCAGGCACATTCACCCGTGGAGCTCACTGCCATGAGTGTTGGGACAGATCCTGCAGTAGAGCTGGGATTCAAGCCAGCGGGGCCAGCTGGAGGAGGCAACAGAGCTGTGGGCTTTCCCCATCCCTGCAGAAGTAGGTTGGAAAGCCAAGGAAGGGGCAGGGACCCCTCCATGGATGGCATGCACTCGCTGCAGGATGTCTAGCAGAGAAAGAACCCATTTTTCCTGCCGTCAAATTCATGTGCCTGGCACAGAACTGCATAGAGACCATCCCCAGGCCACCCTCGCTACCCTTCACGTCTCAGGAAGGCAACAAGGAGAAGAAATCTGGCCAGATGGACGACAGCAGCGCGATTCTCCAAAGTCAGAATCTCTCCAGCAGTAGCGAGGATGAGGAAGAGTGATCCCTGAACACAAGCCCAGATGAGGAAAGCATTGCTGCGACAGCCCAGAAACGGCCCCATCAGCCCACCAGCACCAAGGCACAGACGGGCATCAAGGAGATATCCCAAACCCAGACACAAAGGTCTTTCCATCCCCACCTGAAAATAATGCTGTGGCGAGGTGGATGTCAAAGTCTGAGGGCTATCAGACTGCAAACCTTGAAACCCTTGAAATTTTCCCTATAATTGTTCCTGGCTGGGGAGGTGGGATTTGCACATCCAGAAGGGGCTTTTGTGGCATGATTCAGGCATGTAGGAATGAGCACATAGGAGATGGACGATTTTCCTATTTGGGGAAGTTTCGAGATTTTTATTTCAAACTTTTATTTTCTTCTCCCCCAATCAGTAGACAGGAAGAAAATTCGCAAAGAAATGGAAAATCGCCCTCCTCTCCCCAGGCACAACTCACCTGGGGCCAAACCAAAATGTTCTCTCTCCTCCTTTTGCAAGCACATGGCAATTATGACTTTTTTGTAGGTATTTCAACAGCAGTGACTTCACCTTCTCTGAGATGAAGACAAAAGGCTGAAAGCAGAGTTTGTGTGAACAAGGGATATTTTGACAGTTTCAAAGCTTTCCATGAAAAATTGATCAAGAAGTACCTGGGATTTTCCTTTTCCTGGGAAAACGATCAGTTCTAGCCAATTGTCTGTTGTTTATTTAGGGCAAGAAGGTCCTGGTCAAATGTTGCACATATCCCAGAGCGTCCAAGGCAGTGTGGCTAAGTCAGGCTCTGCTCTGCTGAATGAAGGATCTCAAACCCATCTCCTCAGGCCTACGGTAACACCAAAGCCAAGCCCAGAAGAGATCACTTCTTCACCGCTTTCCTACCTTGTCATATGAAACGTGATCAGATGTTTCTGAGTTTTGCCCAATTTCTCTCAAGTCAGCCATGAAATCAGAAACAAACCTACCCCAGAGGTATATTAACCTCCTCCCCCCCCAACTGCTGAGACATGGGCGTCCTACAGATGCCACTGGTTTTGTTGCTGCTCGAAGCAGGACATGTGGCTCCTGAGGTCGGATCTCTTCCCACTGCACTCGTTTTGCTACGCCCTCTTTTGCTCTGGTCTGGGTCTGAGGCTGGCTGAGAACCAGGGAGGCAGGGAGACAACTTTCTGGTGTCTTTACGTCCTTCTAGCAAGAGCAGGTGGTTGAGGAAAAAGGATCTTGATCTGGATCCAGCCCATAGCCCTGGCCTTTAAACCTGCCCCTTTCCAGGGTTTCTTGGCCCCTCTCCATAGAGGGGAATTCTCCTTCCCTGCAGAACGGGGTGATTTCAAAGGGCATCTCAGCACTGGTATTTACTGAAGCAGCTCTCCTATTGCTCTTGAAGCACCAGCTCTCTAATAGGTTGTACCAGCCCTTAGGAAATTGGGCGATGCCACTTGGAGAAACTGAGGCAGGAGGTAAGTGAGCTCACCCAGCATAGGTATCTCCATCTGGGGGTTTCCCGTGGGAGAGACACAGGCTTTGCATGCATCAGCTCACCGTAAAGGTTTGGAAACGGGGCAGACAGCTCACACGTTAAAGCAGAAGATATCTCCCCATAACAGGAGCTGAGGATGACCAGGTCATCCCACACACGCCGTCTAGCTTCTGCTGAGCTGAATCCCACTGTAATAGTCCAGCAGGAGAGGTCTGAGAGTCCCAGGCTCACACCTTCTGCTCTCCCACCTTCTTTGGGGCATGCTTGAATGTTGGCGTGTCATGTCCAGCCTGTTTGCATCCTTATCTCCATTGCAGAGAGCAACTAGCAGCAGGCAAACACAAATGGACAGACCCAGGTACTCTGAGCAAAACGTGGTGTTTTGTAGCTCAGACCTAAATTTGTTCCTCTGCCCATTTCCCACACGCACACACCTGCACTTTCAGGCCACGTGGAATTAAAGGCAGCAAAATCCCCTCTGAAAGGGGCAGGTCCCAGAGCAACTAACCCAGAGCGGAAGGCGGGGGATGCCATTCCTGGGTCGGCTCTTGGGGAGAGATCTTGGAATCGCAACGGACACAAAACACCAGGTCACGCTCTGTGGTCGTGACCTCAACCTCCTGGCTCCAAACCACTAAACGCAACCTAACAGCAGCTATTTCTGCCCTTAAGCAGCAGTAACATTAAACGCTGGGCCCTTGGCTTGCCCACGCGCTGCTCCCTGCCTGCTGCTTCTCCCAGCCTTCAAGGGATTGCACTCGATGAACGCTCCTAGGAAAAGGGTTCGAGTCCCAGTCTTGCTCATCGTGATTACACTGGAGTCATCTCACCTCCAGTTGCCTGCTCTGCTGCAATCTTTTCGCAGTTTTAGTTGTGCAAGCTCTAGGCTGTGGTCCACAGCCTCTGTGAGCACTGCTGTAAATCAGGTAGCAACAGTGGCTGGTGCTCAGGACAAGTTATGTAGCCCAGCCAAAGAAAAGAAGCACCTACCACAGTGCAGGAAAGAGCTCCTACCCCCTCAAGAAAGGCCTGGGCAGCTCAACACTTTGGTGTTGGGGGAGTTTAACATCCCAACAGCACAAACCAGCAGAGTTTCCATTGCATTAGTAGTGGTCCTGCTGCATGGGATTACTCTGGCCAAGCTGCCTTTTATGTCCAAGGACAGTTGCACAGGCAGGAACATTATTGTTCACATTGTTACAATAGGTCCCAACACAATCCCATGGCCAGACTCCACCCAGACACTTAGGGAGCCCCCAAAATTCTTCTGCAAGAGGACACTGGCTGATGAAGGCAGCGTTGTTGCTCTACTCCATGATCAGGCAACCCTGAGCAAGCAAAGTTCTTCACCTAGGCAGGGCACTGGTATCCAAACTGAGCCTTCAAAGCCTTGAACCTCCCACCCAGGACAACCACAGCGATACTAGCAGGTCAGAATCTTACCACTGAGATTGTTGTGTTATTAAACCTCTGGATTTTGTAGAGGTTTCGTAACAGAAATATCTAGAAACCTCCATGGGAGGAGCGGGAGAAGGGAGTTGTTTATTTACTGGGATTTAATTTCATGAAATATTTTCTATGGTATTTTCCTTTTGAGGAAAACTCACTGGCAGCTTAAAGCAATGACCCCCGAGTGGGAGCAAAGCCTGTGCTGGCTGGTGGGGGTTCCCCACGGGAAACAGATCAGATGGATCCAGAAATGCCCTCACTGGAGTCCTGGGACCTGCCTCTGCCAACACGGCCAGATCCAGCAGGGAACAGGAGAGCGCTGCATGAGCAGATGGACCATACTGATCCCACAGAGTACCCCAAGTACCAGGAGCTTGTTTTCTCCTCAAGTCCACCCAGGATGAAACTTACTCATCTTTGGAGGAGATGGGCCTATCATGCCCAATTGCTGAGTTATCAGGAGGCTACTTGGCACACTGTCCTTCAGCAAAGTGGGTAAGGACACCCTGGAAGAAGTCTTATGGCCTCAAGTCACGCCACAGGAGGTTTAGACTGGATATAAGGAAAAATTTTTTCAATGAAAGGGTTGTCAAGCACTGGAAGGGGCTGCCCAGAGAAGGAGTCAAGTCCCCATCTGTGTGGGTATTTAAAAGCTGGGCAAATGAGGTGCTTAGGGACAGGGTTTAGTGGTGGGATGGTAGGGTTAGCGGAACAGTTGGACTTGGTGATCTTAAAGGGCTTTTCCAACCTAAATGATTCTATGATTCTAAGCTCTAAGGCCTGAGCGCACTTGACATCCCCCCATAGCGATATGGGAGAGCTGGCCTACAGTAGGTCCCACCTCCCAACCACAGAAATAGTATTGAGGCAATGTGGGTGCAAGCAACCAAAGTAAATCTTCTCAGCTATCAGGCAAATGTTGCTCCTCCTTTTTCTCAACATCACACTGCACACCTCACTTTATACACAGAGAACCCAAGGTCCCAAATGCTGCATGGGCAACTGGACACCCCCTTGCCTGTCTGTCACCAAGGCCATCAGTTTCAGCTGAGTGTTAACCAAAGACAGATATATCCTGGTGCAGTTCTCCTGCCTGTCCTCCACACTGAGCAGTGCAGCTTGGTAGGACACCCCAAGGAAAGGGTTTTGTGAGGGGCTGGGTTCATTGAAGATCAGCAAGTAAAACAGGCTTTAATTTCTCAGGTTCTTAGAGAAAACCGAGTGGTGCAGAGAGGGGACTTGGACTCCACTGATCTGGAGAGATGTCTAGGACATCTCTATAGGTACTGAATCACACTGGTGGATGGCATGGCTGAATTACCGAATACTCCTTGGATTAAAGGATGCAGTTGGCCCTGGAAGAGAGGCAGAACAACTTTGCTCTGAATAGCACCATCCATGTTGGATAGAGCTCTTAAACCAATGACTTTTACAACCAGACATTGAGCTCGATGCTGATTCCATCTCTTCCACCACAGGTGTCTATACCCTGGGTGGGAACACATGGTGCTGAGAAACCTGTGCAGTGAGTCAGAGGACATTGTCAGCATGTTCATGACAGAAGAGCTGAGGAAAGACCAGGGAAATCCAGGCCCTGTGGGGTGCTCACTGAGGCCTCACAAGCTCTATCAAATATTGCAAAGGACCCCCATGGGAGGTTTCCATCATCCTCCAGAGCTCACCCATCAGGTCCTTCCTGGCGGCCTCCATGTTGAGGTCTGAAACTTGGACCTACGACATTGCTGACACGAGAGCTCTGCAGGGTATGTCCCCTCTACCAGATCCTCATGGTGTAGGAACCTGGTACATGACCATCGCTGACAGCAAGGCATTGTCATCATCCTCCTGCGACAACTCTGGGACCACTCCTGGCCAGATGGGCCTGAATGTCAGATTGATAGACCCTGTCTGAGACTCAGTAATCAAAAGCCTGTTCACTCTGCTGCATTTTTAAATTAAAAACGAAGTACAGAAGACTACAACAATGTCTGCGTCATTCAAATTTCTTTTATTCTGCATCAAACCAATGTAAGGGTTTTTTAGAGATTTCATTTTCAGCACAAAAAAAATTTACAGGGAGCATTTTTCTATTGCAGAGATCTTTTTTCCCTTTTCATAATAATTATTTTCCTTCCTTTCCCTCTCCTTTGCTAGTGGAGAAAAAGAAGAGGGGTGGGAGGGCTTTTCTTTTTTAAGAAGGAAAAAAAGAAACCAAAGGACCAATACAAATGCAACCTCCAGCAGGAAGCGTGGTCAAAAGACACAGTTGCTTTTTCTCTTGAGATTTTGCACACAAGTGCTTCCCTTTCTGCAGCAGACCCCAAACCTAGGAGCACCTCTGGCTGCTGTCGAGGCCGTCTCCAAAAGCGGGGTGCTGCCTGGACTGCACTAGCCCTTTATTTTTGCACAATAATGTGCTTTCCCCTCTGAGTAGCAAGTCAGAGGCTTCAGAGTTTAGGAGAGGACTCCCTGGAGGTCCCATGGACGAGAGGAGGGCTGTGGCAGTGCCCTCCATGGCGCTCTCATTGTTTTGGTTTTCATCTCCTCCACTGGAGTCTCATGCTCTGTCACTGGAATCACCAGAAGTCACCAGTGACTGTGGGACCTGCAAAGATTCAGTCTCCTGCTCCTCTGTCACCAGCCACGTGTCTCGTTACGCTTAGTGTTACTTCAGGTAATCAGCCTGGGAGCGTGGCCCTTGGACACCGCAAGTGCAATAGAAGTTTGGCAAAAGTTTTGAAATTGTAGGCAATAAACTCCCCACCCCCTCTCCAGGGTAGCTGTGGCAATTAGCAAATTTCGCCCTTTTTCTCTTTCTTAAAATCCTGAGAAATTCAAAGCCAGAACCCAAATCCGTGTGAAACTGCACCTGAGTCATCGCGGAGCTGCGGGAACCTGGCTCTGTGCTGTCATCTCATTTTTTACACGACTTATCTTAGAGCAGACAAAGTCTGCAAGATCCAACAGCCAAAGGCAAAGCTTGACCAATTCACACGGGAGATGCACAGCAAGCTGCTAATGAAGGGGGTAATTAAACATGGCAAGAAGGAAGCAGGTTTCGTTACTGTCCCTTCAGCCTTTGAGGATACTGCTGTACATGAGATGGTCCTGTCCAGACAGCAGTTGTGGGTTCAAGGGAGAGCTCATGGCAAGGGCATATGGCCAAAAAAAATTGAGCTATCCACCATCAGCTGAGCTATATGTACTTCTCACCTACAACTGTGTGGTTTCACTTAAGCCCTAATCAACATCATTCATGCTAAAGCATTTTGGTGGCTAAGATCCCCAAGGACAGGGGGTTACCACAACCCAAATGATGAATGAGAAGATGCTAAATTGTAGAAACTCCGTCACGTGTCTGAGACCAGCACGTTGTCCTTCATGCAGCGATGACTGCTTTGAGATGTCCTACCAACTTTGTGTAGAAGATGGTACCAATGCATCTCATCGCTCCCAGTGTAACGTATGAGAGTTTGGCACCTAAAGCCTATCAAAGACCTACCCTGCACAACTCTGTATCCTGACCACAGGGCTGCCTCTCTGTGCAGGAGCACTCCAGCATGTCCAGATGTTCATCAAAAGCCACCTTTTGACCCTAGGATCATGGACTGAGACACACAAAAGAAAAAAATCACAGTGCTTGTAGGTGATTTATCAGCTAGAACAACGGGGCCATATTCATTTCATAAGCTCACTCCAGAGAAGCAACTGATCCACTCCATCCACAGGAAATCCTTCTAGGAGAACCAAAGGACTCTTGACAATAGTGACCTCTTCATGCTACTTGGTCACAGGATGTCCAGGCATCACGCAGAAGCAGCTGAGTCCACGGGGGCTGATGGTTCCCAAAGCAGAGATAACTTTGGATGCACTGCCTTCAGCTGCATGGCCAGTACAGCAAAGCTTAAATGAGTCAACCCTAGGCAACTGGATACCTGGGTCAACTGGGTCTTCTTCTGGGGCTCCATGCTCTGCCATGCCTTTGGGGCATTGTGTCAGTTTGGACACAACTTGGACTATCACCAAGGAATTGACCTGTCTAGACTGCTGACACTCTGATACTCATCAGGAAGAGAAAGGAGTGATTAAGAAATAATCATGAAGATTTTTGTAATGGTCCAGCAGCTGAAAGGGCCTCAGGTCCTCATTCCCAAATGCACTAATCATTTCAGATAAAGAGCAGTCCCATGCTGCACTGCCGGGTTCAGGAGACACAACTGGCCATGTGAACCTAACTGGGGAGGACAACACATCTCACAGCCAGCTCTTGGCATGGAAGGGAACAGAGATGACAGCCCTGGAAGAGGATGGATGGATGGACAGAAGGATAAATGGAAAGAGAGAAAGGTGGATGAACAGTCAGATGGAAAGATGTGTGGATTTTATATTCTGCAAAGTCTTAATGGCATGGAACTCCACTTAGGTTCATAGATCCCACCAGAGGATGCACAGTCCATTAAAAGTGTCATGAAAAGAATCATAGAATGATAGGATGTTTTGGGTTGGAAGGGACCCCTAGAGGTCACCCAGTCCAACCCCCCTGCAGGAGCAGGGACACCTTGAACCACATCAGGTTGCTCACAGCCCCGTCCAACCTGGCCTGGAATGTTCCCAGGGATGGGGCCTCCACCCCCTCTCTGGGCAACCCCTGCCAGGGTTTCACCACCCTCATTGGAAAGAATTTCTTCCTTAGATCCAGTCTAAACCTACCCTGGTTTAGTTTAAAACCATTGCCCCTTGTCCTGTCACAGCTGGCCCTACTAAAAAGATTGTCCCCATCTTTCCTGCAGGCTCCCATTAAGTACTGGAAGGCCACTCTGGAGGTCTCCCCGCAGCCTTCTCTTCTCCAGGCTGAACAACCCCAACTCTCTCAGCCTGCCCTCACAGGAGAGGTGCTCCAGCCCTCGGATCATTTTTGTAGCCCTACGTGTGTGCCAACTGATGATCAGGTCATCTGGCAGGTTGCAAACTGCCCCCATATTGTGCCTAGCATGTCCCATGCCCACCAACCAGCCCTAGTGAGCATTGGCCACTGCCCCTGGTCCCCTAGGAGTTAAGCCTAGGCCTGAGATGCACTCAGGTATTAAATATGATGTGACAGCTGCCAGCCAGCAGCATCCCACCTTGAGCAAAGGACTGCTTGGAGCTGCATGATTTCCAGAACTCTCCGCTCCCACTGCGCTGTGACTGGATGCAGGCTCGGTCTGGAAGTGCTCAAGGATGTGGAGATCTTGTGCAAATCTAGACCCAGGTCCAGGTGTGGGGCTAGAGTGAGCACCTGGCATGGCGCACCTAAATTTGAGTGGGGAGGATCCACATCACCTCTTTAACGACATGTGTGGAGCAGGAGAACGCCTCTGGCAGCCACACCAGCTTCTCTTGGAGTCATTAGGGAGAAGCAGGCATTTTCAGGTGTGATTCATCTGGCTTTATGCAGACATCAAAGTTCAGATGAGATGAATTGCCCCTCCAGCAAGGCCTATTTTTCTCCCTGGCAGCAGAGGCAGCCACGATGAGCACAGATAGCTGCTTTTGGAGGGATGAGTCCCTCCTGGCATCTCCCTTTTTTTTTCCTTTTTTTGTCACAAGAATCAAGTAGCACTTGCACTTCCCCACAGAAAACACTTTCAAAATCCCTCACGAGAAGAAGCCATCAAACTTCACTGTCACCCCTGTTTGCACACAGGTTTCTTCCACCCTCTGGAAAGCTCAGCTCCAGAGGATGACCTGCCCAGGAGAGGGGCTTTGCCACCTCCCCTCTCCCCCACCGGGTGTTCACACGGGGAATAAAAGTGTCCCAGCACTGGGGCAGAGGGATTACAGCCCAAATCTATGCTGGCACCTGACATTTATTAGAGCACCTACATCCTTTCCTGGATTTGGATCAAAATTGATGGCTTGAGGGGAGGCAAGGAACCTGCAGCAGAGGCAGCATTTGAACTCTCATCTCCTGGATCCCAAGCTGACAGCATCACCAAAAGCTCACCTCTCTCTTCCCCACACACCCGCCACTCTGGGAATGGCGCTTGCCCCAAAAGGAGGCAAGAGATAACTCTCCCCAAATTATTCACGATGCAGCCCATGGCAGGAGCTGGGGAAAGGAGGGAGAGAGGGAAGGAGAGCGAGAAGAAAAAAAAACCCCACATACGACAAGCTTGTCAGTTGACTTCTTAAGCAAAAGCCAGCAAACCGTGCAGTCAGGCACTGAGTCGGGTTTCTCCCAATTAAATTTAACAAGTGACGCCCCTGAATCTTTCATGAGCATTCGGAAATTTTAGCCCATCTGTCTTAATGCGCACACACAAGTCTCGCTCCTGCTCGTGCTTTTAAACGCCAGGATACTCCAGCGATCAAGCCCTGCCTTTTTGTACCGCACCGGCGGCACCCGGGGGACTTCAAACACCTCTATGCTGGGTGGTGAGGGGGCGAGGGTGGCCACACAGTGGGGTTGGAGGTGGCCAAAAGGGGGTTCGTCTGGGCCATCTGTTTGGCACAGCTCCACCGATGCTGCCGCGACTTCCTCGGGAGAGGCATCGCTGCCTCTGTCGCCGCTGCATCCCGCCCCCCCTCCCCTTTCCTCCCGCGTGATCGATTGTCACTTTAATTATCTGTCTGTCCCGCGACGTGCCGGCAGGTTCCTCAACCTGAGTCAGGCTTCAGAGTGGCTCCTGGGTCTCGGTGTGTTTGTGTACCGCCTGCGCGCAGCTTCGACTGCTTTCAATTAAAGCTCGGAGGTAACCTGAAAGAGGCTTGGCGGCTGCCGGTGGGGACGAGCACCGAGACTGGGAGAGGAGGGGAGGGCGAGGAGAGGAGGGAGGAGAATGCCACTGGGTTAACCGTGGAGGGCTGCAAGGCTGCAAATGCTGGGGTGGGATGGTGGAAACCAGGGGAACCTTGCCCCGTGGGCTGGGGAGAAACACCAGCATCCCAAGGATGTTTGATATAAGATATCTTTGTAAGGAAGGAAGACCACGTGTTGTCCCTCCCACGGGCTGCCCCATCCTGCTGCTTCATCAGCAACATGATGCCAATGCCACAAGGCTAGCAGATATGGCCCAAGACCTCCTTGATCCTGGGATCAAGAGATTTTGAGACATGGGGAGTCCTCCGCGATTCCAGCCGCTTGGTCTTGACTTCACCTAACCCCAATTGCATGCAACGGGTCCACACAGTGATGGGGAGGGGTGAATGCAATGCCAGCAAGTGATGGGAGCCAGACCCAAACTGGGCAGGTGGAAGATGGCCCTAGGGCTTTGGGACCACCACAGCTTGTGTCTGCAGCCTCCTGCAGCTTTGGAGGCTGAAGGTGCAGCAAGAGCAAGGAGAGGTTCAAGTATGGCCATGGCGATGAACTCAGATGGAGAAACCAGCACAAGGGTCTGGGGGAGTTAGCAGGGTGGTCGTGACCCCATCTTGGTGGCACGATGGGTTATGCAGGCACCTGGCTTACCCACCCAGGCTCATCAGAGCTAGGTGCTGAGCATGGGAGAAAGCCCACACCTTGCAAGGCCCGTCTCTGCCCTTCCTGCCCTCAGAAGATCTTCCTAGGAGGTTCTTCACCTGCTTCAGCAGCAAAGCACTATGAAATAAATTCAGCTAATTTTACTCCATTTTTACCAGGGAACAATAAATCCTCATGGGTCTGAGTGATGCACTGGTTGCCTCATGTGGGATTCATGTCTTCTCCAGGACACAAGCAGCCTCTGGAACCCTCAGGACTACTGCTCAAAGGTCTTCAGGAGTGCTTTGGTTGGTTATTGCTGTCCTTGTCACCTTGGTGTGATAGCACCTGGCCACCCCACTGAGGTCCAGGCCCTTGCTGTGCTCTCTGCAGCATACAGACAGAAAAGGACAGGTCCTTGTCACCAGAAGCCAGTGTTCTAAACATTTTACAATTTAAATTGGATCGCACACATTCACAGTCTAAATACACCTTGGTTATTTCTGGAGTGTGGGTTTTTTTTCCAAGCTGTAATGACTCGGTGCTCCAATAGCAAAGCTTTTGCTGCTTCGGCTGGTTATGTTCAGCACAGGATGGTTTCTATGTCCAAGCAAAGCAATGCTCAGGTGAACATGGGTCACTTTGTCAGGGGAGCCAAGGTGGAAGGAGGTGTGATGCTTTCACGTCTGTGGAGAGGTCCCTCCCAGCTCTGATGGCCTCTGGATCAGACTAGCGATAAATTTCTTCCCAGACTGGGCAGAGCCAGACATAGGCTGGCTACTGAATTGTCTCCAGTATAGGGCAAAACCAGACATTGTGTGGTGAGCCCATGCAGAGAGATCTTGCACCAACAACCCTGTCCCCATTCCTCTGGCTCTGCACAGCTCTCCAAGCCCTCCAGCAGACAAAGCTCCCACCGTAGACCCAAGGGTGTATCACTCACGGCCTCACAGTTTCTTTGCTTCTCCTCTTGCAGAGACCTCATCTCTCCTGGTTGGCCAGGAGAGCCACAGTCCTCATCCCAATCTGCTCCCCAACTCCCAGCCCACCAAACTGCTGGATCAAACCATCCCCAGCCCGGTCCAGTCCCTGCTTTGACATGTGCTCTGCATCCTGATCCCTTAGCGGCGTGGGTTGTCCATTTGGAAGCAAATACATAAATGCCTCCGCTGTCCCGCAGCTGCCGGCTTTCAGCTCATGCACAGCTTGGGAAAGGTGGTGCCAGCCTCGGGAGGATGCAGACTCACAGGCATGGAGAGATGAAATTGCCTGATGTGTTTCGGCGGGGGAATTTCTAGGTGAGGGTAATCCTCCTCGGACACTGTTTCGCTTTGTTTGCATCCTACCCAATCGCTCAACTGTTCTTCCTGCCTCTTGTCCTACCTTGGGGGCTGGCAGGCCCCAAAGGCCCAGAAATGTCCCTTGCAGGTAGGCGCTGATGCTGCAGGGACCTCAGTAGACAGACAGATGGGTAGACAGATGGAAGAAGGGTTCTCCTTTACCTGGAGGGCAGAGGGCCCTCGGGAAAAGGGGGATGCTTAAGCTTCTCTAACTAGAAGCAAAAGGTAGAAATTTCACAGTTTCATACACTGGCAGGGAGACATGCTGGGCTCTGCTGCTGGTCCCAGAGGACCACCATGAAAACCCCACAACAGCAGGCGTTTCCATCCCAGCCACCTCAGGGGGACAATCCTGCTGGCCCTCCCGGGGATGGAGCAAATGATCTAATTGGTTTTTAGCATTTTCCAGCTCTCAACTTCTCCCCTTCAAAGCCAAGTTTGCATTCAGAGACCAGGCACTGGCTCCAAGTCCCATCCCGAGCCAGGGCTCCTTTCTGTTGAGTGATGGAGAAAGCAAAACCCAGCCTTTGAGTGAGGAGGGTGACGGAGAAAGTTCCCCCAGCTCAGCTTGTTTCACGGTGTCCCATGGAGTTTCTTGCCACCTCTTTTGTGCTGCCTGCTGCCACCAGCAGCTGCTGCACTAAATGCTCCCCAAGCCAGTGTGGACACAGCTGTTTCTGAGGATATAGCCCGATTCAAAGCAACCATCATTCTTGGAGTCCCTTGTGGGCACAAGCAAGGTCCCCCTTTTGTTGTGCCGGGTTGAGAAACCAGCTCTGGCTGCACTGGACCTTATGGGTTTCCCCCACGGTTTTGACTTGCTCACCTTCTCAGCCTTGGTCCACATCTCCTCTCTCAGCCCTACATAGTCCTGGACAACTTAGAAACAGCTATTCCAGTTCTGGATCATTGGAGTTTGCCCTTCAGTTTGCAATATCACCATTAACTGGCTGCAAAGGTAGCTCAGCTGATGGAAGGACTGCTTTCTCCTTGCCTTGCTCCGTCCCTAAGGATCTTCCAGTGCTGGAAGTGGGGTCACAGAATCACAGAATCGCAAGGGTTGGAAGGGACCCTAGGAGATCATCCAGTCCAACCCCCCTGCTAAAGCAGGTTCCCTAGAGCACGTTACACAGGACTTCATCCAGGCGGGCTTTGAATATCTCCAGAGAAGGAGACTCCACCACCCCCCTGGGCAGCCTGGGCCAGGGCTCCGTCACCCTCAGAGTAAAGAATTTTTTCCTCATATTCAACTGAAACCTCTTCTGCTTCAGTTTGTGCCCATTGCCCCTTGCCCCGGCACTGGACACCACTGCAAAGAGTCTGGCTCCATCCTCGTGACTTCCATCCTTAAGATATTTGTATGTATTGATGAGGTCCCCTCTCAGTCTTCTCTTCTTCAGGCTGAACAAGCCCAACTCTCTCAGCCTTTCCTCGTAGGGGAGATGCTCCAGTCCCTCCAGTCCCCGGGGTCCTGGGCTAAATGGGCCAATACAACTATTCCTGCATTAATCATATGCCTGGTGGTTACCCTCACTGACACCCCTTGGAGAGTTTCCTTTCCTATGCCTGCAGGAGACCTTATGGAGAAGTCTAATTCCCATTCCCCTAAACTGGTCCTGCAGACCATCTCCAGTGAGCTGACCTCTGGCCTTTGCTATGCCAAGAGCTTCTCCAGGCCCATCGTTACAGAGACAAGCTTTCGAGAAACCTCCCCTAGTCAGCATTCAACACTAACATAAGTGAAGGGAAGGAGATCGTTATACACTCATTAGATGGACAACAGGTCAGAGGCAAGAGGGCAGAAACACAGAGCAACATAGAGAGAAGAACAAAAGAAACAAATCAGAATGTGAAAAGAACTGGTGAAAAAGAGGCTTTAAGGACAGGTTGGAGGCAGGAAGAAGAGGCTGGGACATTGTAACAGGCAGCCCATCAGCCTGCTGCATGCCTAGAGAGGTAGGAACTAAAGTGGGTCCATGGCTGAAGCATCCTTCTTGCACTCTCCTGGGCACCCAGGATGCCAATTTGGAGCCAGCATCATTGGTCCAGCCATACTTTGCTGCCCTCAGGGCTGGCACACATCTTTGCCTTACCAAAAGCATTGGAGCTTGTCTTTGGGCATTTCTTAAGTCAGACCCAGGGACTCTGGGAATGGGATAAGGAAGATCTCTTCCACCATGCAGAAAGTGGTTATTTAGTCTGGAGAAAAGGAGGCTGAGGGGGAACTTTATCGCTTTCTACAACTGCCTGAAAGAAGGTTGTAGTGAGGTGGGTGTTGGTCTCTGCTCCCAGGGAACGGCCAATGGGACAAGGGGAAACAGCCTCAAGTTGCGCCAGGGCAGGTTTAGGTTGGACATTGGGAAAAATTCCTTCCCCAAAAGGGTTGTCAAACACTGGAAGGGGCTGCCCAGGGAAGAGGTCGAGTCCCCATCCCTGGGGGGATTTAAAAGCTGGGTAGATGAGGTGCTTAGGTACAGGGTTTAGTGGTAGGATGGCAGGGTTAGGGGAACGGTTGGACTTGATGATCTTAAAGGTCTTTTCCAACCTAAATGATTCTATGATTCTATAATTCTAAGTTCAGAAGTTAGATTTTTATTGCAAATCGCCCAAGGGACAGGCTCTGGGCAGGTCCCAAGGATGGCTTCATTGACACAAGGCAGTAGCATGGCCCCGGGGCACAGGCAGAACATCTTTGGTTGATTTCTCCATCTGGGAACATGATTCATCCCACTGTAGGAGCCCTGGGAAAGTGTTTCAATGCCCCCAGAGTGATCCAGCTCATGAGCAGGGAAGAGTCAAAAAGCTGGCTCCCTCTACCCAAACCCACCCATGTGGCCTGGTACCAGAGCTCATCCAGCCCCACTGAAGAAGATAAACCAGCAGAAAAACATCTTACAACAGAAGTGATGTGTGCCATGTTGGGGAGCACCCCTGGACCAGCTCTCCATAGGCTCAGCGCATGGTCAGTACAGGTCTAAGGGACAGGGCAGGACCACATAGCTAGGACAGAAGGGATGCCAGGTGGCTGCTTTTAGACACTATCATCACAATTTAACGGGAGCATGAAACCCCACACTCACTGACATGCTCCCATGAAGTGCTGGGGCAGGTCATGAGCACCAGCCCCTGTTGGCAACCTCAGAAGAGAGGCTGAGAGAGGAGGAGAAAGCAAACAATGATGCCCCAACTGCTGGAGATGTTTCCTCCACGTGAAAAACACAAAGGCTCCAGGGACTTGGCCAGCACGTTGGTCTCCTTGGCATTCAGATAACCTCAGCTCCCACTTGACTGTTGTTACAAACCCACTGCTGGCCTGAAAGAAAATAATAAAGAATTAATCAAGACAAAGCTCTCATCGGTATTAATGCTTCACAGATCCTCAGCCACTGTACTGGAGCATTTAAAATGCCTGGTAGTTTGCTTTGCTTTATGAAATAATCAGGATGGAGAGGCAGCCAGGGTGGTCACCTCAACCCTGGGTGCTGCTCCCACCATCATGCCCTTGTATGTGCTCCAAAAATGGGCACAGAAGAAATGGCCTGTGAAGGGCTTTCAAAGATTTCACTGCTTCATTTCATCAGCAAAGGGTTTATGCTGCTCTTCTCCCTTCCCGTACCAACATCATCTCTTTCTCTTCCTCTCCCCCCGGGGGATGCCCATGTCTCCCCTGCCATTTATTCTCACGCAACCCCAACCTTCTCCAGCGCAGACCTCAAGGGCACTAACTGCTCTGGTGACATCCTCTAGGAGACAGTCCCTAGCTCTGAAGGATGAAATGGGGCTGATGGCCCTGAAAACCTACTTTGAGGGCCACAGCATTTCCATAGCATCACTTTACCCACAGCACCCATCGCAGGGCAATATTACTGTACACAGACCCCACACGTCACTAGTCCTGGGGAAGTACCAAACCTCTGGAGCCCTCTCAGGACCATAAGGCTGCACAGGACAACTCTGAAGTCATGGGTGGCCCACCATGCCTACAGCAGTGATTAGCCACCCCCCATATTAGGCATTCATGGACCTTGTTGTTGTAGTATTGGAGCACCTCAAAGCCCACCTTGACCCAGAGGAAGAGTGATATGGATGGGAGTTTGGTTAATTCAACAGGCAGCGCATGCCAGTGCTCAAAGGACTTGTGAGCCAAAGAGCTGGTTTAGAGCAATGAACAAGCTCAGCTGAGCAGGGAATAATTTTCCTGCCCTGCAAAACTGCTTGGCCTTCAGCTCTGAGGTCCTGAGATACAACGTCTGCAGGTCATGTCCACCAAAGCTGGAGAGGACAGGGCTCAGCAAAAGACATTAGCATCTCCCCTAAATTTAGATGTCTCTGTTGTACATGCCTCCATCTGAGCTGCGTACCCATGGCTTCATTCATAGTCCAGAGAGAAAAGCCAGCATTTTTACAGTGCAGTCATCCAAATGAACGTAAGCATTTACTTTAGGTTGAATGAACCTCCTGGGACTCTCTCCAGTGACAAAAGTGACCCAGGCTGCCTGGCCCAAGGGGAGACGCTCATGTTTCATCGGATGAAACCTGCGGTACCTAACCGCCAACACTATCCGAGTATAACACAGCCACCCCACAAGCCTCCTTCAGAAAGAAAAGAGGGAATTTAGGTTGGGCCTTGATTGCTCTTTTCTGCTTTTAATGGCTTTAATTTTCTTCACTTCAAGCAGGCTTCGTCTTATTCAACTGATGGCACAGCCAAAATTTTTTTACTTCCATCACTGGCTTATGTCTCACAGTAGCATCCATGCATGGCTTAGCCTCTGCCAAACTTCCCAGGAATAGCAAGTCTTGAACTTCCCAGATGGGCAGGGAAAGCCCCAAATGAATGAGAGATAGCACACAACCTCATGGGCATGATTGCACACACAAGGGAGGTAGGATGGGATGTGTCCTTCACCCCTGCCATCTCCCACAACTCTCCAACCACAGCACCAGTTTGCACGCATTGCAACGGGACCTCCAGCATCTCCATCCTAATCCACCTGCCAGGAAAGCGAGATCGGCTTGGAAGAGTGAGAAATTTGGGATCTGTGGGCTCTGCACTTTGTTTTCCGTGTGGCTTGTTTGCCACTGCAAAGTCAGCCTCCACACACTCATCGCCAGCAGTGAGACAGAAGCTCTGCAGACTTCTGCGAAGGCTGATGCAGCCAGATCGTTTTCAAGTCTTGCCCGTTCTCCGTAGGCGACACCACCTCTTGCACTGGCTTTCTGAAATCACCTGTATTAAGATGTGTCCCCGATACCATAAGCAGCTTCCAGTGGATTTTAGTGGAGCACACAGACTCGGGCGCTTTCATTTCTAAATGCCTTGCTCCGGGCGGCTGTTGAGAGCCCTGACAGCATTTCGTTTAAGCAAGGATGGGGGAGGCTGAGAAGCAGGGAAGAAGGGGGCTTGGAAGCAGCACCAAGTGCACTGTTAATTATTTCATGAAGGAAGGAAGAAGGAAAGATGCAATGGATACAACAGGAATAAAACGGCAGTGAGGACATGCCAAAAAAACCCAGCCCTGGAAACCCAAGAGTCGAGCGGCACCAAGAGCTGGATCCTTGCTCTGAGGTGCTGAGCACCCTCCATCTCAGCCCTGCTGGCACAGCATTAGAAGAGACCTTGGGCAATAAGACGAAGATGCCTTGGACCGTGCAGGCTTGGACCTTCCCTCTGCACCGCTGGGCTTTGCCACTCTCCAAGCCGCCATTCAGGGCTTGCCCAGGAGCTGGGGCAAGATGCAAACTGCAATGGAAACAGGGCTAGAAAGCAACGTGGATGTTGCTGCCAAGCTTATTTTAAAGCCCAGCTCACCCTTCTTCTGCCCAAGACCTTCCGATGCTTCCCCCCGACCCATCACCCTAACGGGAAGAGTTGTTGGAGACGTGCTGGAGCACGGCCACCTCCTCTTGCAGTCTTAGAGGTTTTGCACGTGCAAAGGTTAGTAAATTAGACCATGCCAGGGACTGTTCCTGGGTACCAAGACTAAAAGGCACATTGGACGAGGCCACCCCACACTGCAGCTGAATTTGGCAGGTTGGACACCGTGCCAGCCACCACCAGGACCAGAGGTCTGTGGCCCTGTTGAGCTTAGCCGCAGAGATGTAGGCAAAAGCCTGGCCTCTCGGGGAAGTTTTAGGTGCCGTTAGGAGCTACGTAGCTCCTTTTTGAGGAATAGGTGGGTTTAATCACCGTACTCCCTCTCGCCCTGGCACATGGGTGCAGAGCAAGATGTCGAGCCCAAGTCCCCTGCTGCCAGCCCTTGCTCCCACACCGCCGGGAAAGGATCACCCCGACTGCGAACCCAGTGCAAACAAACCAAATCAAAACACGACCGGGAAAGACAGCAGGAGAGGAGCAGCCGCGAGTCGGTGCTAAATGCTCAGTGTGATGTAAAATCGGCCTCGGCTGCGTATGCAAAACTCGCCCCACGGAAACGATGCGCATTAAGAAACCAGAGCTGCCCCTGGATGCTGCACATGTCACGGGGAGATGATTTACATCAAGTCCTTTCTAGAGGAAACTGCCAGCCTTGACAGGCAACAGATTTGACCTCCCTTGACAATTGCCCCAATTTGCTCAGCTCTTTGCTTTATGGATCGTGGCCAGGTTTTGTTTTGGTTGCTTAAATATTTCTTCTTTGTGGTTTTTTGTTTGTTGTTGTGGTGGTGTTTTTTATTTTTTTTTAAAAGTGAATTTAGCACCATTAGAAGATGCCTGCCCGACAACCCCGGTGACCAGGGGACTCTTTAGCCACACGACGCGTGTGTCACCAAGAGGTGCAAAGGAGGCTTCTGCGTAAACAGTGGCTGCTTTTAAAACCACCAGCAAATATTCAGTCATGAGAACTGTCCCCGTGCCTCTGCTTGCTTCCCAACCCAGGCTAAAAAAGCCTGAAAATTGGATACCTTAGCTGTGGTGGCTAAAGAGGCCTTGGGATTCACCTCGTTTTATCCCCATTTGCTTATCACATCAATAATTATGCCTTGTTCTACACATTTGGGGATTATTTTTTTTTAATTTCCTGGAAGCGTGAGTGGTTAACTGGGGACCACGCAAGAGGGAAAGACGATGTCAAGAAGCACAGAGCAAGGGCTCGCCATTTGTGTTCGCACAGCTAACAGCTCCGTGTTAGTTTTAGTCAACACCGATTTAACTCAAACACCCCACTCACCATCAGAAGGGGAAAAAAATTAAAATAAAATCAAATCTGTTTAAACTGCAACTTTCTGGATGCAGTGCTTAGGAGCTGATCCAGTTTTCTGCATCCTCCGATGAATTTTTTGGGGAAAGATCAAAAAGGTTGAGATCGAGTACTCCTGATAGCCTCGGGTGACAAACGAGTAGGGAGAGAGAAGCACACACCTCCCCAAATACTGGAAGAACAGGCAGCCTGTCTTTACCCGTGCTTAATTTTTTTTTTTTTTTACTTTTGCCTTTGCAAAGTCACCTTCATCTCTTCATGGTGCTGTTTCTCCTTAGCAGCCCTTCCCTTTAGGGATTGGTGGCAAACCTCCAGGGCAAGTGCTTTCCCTTGGGAGCTGGAGAAGATGCTGACTGTGGGACAAGAGCATCTCGGCAGGGACGGGCAGTGGACGTGGTGGCCAACAGCCCCCATGGTGGCTACGTGAACTCAGCTTACTGTTGGCCATCCACAGCTGAACTTGCATGCTGTAGGATCCTGATGCTCTCTTGCTGTGCTGGACATAATTTCTCACCTCCCCATAGCGGATCCACGGACCAGCCAGACCAGGCAACGTGGCAAAGCAACACTCAGGTGCCAGAGAGTGTGCTCCTACATGAGCTCTGCCAAAAACCTGCTCTGTGTAGCTGGGAGAGCCCTCAGCACGATGCATGGGCTCCTACACCCCAAAAAGGACCAAGGGACACAGTGAAGGTGGCCAGACTCTCCCTATGAGACGGTCTGTGAAGGAGGCACAGGAACAGGAGAGCAAACCCAGTAACTCCAATGAGTAAAGCCAGTAACCCCAAGGAACAAAGCCAGTAACTCCAGTGAACAAAGCCAGTAACTCCAGTGAGCAAAATCAGTAACTCCAGTGAGCAAAGCCAGTAACCTCAAGGAACAAAGCCAGTAGCCCCAGTGAGCAAAGCCAGTAACTCCAGTGAGCAAAGCCAGTAACCCCAAGGAGCAAATCCAGTAGCCCCAGTGAGCAAAGCCAGTAGCCCCAGTGACCAAACCCAAGCTGCCATGCAGATATCGAGATCCTGTGCTCAGCTGAGAGGTGCAAACAGATTGCCCTCTCCTCTCCCTGCCAGCGCGTGGACAAAGCCAGGAAATAGCAAAACACCTTGTTCCCCCATAACAGCACTCAGGAAGGGTGCAGCTGGGTGAAGGAGAGCCTCCCAGTGCTGCCCAGGCCACCTCTGAGCAAGCATCTGAGATGGTACAGCCCCTTCATGCAGGCTTTGGCAGGGAAGAGCCCTTCAGCCTCTGCCCTGCACTGAAGAGGTCAAACACAGCCCTTTTCTAGGACTTGCCATCACAGAAACAAGACTCTGTATTTTCTTTCCCTTGCATTTTTTTTCCTAATATTCTATAGTCCATTTTCACTTGGTCTAGCTGGAAAATAATGTAGCTCTCTTCCCTAGCCCTTCATCTCCAATATCTGCTAACAACAGCGCGCCTATCATCCCCTTCCATCCTAGATTGCTGTGGTGCCCCAAATCCCACCCCCTGTCCCTCTATAGTCATGGGCCAATGGGTCTAATCCTGCTGGCCCCAAACACCTCCCTGCCCATGGTGCTACCCTGCTGCTCACACCCCTGTCCCTGAAAAGGTTTCTGTCCCAAATCCTGCACCAGCGTCCCCCGATGTTTCGGTGCCCATGAGTCTGTCCCCAGCAGCCCAGGAGGATCTACTGCTCCCAGCATCACCGGGCCTCCATAAACCAATCCCACCATACTGCCATGAAAGCCCCAATGCCCCTGGTATCCCAGAGTACCTCAGTGCTTAAAACCCTTCCCAAAGCCCCAGAACACCTTGGTGCTTTCTTGCTCTTTGGGTTTTGTGGCTTTGGGCTTTGCCCACAGTGCCATACTGCCTTGCAAATGTACCCTAGCATGCTCCAATGTCCCATCCCACCCTCCGTTACCCCCACAGCTACTGCAGCCACATTACCCCAAATCCCTAAAAAAGGGCAACAAATCCCCTGGCCACCTCCCACCGGAGCACCCAGCATCCCCAGTCTGACCACGCAAAGGCCACAAAGTCATTTTCTTCAGCCCAGCATCCCCCCAGCTGGTCTCTTCTGGCCCTTCTGCTGGAGGATTTCAGGCTTGCTGGGGATTTTTTGCATGGGGATGCGTATGGGGGGCAGGGGGGTTGCGTGGAGGCTTGCTCTTGCAGCTTGGGTAGGGTTAACAGCTTGGAAGCCATGGCTGGAAGATGCCACAGCAGGAGACCAGTGCCCCACTAAGAATCCTTTGCAACCGGAATGATTCCCAGTCTCAGGTTTCTGGTGTATCAGAGGGAGAGGGGGAGCCGGGGAGGGGTGGGGGAGAAAACTGCCGACACGGTGGAAACATGAAAAATAGCAACAACAAAAAGGAGCAAAAAAAAAAAAAAAAAAAGAAAATCAAAGAGAATAAGTGAGTGCTGATTACACCACAGCACAAAGCGGTCGCAAGCGAGCGGCAGCCGGCGCCGAGCCCCCCCTCCCTTACACCCCTCCTGCTTCCAACCCCCATGGAGAGCCAATGCCCATGGGGAAGGGAGTGCAGTGCAAAAAACCAAAACTAAAACACGTAAGGGCCAGCAAGCGCTGAGCAAACCCTCCTTGTCCTCACCAGCTGCCACTGAAGTGTCCCCATGCCCATGGGGTGGCCATTTCACGGCTCCCACATTCCATTTCCCCCACCTTCCCTGGCAGCACTGCCTCCCCCTAACCACAGCACCAGGATGAAGGTATGGGAAAGGAGGGTGGAAATCCAGGTGACGGAAAGCAGGATTGAAAGCACGTGCACACAGCAGTCCCTGCCCCAAAACGTCTCTTCAAGAAGACAATATAACCTGCAGCTAGATGGGCCAAGCCTCAGCCCTCCCCCACATTTTCAGCTAGGGAAACTGAGGCACTGGGAAAGGTTAAGAATAATAGAATCATAGAATCATTCAGGTTAGAAAAGCACTTTAGGATCACCAAGCCCAACCGTTCCCCTACCCCTGCCATCCCACCCCCAAGCCCTGGCCCCAAGCGCCAGTTGCCCGGCGCTGTTAAATCCCCCCAGGGGTGGGGATTCGACCCCTTCCCTGGGCAGCCCCTTCCAGTGCCTGACAGCCCCAAGGGGAAGGAATTGTTCCCCACGGCCAACCTCACCCTGCCCTGGCACAACTTGAGGCCGGCGCCCCTCGTCCCATCGCCCCTTCCCTGGGAGCAGAGCCCGACCCCCCCGGCTCCCCCCTCCTCTCAGGCAGTTGTAGGGAGCGATGAGGGCTCCCCTCAGCCTCCTCTGCTCCAGGCTG
>NW_009259866.1:13289-24352 GCF_000687185.1 Egretta garzetta | reverse complement strand
TGCCACGTGGGACCCCGTGCTTGTCAGTGGCTGCAGTCAGCAGCATGGGTACCCCCACCCCAGTGAGTCTCCCATGCCCCTGTAACACTTTAATCCCCTCTCTGAGCAGTGTGGGGATGGTTTGGGACGCTGGTGACGCCACTCAGTCCAGCACCAAGTCCCTGGCAGAGTTGATGTCCCAAGATGCTCCAAGGAGCACCAACGTGCCTGAGAAGGGATAGGGACTAAGGTGCTTTATGCCTGGGGAGGGGTGTCAAGGCAGCACCCCCCATCATTGGGGCATTAGCAGCATCTCCCCTCCCTCCAGATCACCCACCAAAGGGGGACACATCTGTCCCCATGGCCCCAAAAGTGCCAGGGGACAGGGTGTGGCCCCCAGCAGGTAATGAGGGAACCACCGGAGCTTATTTCCCAGGGTGCCGGCACAGCTGCGAGCGCGGGGATGCTGCCAAAGTCCAGGAGAAAAACACTGATTAATGTTGTCCTCCGGTGGATCCCGCGCTGCAGATGTGCAGGCTGCTGACTCGGCAGCTCCTCTCAAGGAGACCCGGAGCCAGCAAAGCCGGCGGGAGCGAGCACGTGTGCGCGGACCTGTGCGCCACGGAGCTCCTTGGGGGACGATCCAGCACGGGGGCAAGGCTGCCACTGGGATGCGCGGCATGGACGCTGCCCTCCCATCCCATAAGATCTCCGTAGCAAAGAGTCGCTCCGTCCCATAATATCTGGTGGCACGCACCATCTCAGGAACAGCATCACGACGAGATGCCTGTGGAAAGGACGGGGGCAGGTTGCCCGCAGGCTCAGGCAAGTGGCAATGAAGCCACTTACCTCAGCTCCCCAGCCAGGCGCTGTCCTTGGAAGTATGAAGACCAGAGAGCTTTTATTCTGAGGGTTTGGTTTTTTTTTTTTAATTTTTATTTTAAGAAAAGCTGAAGCTCCCAGCACGCTTCCGCAATAACCCACCACCGGACAGCTGCATGATAATATGCACTCATATTACCCGTTTCTAATTAAACCGGAGAGCCTCCTCCTCTGATGAACTAACCCATTGGAAATTAATCAGCGAGTGACCAATACCAGAGCAAAAAACAGGGAGAAAGACGTTTCCATCAGCCGGGCCCTGCCTGATTAGACAGGGAAGTAAAGTCTCCCGGCAAACAGGAATCGACTGCCGTGCATTGGCCCAGCACCGCATCGATCCACGCAGTCGCGTTTAGGAATGCTAATGAGCTCGCACGGCGGCAAAAGGAAATCATTTGTGTAAGAAAATACAGCTCTTGATGGGGTGTTATTTCTAGGAAGGGTTGATTCAACACCAGCTTGAGAACTGGGGGAGATGCGGCAGCAGGGAAGGAAGGAGATGGTCCTTGGGCATGGGGCTGATTTCTCTGCTGGATGTGGTGGTGGATTTGGGAAGGACACCTGGTGAAGACCCTGCAGGCAGCAGCCCAGCCCCTCTGAGCTGCTCACACAAAGAGGGCCAAACAGGATACACAACCACCCCAAAAAGGGAAATGCAGTCCCCATTCTGGGGACAGGACTTTGCCTGAGGGCTCCATCCCTCCCATCCAACCACCTCCATCCCATTGCCCATTCCTCCCACAGTCAACCTGCCTCCTATTGCCCATCCCTCCAACTCAACCACCTGTATCCCATTGCCTATTCCTCCCACCACAACCCCTTCTAGCCCTCTCATTACAACCACCTCCAGACAATTGCCTATCCTTCCAACTCAAACACCTCTGCCCTGTTGCCCATCCCTCCAGGTCAACCACCTCCATTCCATTGCCCATCCCTCCCACCAAATCACCTACAGCCTGTTGCCCATCTCTCCCACCAGAACTATCATCTCCAGCCTTTTGCTCATCCTTTCTGGCCAACCACCTCCAACCCATGCCCATTCCTTCCACCACAACCATCTCTAGCCCGTTGCCCATCCCTCCTGGCCAACCACCTCCATACCATGTCCATTCCTTCCACCACAACCATCTCTAGCCCATTGCCCATCCCTCCTGGCCAACCACCTCCATTCCACTGCCCATCCTTCCCACACAAGCACCTCCATCCCATGGCCCACCCTTCCCATGAAACCACCCCTCCACCAGAACCACACCTGGTGCTTCCCACAGGGGCCCGACCCACACTGGGGCCACCAAGTTCTCCCCCTCTCAGTGCCACCACCCAGCTTTTACAGAGCACAGGAAAGGAGCACCAGGGAGATGAGATGCCAGATGGGTCCGGTTGCTGCAAAAGTAGGCTCATACATTTTTAACCACCGTCCAAACTTTGCCGGCTGTGCATTTGTGATGGGTGAGAAAGGAGCCAGACCTGGGGTACCGCAGGCTCACCAAGACCTCCACACCTCCCTTCCAGCGCGACACAACCCCATCAATATTTCATGCCCAACCTTGTGGCTTTGGCAGCCTTTTGCTTGGTTTTCATTGCAGTTTTCTTCTCTACCGTCTGTCCAGTGCTTCCTCAGCCTGCACTAATGCCCCATCCCAGGAGACACTCAGGACCCCCACCTGAAGTAATCACAGGGCAGGAACCTCTGGCCAGGGAGGCCGTATGGGGCAACCTTACCTGCGATGGCACATTGGGTGGTGGAGCATCCTTCCCTCCTCTCCTTCTCCAGCCTTTCCCAGAACAGGGCACATGAAAAACCATCCCCAGCAAGAGCCCTTTTGGGAAGAGCATTAGCTGAGCTCCTAATTGCAATTAAAAATGAGCTCCTGAGTGTCTCCTGTCTGCCCTTGCAATGAGACAAGAAGAGGGGAGGGAAGAAATAAGCAGCAGAGCCCTTATTTTAGGGTCTGTGGATAACCACAAAGGAAATTATTTTAGTTTTTGTTTATTCCCTCTTTTTCCCAATGGCAATGCTGTCCCAGGAAGGCTTTGCTGAAAGGAGACAGTACCTCTGCAGCCACCATGCTCACCAGGGATGGAGGACCTCATTCAGGTCACCCAAGGCCACCTTCTCCTCCGTGGTCATGGTAGCAAGGCTTGCATCTCTTCTCCTGAGTTCAACTCTTCCTGGGGTGCTCTGGAGGTGCTGGGCTTCACTGTATATCAAGTCACCTCCCCAAATGGGAGCTGAGCCCAGGCTGGCCCTCCCCCTCCCACCATTCCACAAGGATTTCTTGCAGGGACCCCAGCCAGGAGAAGAGAAGGAGTAAAACCATCCCCATCCCTTTGCTAGAGCAATTGGAGGGGGCAAACCCCAACCCCACAGCTTTCCACCCCGAACTCACTGCCTGTGGGCAGCTGGAGCACAGCAACCCACCTGGGCAACATGTCCCTTCCTTAAAACTTAATCAGCAACCGATGAATATTTCACAAAGACAAACAGGCCAGGTAGATAGGGTCAATCTTTTATTCATGAGCATGAAGGAAGGGAAGGCTGTGGGCAGAGAGATCCAGGCTCAGCCGGGTCGTGGATATCTCCCAGTGAAGATCTTACGGCCAAGACACAGCTGATGCACATCCCTGTCCTGTGGGCATCCTGGCAGCATCTGTGCCAGAAGATGGAGATGTCCCACCAGTCCCTGCCATGGGGACACACAGCCATGGTCCCCTGCTGATTTTCCCCTTGGCACCAGCTCAAGGGAAGAGGGAGCATGGAAGCCCTAGGGAAGCAACATGGGGTGAGATGATCCCAGGGCTGGAGCACACCAGCAAACCTTCTGCCAGCCCAGGAAGAAACCCAACCAACACCACCACCACCACCTTTTGGCTCAAGCTGAGCCTAATAATTGCCTGAATTTTCACGGTGATCATTTTTGGAGTTGCAGCCAAGGCTGGGCTTGCTGGGGAAGTGGGATCACAGATGCTGGCCGCTCCCTTGCCCACTCCACTGTGCCTGTGTCCACGACAGGGAACCCATGGACTTTGGCCACTTTTTTGGAACACCAACCCTTAAACCCAAACCCCACTCTGAATTGAGCAACAATGGACCAACGCTAATCAGAGCAGTATCTTGACCCTCCTTCAAGGCAAAAAAATACCTCCTCCTCCTCCATCCTGGCTTGTGAATCAGTCTCCAAATCCCATTTCCAAATCATCCTCAAACCCATTTTGCACCCACAGCCCAGGCAGGGCGGGAGCCGCACGCTGCTCCGACCTGGCTCTGTTCACATGTAACAGACATGAGTCCCCCTGTAATAACATGTTTAATTAAACGCAGCCTGGCCACAAAGGCTGGCCTGACATTTAACTGGCATCTGAGAAGATGCTAACGAGAACGACGTTAATTATCCAGCTTATTAGATGTCCACATTATTAACATAACCCTGACGGAATTAACTTGATACAAACTATCCCACAAATATTAATTGCCTAAAACTTCCTCGTAACTCGAAGGTATTAATAAGGCAGTAATTATGTATGGATTGTATAGCTGCAAGTTAATGACATGGCAATTTGATTTGTCTCTGAGAAATGCGATAAACCCAAGGAAGTGTTCTCCGAACAATCAATTGATATTTAATTAACGGACAGATCCTGTCGGCGTAAATCTAAATTAAACGCCCACGACAACCCGTTCGAAGTGTTATGACAAAGGCTCCCGGGATGTACCAGCGTGGCAGAGGTCTCCTGTGCCACGTGGTGGGGATGCTGCTGGAGATGGTGAGCCCCAGTATCTCCAAGTCCCTCCCCCCCCAATGCACGTGATCATGGATGTGTTCCTCTTCCTCCTCTTCTTCTTCCCTGGCCCAAGGAGTCCTTGGGCTGCCCTGAACTGATGAGAAGGGAGCCCTCACAGCCCCGTCTGCTATTTAGTGTCATGGTCACCTCCATCATAAGCCCCAATCCAGTAAACACGTCCCTACCAGATGCCCTTGAGCAAATGATTGAATGGTTTCTTGCTTGAGAAAATGGTTGAAAGTCTCAAAGGCCTAAGGTCTTCCTACAGGAAGACCTCCAAGATGGCCTCTGCAGCTACTCCATTGGTTGAGCAGTAAGGGGAAGGGCTAGGGACTCACCACTGGTGTTTAAACAAGAGACTGGCAACCTAAGCAGAAGTGGGAGCAATGAACTCCTGGGGTGAAAGGGTGTTTGGGCAGCCCCCCGAAAAAGGCCTCAGAAAGCAAAAGGACCTGCACTAAGGGATGGTGAACATGGAGGGGGTCCACTCAGCTCGAGTTCCTGTGTTGTCTCTTGTGATTAGTGTTGACCAGACTCTGCTTTTTGGGCTGCACACTCCATGGCCAAAGTGAAAACCCCAAATAAACCGACCTCAGCCCCTAAATTGGCCTGGTGCTGGCAGTCTTTCCTTAGCTGGTTGATGAACGCCATTGCCCTCTCCCTTTGGGTTGTGCCTGCATCGAGGTATGAGCTTCGCACCTCGCAACCCTGGGATGGCAGGCTTAGGTTAACAGTTGGACTTGATGATCTTAAAGGTCTTTTCCAACCCGGACGATTCTATGATTCTAACTGGAAGTGGGTCAACAGCCCTGTCCCCATGGCGAGAAAGCCGATGGTCCAGTTCCCCAGCTCCATAGCTGTCGACCTCTCTGCCTACCAGCATCGTCCCCCAGGCAGGATGAGACCCACAGGAGCAGTTTATTTTTGCCTGTGCAAATTACAGCTCGCGCTCCCAGGGAGCAGACAGATGCCAGGGCTGCGCTGAGCTGCACTCCAGCCTCGGCCTGTTACATGAATAAATAACCTGGTGTTGGGGGGGGGAGGATGCTCTACCTCTCCTCCCCATGCTCATCCACGGAAAGGGAGGAATGGGGGGGAAAAAAAACCCAAACAAAAACAAAACCACAAGAAGCCAAGGATTTTACCGGGTGGGCAATCAGGCGCTAAATTGATGTCTTAATTAGGGAGCGTGGCAGGCAGGGATGAGGAGTAGAGGGGAAGGGGAGGATGCCTGGACACTGGGGACGATGACACCGAGGAGATCTGCCCTGCATGAGCAGCTGGGACAGCAAAGGGTCACGGCTGGTGGGACCCGATCACCCCCAGGCCTGAGGACTGACACTGTCATTGCATGGTTCCCGCTTGGCAACGCAGCTGGTTTCCCCATGCACAGGCAGGGATATGCACCCTGCAGCCTGTGTCCCACCTCCTGCATCCCTACTACCTGCGTGCGCCATTCTCGGCATCGCGTCCTCGCTGGAGCTTGTCCTGGCGGTGCCGGGCTCCTTCTTGTTCCTCAGGGGCGATCCAGCATTTCCCCTTCCTCCTGGCACAGCAGCAGCCAGCACACGGTGCCGTGGCACCGCTCAGACAGCCACAGGGGCTGCAGCAGGGCCCCATCCCATATCCCAAATCCCATTTCCTATACCCCATATCCTGCAGCCCACATCCTACCTGCTGCATCTAACATCCCACATGCCAGATCCCCGGTCCCATTACCTGCATCCCACATCCAGTGTCCTGTATCCTTGTATCCTCACACCCCACCTCCTGCATCCCATAGCCGGCATCCCACCTGCTCCATCCCACCTTCTTTATCCCATATCCCATAGCCTGCACCCCACCTCCTACATCCCACATCCAATGTCTCGTGTCCTTGCATCTTGCATTTTACCTCTTCCATCCCACATCCTGCATCCTGTATCTCACCTCCTGCATCCCATATCCAGTGTCCTGTATTCTTTCATCCTACATCCCACCTCTTTCATCCCATATCCCGCATCCCACCTGCTCCATCCCACATCCCATAGCTTGCAGCCCACCACCTGCATCCTATATCCCACATCCCACCTCCTCCATCCCACCACCTGCATCCTATCTCACCTCCTGCATCCCATGTCCAATGTCCGGTATCCTTGCATCCTACATCCTGTCTCCTTCATCCCATAGCCTGCATCCCACCTGCTCCATCCCACCTTTTGCATCCCATACCCTGTACCCCGCTTCCTACATCCCATATACTGCATCCCATATCCTACATCCCACCACCTGCATCCTGTATCTCATCTCCTGCATCCCACTACCTGCATCCCACATCCCATGTCCTATACCCTTGCATCCTGCATTTCACCTCCTGCATCCCACATCCCATGTCCTGTATCCTTGCATCCTGCATTTCACCTCCTGCATCCCACCTGCTCCATCCCACCTCCTGCATCCTATATCCCACCTCCTGAATCCCACATCCCATATACTGCACCCCACCTCCTACATTCCACCACCTACATCCCACCTCCTGCATCCTCTATCTCATCTCCTGCATCCCACATCCCATGTCCTGTATCCTTGCATCCTGCCTTTCACCTCCTGCATCCCACCTGCTCTGTCCCACCTCCTGCATCCTATATCCTACCTCCCGCATCCCACCCGCTCTGTCCCACCTCCTGCATCCTATATCCCACCTCCCGCATCCTATATCCCACCTCCCGCAGCAGCAACACCCCTGGGTGATGCAAATGCACCCAAAAGCAAGGAATTTGGGATCAAAACCCAGCTGTGGGCCTGTTCGTGGTATGCAGGGCCAGTTTCCCGTGCACTGGCTGTCGGGCAGGAGCTCACCCCCTGCCGAGGTTGGGGCCGGCATCGGTGCAACGGATGCGCTGGCTGGGGGAAGGCAGAGGGCTCTGCACTTTGCCAGGAATAAATCCCAGCCATGGGAACTCACAGAGCAAACGAGCCCTGCTTTGCCGACGTGATATATGTATATATATGCATTTTTATATACGGTAAGCAGGGCAGGGTTTGGCTCCTAGGGATGCAGGAGCATCGAAGAGGCAGCTGGGCCCGGAGAGCAGGCAGGAGGGAGCATGCAAAAAAAAAACCCCAAACTTTGGCTGAGCCAAAATATAAAGATCAGCTCGAGCCAAAAAAATATCAGCGCCAAACTAAACCTGGGCCCGGCTCGCAGAGGGGGTTTCGTTTCGTTGCGGCGTTTATTTTGCTGAGAATTGAATTTGCGCTTTTCCAGTGCACTCAGCCTCCCCCAAAAATGTATGCGTGCCCGGCAGCCCACCCCGCTTCCTAACCATGAGTTCATAGCCCAGGGCTGGATTTACCATGTTACCGAGATGTCGGGACTTTGGGCGGAATACGCTGCAGCAGCACGGCGGCAAACCTGCCGGGTGTTGGCATCAATAATTGGGGAGGAAGGAGCGAGGTTCTTTGGCGATGCCGCATTGATCAGCCTGTGGTGGGGTTTTTTTCCGCCTGGTTGCAGAAACCCGGTTATCTGCAACGATCCGGCTAATTGCTACCGGGGGACGCCGCGGGGAAACGTGGTACCGGTTGGTGGGCGGCTTTGCTGGGGGATGTAACCGGTGCTGGGCACCCGTGTGTGCTTGGGTGAGGGTCCTCAGGGTGCTGCTAGGTTTGGGACCCGAGCATCCCCTCCAAAATCACCCTTCTGCCGGGTGGGAGAGGAGCGTAAAACCCATCAGCGGGGACGGCTGGAGGAGTTTCGGCTGTTTCCCAGCCCGGCGATGCTCGTGGGTGCCTTCAAGTGCGTGCCAAGGCGCCGGGTGAAGCTTGAAAATGGGTTTAAAAAGCTCCACAGGAGCATGGTACAAAGCGGGGGGCCATGTACCAACCCCCGGGGCTTGTCCCCAGACCCAGTCACCCCTTGGTTTGCCCCGGGGGGGGCTGGGGGGAAGCCGTGGGGCTGCTGCTTTCGCCCCCCGTGCTGGGGCCAGGCTGGAGCTGGGATGCAGGAGGTGGCCAGGATGGGTGCAGGGGCTGCAGATCCTCGCAGATCTCCCGAGGTCCTGCAAGCCCGCGCAGACCCCAAAGAGCAGCAAGCGGTTGGGGGAAGGGGGGTCCAGCCCCACTCGGGGAGAAATGAGGGGAAAAATGCTTTAAGAAGAGGTCAGAGGGACCCAAAATTCCACCCCCCCCCTCCTGCAATGCACGTGGCACCCCATGAACATCTGCAGCCCTGTGGCGCAGGTGACACCTCCATCCCATAACACCCCCACCCCCCCCAAAATGTGCCAACACATTCCGACCACGCACACACAGCCCCCCCGATCCTGCACAAACCCAGGGTCCCGCAGCAAAGGTCAAAATACAGCAACGACCCCAAAAAAAAAGGTTGCAAACCCAAGCAGGGAGCTCCCCAGACACCCCCCAAGCTGGCCCATGGTGCAGAGTGGGGACCCCAACAAGGAGACAAGTCATAAACCAGCCCCATTCGGGCAAAACCCACTTTAGTTTTTATTATTTATTCACCAAACGAGAGCACGGCCGGATCCAGGACAGCCACCCCCAGAGCAGTCCCGAGAGCCTGAGAGGCCTGGAGCAAGTCAGGGATCACTTTGGGGGGGGGGGGGAGCGTGTAGGGGGTAATGTTCCTGACTGCACCCCAACACTGGGACGGGGCAGACGGGTGTGACTCTGCCACCAAATCTCCCCAGGGAGCTGCTGTGGGATGGGGTCCCCCATGGAGGACCACAATTAATGGGTAGCGGTAGCTCCCGGTGTGCCCTGCTCCAGCTATTTCCCCCGCTTGGGGGATTTTCAGGAGGTGCTGGGGAAAAAAATAATAAATCAGTGGGGAACAACAACAACAAAAAAAAAATTAAAAAAAACCCCAAAAACAAAAAAATAATAAATCAGTGGGGAACAACAACAACAACAAAAAATTAAAAAAAAAAACAAAAACACACACACACAAAAAAAAAATCACAGCGGTGCAAGGATTGGGGATCACATCCCTGCTCCCCTGCCTCAAGGTGCCCTTGGAGGATGGGGGATGAAGGGGAAGGGGGTAACACCACGCTACACGCACACACAGCCCCCCCGATCCTGCACAAACCCAGGGTCCCGCAGCAAAGGTCAAAATACAGCAACGACCCCAAAAAAAAAGGTTGCAAACCCAAGCAGGGAGCTCCCCAGACACCCCCCAAGCTGGCCCATGGTGCAGAGTGGGGACCCCAACAAGGAGACAAGTCATAAACCAGCCCCATTCGGGCAAAACCCACTTTAGTTTTTATTATTTATTCACCAAACGAGAGCACGGCCGGATCCAGGACAGCCACCCCCAGAGCAGTCCCGAGAGCCTGAGAGGCCTGGAGCAAGTCAGGGATGGAGCCCTTTGGTGGGGGGGGGGGTAATGTTCCTGACTGCACCCCAACACTGGGACGGGGCAGACGGGTGTGACTCTGCCACCAAATCTCCCCAGGGAGCTGCTGTGGGATGGGGTCCCCCATGGAGGACCACAATTAATGGGTAGCGGTAGCTCCCGGTGTGCCCTGCTCCAGCTATTTCCCCCGCTTGGGGGATTTTCAGGAGGTGCTGGGGAAAAAAATAATAAATCAGTGGGGAACAACAACAACAAAAAAAAAATTAAAAAAAACCCCAAAAACCCACACACACAAAAAAAAAATCACAGCGGTGCAAGGATTGGGGATCACATCCCTGCTCCCCTGCCTCAAGGTGCCCTTGGAGGATGGGGGATGAAGGGGAAGGGGGTAACACCACGCTCACCAAAATATTCCGCCCCTGGGGGCAGCAACGCAGCGAGACCCAGGTTGCACCTTCCCCAGCTTGCTGCACCATGAAAAAAAAAAAAAAATAAAATAAAAGAGGAGGGGGATGGAGGGGCCAAGGGGTGCTGGGCACCAAGGCAAGGGGGAAAATCAGGCGTCCTCAGCCCCAAACCGCTGCCTTCACGGTGGGGAAAGGTGCAGGAGACGATTGCAGTCACCCCACGGGGATGGTGGAACATCAGGCCGGATCCTGGGGTGAGACCCCATGGGGCAGAGCTCCCCCCAAAAACCCTGCACAGCCCCAAAGCCAGCTCTGCACTTCCAGCCATCCCCACCACGCCCGGGAAAGGGGACCCCAGCCCCCACCCAAACCGCTGCCTTCACGGTGGGGAAAGGTGCAGGAGACGATTGCAGTCACCCCACGGGGATGGTGGAACATCAGGCCGGATCCTGGGGTGAGACCCCATGGGGCAGAGCTCCCCCCAAAAACCCTGCACAGCCCCAAAGCCAGCTCTGCACTTCCAGCCATCCCCACCACGCCCGGGAAAGGGGACCCCAGCCCCCAGGGACCGGCCCCCAGGAAGCATGGGCCATGGCAAGATCCAGGGGCAAGGAAATAGACTGGGGGGGGGGGGGCACCGGGGCCCCCGGGAGGGT
>NW_009259866.1:11366-12947 GCF_000687185.1 Egretta garzetta | reverse complement strand
GCAGGTTTGCAAAGCTTCCCCAGCTCTAAATAAAAATAGGAATAGGAGGTGAACCCCCCCCACCCTCACCCCCTTTCTGCCCTGGTGCATCAGGCATGGGGCAAGGGTCCCTCCGTGCATCCCGGCTCCCATCCCAAGAACCGAGCCGGCAATCGAGCGGAGCCCAGGCTGCTCAAAAACCCTCTGGGTACAAAACAAAACTCCAACAAGCTTGAAGCAGCTGAAGAAAACGGGGGGGAAGGATGAGATCCGGGGGTGCAGGGGGGGTAGAACATGGTTTGGGGGCCAGATGAACCCCCCCAAAGCCCAGGGCCAGCACAGCGGTGATTTATGGAGGGCGGCGGGAGGAAACACGGCACAGGCAGCGTGCCGGCTGCGAGGGGAGCAGCCGTGCTCGGGCTTCCCAGCGGCGCGGAGCAGAGCTGCCGGGGACGTACGTCCCTGCAAACAGTCCCGAAAAACCCCAAAACATTTGTAAAAAAACCAAAACAAACCAACAAAAAACCAACCCCCAAGCTTTCCCTTAGGGAAGGTACGTGGTTGGTTTGGGTATTCCCCCCTCCCCACCTTCTTTAATTAAAAACTCAAAAGGGAGAAGCCAAAAGGGGGAAGAAAAATCATTTATTACCATTTAAAAATCAAGGCAGCGGCTCATCGGGGCGGTGTCGGGCAAGCTGGGACCAAACGGGATCCGGGTTGGGGTGAAGGTGACTTTTTGGCGGCCACGGGGACGCAGGTCTCTGAGGCGCCTTGAGGGGGGCGGGGGGGGAGAGGGGAAGAAAACAAACCGAAAACCACAGTACCCCACTAGACAAAAAAATAATTAAAAAAAAAAAGGCAGAAAAAGTGAAAAGCCAGAGTTGAGCGGGACAGAGGCGATGGTGGCGCCCGGCTCGCAAGCGATGGTCAACGCTGGCTTTATCCCGGCGGGAGCTCGGGGAAGGGTTTGCATCAGGACCAGGAGCCAAAGGGAAGAAGAAGCAACCCCCAAACGAAAAGGCGATGCTGCGGGACCCCCCCATGCTTGAGAGAAAACCCGACCCAGGCTCTAGTTGAATATAAGTTTTTTTTATCTTGATGCAACATCGTTAAAACCGTCACAAATCGAAACAACAGGTCGTTAAAAACGCTTCGCACGATCAGTACCTAAAATGCACCAGGCTCCCAAGCTCGCTTCGTCCGCAAGACCCTTGAGTTTTCCCCCAAAAATTCTTTTTTTAATATTTTTAAAATGATTTCTTTTTTAAATAAGCAACTTGTTAAAAAAAAAACAACCCCGCTCCTCCGCGCAGGATCGGCCCCGCTTTCGCTCCAAGCGCAATTACACAAATTATTATTATTTCCTTTCTTTTTGGTGAGGGTTTGTTTTTTTTTTTTTTCCTTTTGCGCAAGAAATAATGTGCATTTTTCTGTCCTTCTTTCAACATCGAGGTTAAAATAATATTCCATTTCCCGAGGGTTAATAAATAAATCTGGTGCATAGTGAGATAGCAGCCAACCCTTTGCAGTCCATATATTACTATATTGCCTTTCAGGTCACCCTAGAATTGGTACCTCTCCCCCCCTTTTCCCCCCCCCACC
>NW_009259866.1:9495-10446 GCF_000687185.1 Egretta garzetta | reverse complement strand
CGGGGGGGCTGCGCGCCGTACACGTCCCGCCTGCAGGCTGGGTCCAGGTGTGTGTCCCCCCCCCAATTTTCCCCACCCGGGACCCCCCGTTCCCAGTCCCCACGGGTGGGTGTTGGGGTGTCCTTCCCCCTTCCCCAAAAGGGAGAAGAAAATAATATTTTTTTTTTTTGATGCAAGCAGAGGGTTTGAGCTCCCCACATGGAGAAGGGGGGGGAAGGAAAAAAAGGGGGGACCCCCTCGCTCCATACAGACACCCCGGGGGGGTTCACATGAAGAAGTCGGCGGTGGGTTTGGGGGCGGCAGATGGGGAGGGCTCCCTCGGGAAACCCCGGCCGGCTAACTTTTCGTATTTTTCTTTGTACAGATCCCTTTCCTTGGCCAAGCGGGTCACCTCCTGCTTGAGTTGCTCCACTTGGCTTTGGAGTTGACATTTCTCGTTCTCCAAGATGTGTCGTTGCTGGACCCGCTTGTACCGGCAAGACTGAGCGTAGCCTCGGTTCTTCAAGGTCCTCCTCTTCTGCTTGAGGCGGATCACCTCCTCCTTGCTGAAGCCTCGCAGCTGCCGGTTGAGCTCCCGTACCGACATACTCACCAACTGGTCATCGGAGAAGCGGTCCTCCAAACGCAGGTGGTGATGATGGTGATGGTGATGAGCGGGATGGTGATGGGAGACGGGCGGGAGCTCCTCGCCACCGAAAGGCTGAGGACGGAAAGGCTCGTAACCTTGATGGTGATGGTGATGATGGTGAGGAGCACCGATCAAGGCTTCCACCGCGTCCTCCGGCGTCAGGTTGAGAGCTTCGGGGTTGAGGTGATGCTGGTAACCCGACATCCAGTACAGCTCCTCCAGCTGCGGTTTGGAGCCCAGGGAGGCGGCGGTGGTTGTTGGGGGTCCGGGGGCCGGTTGCCCCCCGGGACTGGGAGCGCAGAAACTGGGGGAGGAAGGCACGG
>NW_009259866.1:6071-7314 GCF_000687185.1 Egretta garzetta | reverse complement strand
CAGCCGTGGACACATATCCCATACCGGAGACCCCAAATTTGGGCAGGGGATAATGGGGGGACCCCCCCCAACTTGGGGATGGGGACAGAGAAGGGGACAAAAAGGGCTTCTTGATGGTTTTTCAACCAAAAACCCTTTTCATGGGATGCTTCCGTGACCCCCAATGCAGCATCAGTGTCCCCGTGGATGTGGGGGTCCCGCACTGGGATGGGGGGGCGGGGGGATGACACCCAGGATGCGATGCCACCTCCCTACCCCTGGCACCACCTTCCTCCCCGGAGAGGCTCGCACCTTGGGGGCACCCGGCCCCCACTGGCCCTCAGCACCACCTCTGCCCGGCTGTTAAATCCCCCCCGGGCTGGGGACTCGACCCCTTCCCTGGGCAGCCCCTTCCAGCCCCTGACAGCCCCAAGGGGAAGGAATTGTTCCCCATGGCCAACCTCACCCTGCCCTGGCACAACTTGAGGCCGCTGCCCCTCGTCCCATCACCCCTTCCCTGGGAGCAGAGCCCGACCCCCCCGGCTCCCCCCTCCTCTCAGGCAGTTGTAGACAGCGATAAGGATGTAGGAGCATCTTTGGTGATGCTCCACCAGCCTCCACAGCACGAATCCACGTCTTGCTGTGCTGAGAAGGGTCAGAAATTATTTTGGGATGGGGGAAAAAGCAAGCGAGGAGGCTGATGCCCACGGTGGGCCCAGCTATGGGCATTAAGGAGGAGGAGGAGGAGGAGGGAAGGGACAGCCGCCCTGATGACAGGCAGAAAAGTGAGCCGGCGGGTGATGCTAACCCGGCACCTGCTTCCCCGGCAGGGGACCAAGAGCTGTGCCAGCAGCACCCGCCGCAGGAGGGTTTTCCAGGAAATGTTTACGGGTGCCCTCCAGAAAGGCTGCCCCCTGCCATCCCTCCGGCCAAGGCACCCCCAGCGTCCGTCCTTGCCGGGGCCGTGGGACAGCCCGGCCACGCGCCCACCACCGCAGCATCCTCAGCTTTACGGGGAGGATGGATAAACCCCCATCGGGGCCCATCACCGTGGCTGCTTGGTGGCCAGGGGGGAAAACCCCACCCGGGGCTCAGCGACGCCTCCCCGGGGGCCGCGTTTATCCCTCCTCGAAAATTAATCACCCCCCAAGCAGTGCTTTAACGACAGCCGGCTGTAAATTACAATCCTCCCCGGCAAGGGAGCAGCAGTGCCGGTGGGCGGCAGAGCCGCGGCTCTGGGCGAGCTACTCATTGTCGCTTAATT
>NW_009259866.1:4528-5173 GCF_000687185.1 Egretta garzetta | reverse complement strand
GACAGGACTAGGGGCAATGGGTGCAAACTGAAACATAAGAGGTTTCAGTTGAATATGAGGAAGAACTTCTTTACTGTAAGGGTGACGGAGCCCTGGAACAGGCTGCCCAGGGAGGTTGTGGAGTCTCCTTCTCTGGAGATATTCAAAGCCCGCCTGGACGAAGTCCTGTGTAGAATGCTCTAGGAGAACCTGCTTGAGCAGGGGGGTTGGACTAGATGATCTCCCGAGGTCCCTTCCAACCCTTGCGATTCTGTGATTCTGTAATTAAAACCCCCCAATTTGGGGAGCAGAGCGACCCCTCTGCCAGTGTTAGCAGCTCCTCAAGGAGATGTTCATGCAAAAGAGCAAAGCCACGCTCCCAGCTGGGCATCCTGGGGAAGAAACTCTTTTATTTACATATCAAAACACAGGGGTTAATAAAAGACATTGACTATCAGCCTAGACGACGAGGTCTTTACTAAAAAACAGCTCGCTGTACACGCACTGGGGCTGGCCCTCGCGATGGCTGTGGGGGGGATGCTGGGGACGCGGCCACCCCAAACTGGTGGCACTAGGGGGGTCACCTGGGGGAAGGGAAACCCCTGTGGGGTCCCCCACCGCCCAGTTGCGGTGGGAGGGGGTGAAACCGCAGCCGTCAGCCCCTTG
>NW_009259866.1:0-4456 GCF_000687185.1 Egretta garzetta | reverse complement strand
GGGTGCTGGGTCCCCAGGGAGCCCCAGCGCTCGGCTGCGTCCCCGCCGATGCCTTTTCCCAGCGGGGCTTTGCCTGAAGGTGCTGCGATGGAGGGGTAGCGGATGGGGGAATCCAGCTGCCCCGCAGGGCTGCTCCTGGCTCTCAGCACCTCTTGGCAAGAGGAGATCCTGCGGCTCTCCCCAAAATCGCATCCGTGGTGGGGGGGATAGCATCCGCCCAAAATCCCCCTGGAAATTGTACCCATAGATAGAAAAACCCATCGTGCCAGCAGCTGCACAGCCGGCAGCACTTGGCTCAGCACAATGCTCCCCCCCGTGCTTTGCTCCTGCCTGGGTTTGGACTGACCCCCCAAAAAAACCCTAAAAGAGCTGGTTTGGGTCTCCCAAGGGAGACCAAACTCCCACTGGGATTGGGAGCCAGGGGTCTGGGAGATCCCAACGTGCTGCAGGAGCATTTGGTGTGAGCTCAACGCTTCCTCCCAACACACGATTCCACTAGGGATGCTCTTGGCATGCAGCTCCGCTCCAAGAAATCTCCTCCCAAAACCAAAGGGATGGAGCGGGATGGATGCAGGTGGGTTCTCAGCACGGGGAGATCAGGGCTGAGCTGGGCGGGGGCTTTACCCCCCGTTACATCCCGGTGACTTGCGACCAGCGGCCACACTTGTCTCCAACAGAGTGGCCGACCTGGATGGGGGGACACGTTGGGTGATGGCATTAAGCTCCTTGTGTCCCCGTGTCACCTCGTGTCCAGGACATCAGCAGAGCCACAATCTGCAGGCGGACCGATGGGGATGGGAGCCTCTTCCCAGTCCCTCAAGCATCCAAGGAGCCTGGCGGTAGGGTTTGCCTTCAATAAACCAGCTGAAAAGATTATTTATTGGCAAATTAAAAGATTTTAAACAAAGCCGCTTCCCGGCAGGAATGAGTGGTGCTTCCCCAGGCTGCCACCCGGTTCCTTGCCAAAATGATGTCCCGGAAAAGCAAGACGAGAAGGGGGTGCCGTGACCGGCCGCGGCGTCCTGAGGTAGGTGCTAAGTCGTGCCCGACTCTGCGGTTCCTGAGCTGGTCGGCTGCCGCAGGGTCGGGTCTTGCTCATAGACGGGGCTTGATCTGCAGCCGTTTGCCTGGAGGGAGGAAAGGAAAAGGTGATGGTGGGAGCTGGGTCTGGACACCCGTGGGCTTCTCCTTGCCCGGTTGCGGTGGGTTAACGCACCGGAGATGGGCATGGGCACCGGGGAGGGGGGTGGTTCTCCACCCTGGCAGCACCCGACCCTGATAGCACCCACCAGCCTCACCTCTGCCGCCCTCCTCTGGACGGGTGTTTTCGGAGTCCTGCAAGGATGCCGGCGGCAAAGTCCTCTTCCGTTTGGTGCTGACTGGGAGTAGAAAGGAAAAAAAAAAAAGAGGAGAAAGTCATCGAGGTTGGCTTGGGTTGCTGCGGAAATCCATTGGGATGCGGGTGCAGGAGCATCCCAAGCTCCTCGCCTGCTCCCGCAGCTCTGTCCCTTTGTGCTTCAACACTGGGAAAGAGGAGTAAAAGCCTCTTTGTGGGCACGGTATGGCCAACAGGAAGGAATAATTAGCGAGCAAATGGAGAAAAATAAACGAGGCCACCAAATTGCATCCCGTGCCTCCCATCCTGGAGTACTGCATCCAGCTCTGGAGCCCTCAGCACAAGAAGGACATGGACCTGTTGGAGCGGGGCCAGAGGAGGGCCACAAAAATGATCCGGGGGCTGGAGCACCTCTGCTATGAGGACAGGCTGAGGGAGTTGGGCTTGTTCAGCCTGGAGAAGAGAAGGCTGCGGGGAGACCTGATTGCGGCCTTTCAGTACCTAAAGGGGGCCTATGGGAAAGATGGGGAAAATCTTTTTAGTAGGGCCAGCTGTGACAGGACAAGGGGTAATGGTTTTAAACTAAACCAGGGTAGGTTTAGACTAGATATAAGGAAGAAGTTCTTTACAATGAGGGTGGTGAAACCCTGGAACAGGTTGCCCAGAGAGGTGGTGGAGGCCCCATCCCTGGGAACATTCCAGGCCAGGTTGGATGGGGCTGTGAGCAACCTGATCTAGTTAGCGGTGTCCCTGCTCCTGCAGGGGGGTTGGACTAGATGGCCTCTAGGGGTCCCTTCCAACCCAAAACATTCTATGATTCTATGATTCTATGATCCTGAAGCCTGCAGTGATGGTTGCAGCTCCCCCACCACCCGGCCAGCCCCGCTGGTGGGGACACGTGTGTCCCCAACACGCTGCTCAGCCCGGCCTTGCTGCCCTGTGGCCCTTTCCCCAGCCTTTGAGTGCAGAGTTGGTCCCTTTGGGGTGGGGATGTGTCCCCTCCCAGCCCAGAGCCAATGTCCCCCTTGGCCATGGCCGGGATGGAGCTGGCCGGTTCCCCAAATCCCTGAGCATCCTCAGTCCCCCCTGCAAGCAGCACAGGATGGAGACACTCACAGGTCCCTTCTTGTCCCTTTTGGACATAACGAAAAATTGCTTCCCTGAAGGGTTGTCAAGCACTGGAAGGGGCTGCCCAGGGAAGGGGTCAAGTCCCCAGCCCTGGGGGGATTTAAAAGCCGGGCAGACGAGGTGCTTAGGGACAGGGTTTGGGGGTGGGATGGCAGTGTTAGGGGGATGATTGGGCTTGATGATCTTAAAGGGCTTTTCCAACCTAATCGATTCTATGATTCCCACCACAGAGCAGCAAGTCGGCCGCAAAATCCCCACTTATGGGCGAAAAAGAGAATAAAAAGTAGCCGAACCTTCAAATTGCGGCACAGGGTGAGGATCACGACCTGCTTGGGCTGGAGCAGGCAAAGAGCAGAGCACCGGCAAGCAAGAGGTTAACTCACGTTCGGTGCTTGAGAAAGGTTTGGGGAACGAAGCTTTCAGCCACCCCCAGCATCCTCCCAAGATGCTCAAGGCGATGACTTCTGCTTGCCGGAGCGCTGTGCCGCCCCCAAAGAGCATCCCAGATGCTCGTGTCAAGCCGAAATCCCGTGAAATGCTTCTGGGAGGTGACCTCTTCACAGGACAAGTCCAGGGACATCCCTCAGACCACGGTGGACGGCGTGAAGCCCTCCTCCGTTTCAACCACACCCCAGGACATGTCTTTTTGCAGAGTTTCTCCTACTTTCCTTCCCCGAAGGGTGTGGAGAGGGGGTTACAGAGTTTTCCCTGCCAGAACGAGGGGTGAACAGGAGCGTGGTGGCCACTTGGATGAGAAGAAGATGCTGAGATGAATGCAGATGGGAAAAGGAGGTTTCCCAGAAAAAAGGACCTATGGGTTGTTGAGCAATGAGGTTTAGTGGGAAAAGTCCCCTCTCACTTGGAATTACAGGAGGTGGAAAAGATCGTGGAGGAGCTGGAGGGAATCCAGCCCAAACCCCATCCAGATGTAGATGTTGTGCATGACCAAGGACACAACTTGCCCACGTTTCTGCCAAAACCCAGTGTCGGCGCTCGCCGCTGCATCCCGCTTCCCAACGATGACGCCCAACACAGAGGTGGGACCATGGGCACCTTCGAGCAGCCTTGAACGCCCAAAGGAAAAGGTTTTGGGGCAGGGGAGGCAGGAGGAGTGAGGACCCCAAGCAGCACCCGACACCGGGGAGCCACCGAGAGGTTTTTTTTTTTCCCTTTTAAACTTGGGTAAACAAATTTGCTCCGAGCCTAAGCCGCTGTGGCAGTGATACATAGCTTTTGGGCTAATTTATGTAAAATAAAGAGGGCTCATTTAGCACCTTTCCACCCTTAATATAACACCCATACATCAGAGGGCTGCACAGCAGCCACGATGGACTCGGCTATTAGTCACCGGCGACGCAGCCAAATTCGCCTTTGGGGAACGGCAACGCTGAGCAGGCGCCCGCTGCACCTTGCTTGGCCTCTTGACCACCCTTCCTAATTTTCCAGCCGACCCCAAGTATCCCTTTTGCACCAAGCCGGATGGAATTTCCCAGCCTGGGATTTCCAGATCTGGCCCCCGTTGCTGTAATTAGGGTCCGGCAGAGCCACTGCCCATCAACCTTACGGGGTCAAATCAGCATCTCCTCGTTCCCACCTTGCCAGCAACCGCGGCCCCGGTCTTGCAAAACCACGGCTCAATTCCCCCTGAGGAAACTCCGTTAGCGGCACAAAACCCACGCTTTGCAATTCAAAGCAAATAGGGTTACAGAAGTAGAAATATAGATTTCTTTTTTTGGGGGGAGGGAAAAAACCAACCCAAAAAACCCCAGAAGGTGACGTTTCAATCGACCGTGATTAGCGTCCTGACCTCAGCATGGGCTTGCACGAAGCCGGGATGCTTTCAGAGCATCCACGCCTGCTTTCAAATGTATTCCCCCCCAAAAAATGAAGGCGGGTGAAAATGAAATAAACCCAAAATAGGTTGTAAAAGGACTAAACCGGTCCCTCGGATGGAGATGCTGCTCCTGGAAAGGATGGAGAAGTGGATGCTTC
>NW_009259865.1:0-538 GCF_000687185.1 Egretta garzetta | reverse complement strand
ATTATTAAGTTGCTTGCTAACTTTGGACAAAACCAAAACAATACTCCAAATAGATATCAATAGACATATCTTAACTATCCAAGGATGTTCAAGATACTGAAAAGTTATTGTAATGAAGGAGGAACCATCATCAAAGAAGGTAGACAAAGTGGCATTCTCTATTTCCTCCACAACAAACTTCTCAGAATCCAATGTATAATCGGTAATTTTCTCCACAAGGTGGTACCCAAAGTGCAGTACAGACTTCGACATGAAACCCAAATACCAGATAAGGCTCAAGGTCATTGTTTTAATAACAAGTCTCCCAAGCAAAACATGTTTAGTCACCGCAGAGCAGAGCAAACTGCAAAAGCCAACACCAACTTTTAACATGTACAGCAAAGGAGGAAGCATGGTACAGATTGGATAAACTAAGATCAAGAACAGAGGAATCAAACCATGACCCACAACTGTTAACAGATATAAATTCCTGAATACTCTCTGGTTACTCTGTCGTTATCTCTAGCCCTTTGAGCCCCACGTTGGGTGCCAAAAAGGA
>NW_009259864.1:1827497-1834990 GCF_000687185.1 Egretta garzetta | reverse complement strand
AAAAAAAAAAAAAAAAAAAAAAAAGGAAAGGTCAAAGTAATTAGTGGTAATTGTTCCAAGTAAATAAACAGATGCAAACTGAAAACATACTGAAATAGAACACTAGATTTGGAAGTTCACCTTCATAATTAGTATCTTTCTCCTGTCCCAAATAAGTTTCCCTCTTCCCGTTTGTCTTCTAAGATGGCGTTTCCACATGCAATGACAGAGGGGTTATATGGTGTCTCCAGTATACCCACACTATTAATCCAACAAGAAAAAAAAAAGGGGAAAAAAGAAAAAAAGAAAACCCATATGCAAAGGCCAGACTTCCAAGCTGTTCTCACTTGGGCACAGTGACAGTATCTGTAGGAGGAGACTCCCTTTCTCCTCCTGCTCTATTTCAAAATGGCCTTTCTTTGATTACCTTCATAAAGTTCTTTTGACAAACTGGAAATATCTAGGAACATTGCTGTGGCCATTGGTAAAAAATGGTAGGCAAATGGACCTTCTTCAGCCTCTCTGAAACCAGGATATGCAAAATAATGCAGAAAAGAGGATCCTTTCTGTTTCCAGAAGACGATGTAAACTATCTGCACCACCAATCAAGTCTAGAATTTAGAGTAGCTCATAGAAATAATCTGCATTAACCAGCACTGGCATTATGCAAGCTTCAGTATGGTATCAATGCTCTTCTTTTATAACTTAAATAATCATGAGTCCGAATCACTAAACAGCATTGATGCCTACTGACTTGTAGATTAAAGAAACTGCTTGCAATGAAGCATTTGGTTGCCTTAGGAGATTACATTTTTAGAGAGCCGTTTCCTGGCAGTCTCAGTGTCACACACAGATAGAAGACCTCAGAAATCTGCCATGAGAGGAGCCACCACCTCCACCTCAGAAAGGGAAAAAAAAATAAAAATCATGCAGATAACTTTATCAATATAGTTATAATTCTTTCTGGTGTGTGCCAGGAACTGTCTGACTCCTAGAGGTTACTGCAATGTTTCTTTTTATTATGTAGTTTAAGAAAAAAATTCATCTTCATGCTAAATCAGCACCAAATGTCCTTTCTCTTTTAACATTATTATGATAACCTAGACACAAAGAAATACTGTTCTTCTCACCACAGTACTACAGTCTGTTCAACAACTCTCTACTCCAACTCAGTCAAACTGTAACTCCTGTCCTGTGCTTACTGCTTGGGTATACTTCTGAAGAATCCCCTCAGCAATTCAAATCCCCAAATTTCATTCCACAGCCTCAATAGACAGAAAATAAGAGAGCAGGATCTTAGCTGATACAGGAGATTAAATCATTTACCAAGTTCCCCAATTTTTTCATCTTCGGTATCTACATTTTTTAGGTGGGAGGGGAGCAGCACTACTCAAGTGGTACAGAAGAAAAGGAATTAGGAGCAAAGCATTGGATCTGAATGCCTTAACCTTAGAACATTACCTACTCCAATCCATACGAGTCTGCATTTATTGACTTTTTGGGTGTGCTCCCTGAAGGAAGAGAAGTAACAGAGAAGTGACCAACTGCCACTTCTTATATAACTTTAGTTTAAAAAAAAAAAAAAAAAAAAAAAAAAAAAAGCTTAAACTACCCAGATCTTTGAGCCCATTTCTTCCAATTCAAATATATTAGTAGACTCTGGTTTTGAATACTTCATAAGGCAAGAACCATAAATCCATTTTGTTTGAAGAACAGTGTTTTCATGAGAGCACAATCTAGGACAGTTACTTTTTTAATAAAATGTCCTCATTACTATTACTCAACAACACACTTTCAACAAGAATGGTAATAACTTTATTTTCCTTACCTTTATTTAAGGAGAGGGGGCAGGGGGAAACCTACAAGACTGCAATCACATATGATTGAAGTTGGAGGTATAACTTTAAAATACGAATGGAGGGGGTGTAGGTGAAAGTGAGAACAAAGGCCCCATGTGAAACAAACACCCACAACCTCTTCAAGTGACCAGAGTTTCATGAACAAACTTCTGTGGTTACACCTCTGTAAGGGCTTTTAAATCAACACGGCACAGCTTACTTGAAATCAACAGGCTATTCTGGCTACTACTGCTGGCCTCAGTGATGATGAAATCAGATTAATTCCGTCTTCCCTTCAAGCCCACTGTAATTTGTTTTTCCTTCTCACATTTGTCAACACCTCAACCAGATTAAGAATAGACTTCAGCCCTACTGCCTGGCTATACCATTACTCTGCCAGCAGACTACAGGATTTTTTCATACAGTGTTCTCAAACCCAGCCAGCATGGACTCTGAAGCTCTCATAGGAAGGTTCCTGAGCCTCTCCTCCCTTGTAGTGCGAGGATTATGCTAGCTGCATTTCACATACAGAGAGAAAGAACCAAATCCTTCCAACACCAGCAAGTTTTCTCTGCCTTCTGTTAGGATCTTATTTCCCAGTGGTCAAGAAGCCAGCTCATACAGCTGTGTTCACACTGAGGAGCTGTGCTTTCAATGTACCAGCATATTTGGTGCCTTGTAAGGTTACTCTGACACCTGTGAGCTTGCCTAAAATAAAGGACAAATGTTTGCTGAGCATTCAGAAGTATGCAACATTCCTTCGAGCTTTTGCAAATATGTTAACTGCTTCAAGGTATTTGACGCTCAGTAAGGCCAAGGTACAAACACCTGAGGAAGGCATACATGGAGACTCAGATTGCTACTCACCTTCTAATAGCCACAAGTTCCTGCTCTTCTACTCTAAAAGCAGGTAGCCTTGTTACATAAACTTTGTAAATCAGATTCAAGATCAAACCCAAATGTTTACTGTCCTTTCATTGTCTTTGCTGCTACACAATAGCATTATTTACTGCTCTCATGCCTTTTCACAACTGCAGTTAAGAACAATTCAGATCTAGTATTTCCTCGTACGCAGCTCTAGAGCTGTCTTCACCAGAAACACAATTCTCTCCTCTGTTCATTTCTCAAAGAAAAGAAAAATGGCTTAACTCATTTTTCTGAGCCCTGTTATGATACAGTGGGAAAGGCAGAGAGCTGTGAGAATGTATGCTGAAGTCAAAAGGAAGGTATTTTTAAACAAATTTTCATCAACTAGAAACTTGTCCTAGAATTATTAAAATCTTACTCAGATTATTGTTATTGATATTCTTTTGTTATCAGTACTCTTCACTGCAATGTGCATGGCATTCTACGCCTTCTTAAACATCAAGGTTTTGTACATTTTTGCTAGCAGATTAACAGGATTTTTTTTTTAAAGATTTTCTTTAAAGTCTTCTCCTTTTCATATTAAGCTTTCACTTCAATCATGCCGTAACCTGAGTAGGCACCCTGCTGCAACTACAGTCTTTTTAACCACATGTACACAAGTGAAATTTGGTGAAGGGAGGGAACAAGAGGTAAAACAAAAGCAATCCAAGTATATGACACCAGGACAAGGAGGAAGAAAAATTAGAAGGAGAAAAGAGGAGAAGGAAAGGAAGGGAAGTCCTATAAATTTTCATATGAAGACAAGCCTGCAACAGAGGCAGGACAGACTTGTAAGAAAGGAGAAATTTCTCCCTCCGAGAGAAAGAAAACCCGTAAGTATCATAGATTCAACAGAGAGCCAGGATCCTGTTCTATACATAAGTATCTTTAAAGTTAATGATGTTCTGTGCTCATTATGTTCAACAACTGGAGAAATCTCTGAGAGAGATCTTCAGGACAGGTATTTAAAGACTCACAGATAATTCTTTATATTTAATAGCTCTTGCAGTAGCTGTCCCATTATGCAAGGAGGATTCAGCCATGCATTTTATCATAGATGTCATCATTAATATAATACATTAAACTCAGTATAAACAAAAAAGTAGCCATACCCCACAAAGATAGTAAGGCAGACCCATTCAATTTTCCACACATTCGCTTTGCAAATAACATTTTCATCCCTACTCTGGTAAGGATCAGTTACTATGTTACTATCACAGCTCTAACCTTCTGAGATTTGAATATTAAGTTTTAGTCTTTAAAACAGACTACCTGGCTTACAGAATTCTTCCATCTTCATCAATACCTCAGGTCAAAGCAGGACCCACATCCCTCACTGCAGTTTCAGAACTGATTCCAAAGGCATAGCAAAAAAAATAAAAAACCCAAAAACTCAAAGGTCTGAATTCAAGCCTTGGCAGATATGAGAGACTTTTTTTTTCTTTTTTGAAATGGGAGTGTGTATGTGCAATGCAGATGTACAGTACATATTCAAGGAGTCACACTGAGCCAAAATGCAAACTAACAGACTATATCCAGCTTAACAGGTACAGTGAGGCCACCAATGAATCACAACACATACAGATAGGCAAAGTAGTTTAAAAAAAAAAAAAAAAAAAAAGAGAGAGAACACTACTAAACATCACCCTTAAAAGGGTCTGATGACACAATGGGTACACGCACATAACTATGTATGCTTTCCTCTGGTCATTCTGCACTATGGTAGCTGAATCTAGCTTTCCACAAGTTCAGATGTTTTCATCAAGATTCCAATAGCCCCGAATGCTTTTAAAAAGTAGGATACTATCAGGATTACAGTACTTTAAAATCTTCATAATTCCTGTTTATACATTAGAAAGGTTTCAAAGAAGAAAAAGAGGAGTCAAGTGAATTTTCAAAGTTAATTTCCCAAAATGCTCGGGTGGGGAGGAGAAGCTTAGGATTTTTTTTCCTCACCCATTACTCTATTTACTCCATTCGCCTGAAGAAAGAAACAAATGCTTCATTTGCAAAGTATACATGTCTTAAGGGCTACAGGATCCATTACTATCCAAGAACCTTCTGTCTCTCCAAGAAAATTTCATACAGAAAGTATTGCAAGAACAGACAGGCAACTCTGGAAAAATCAGCATCTATAATGCAAGAGCCACACTTGTAGGCACATGGCACGATACAAATATTGTTCTCAACTTCTTAAAAGGCTTTCATTTAATTTTTACAAGGACACCAATTTGTCAGAAGATACATCATTATGACAGCCCTTCCACATCCGTGACGGAGAGATTTTGAGATTGAGAAGGACAGAGTTAAGTGCATTCTATGCTTTTAGCAACTATGCCTAGTGATGTTTCATTCTGTCTTCAAAGAGCAATCTTTTGTATGGCCATCTGCACAGCAAGTGAAGAAAGCAAGAGATGTTTTTCAAATAAGGAAGGATGATATCAGAAAAGTGTGGGTATAGCCCTAATAGCCAGATGCATACTTTGAATTCTTTGCAACTCTCTTAGTTGCTCACTCAGCTTGGCAATTCTAGCATCATTTACGTATTTGAGAGACTATTTGCTTACTGCAAGAAAGAACAATTTCATAGGAACCCCAAAGAAAATTGAAAGCTTTCCACCTGGAATCAAGCAAGGATCTAGAGTTAATAAAACTTCCAAAAATCTTCCGATAAATGCTTTTTGCCTCAGCTGTCCGTTCAGTCCAAAGACAAAAAAAAACCCCACTAAACCCCTATGTATTTGTTCTATCAACAGAGCAGACCAATCAATAAATCATCTGCCAGGATTTATATTATCAATCCAAAACATAATAGTGCTCAGACCACTTCCATTCTACGGTCTTCTGTGTACCGGTAATAAAATGAAGCTCTGCAAACAGACCATTGGTTTTATTCAGCTTCATACCCTATATAAGAGCAGGTCTTCACAGAGACTTGAAGTTAAGACTATTTGTATTTGATTTAAGTCCTACTTTTCAAACTACTATCAAACATTCAAAAAAAATGCACATTACATATATGCAAAGATACAAATTCATCTCTTAAAAAGCAGATGTCTCGGATATAGATAAACTATTAATTTGCCAATTATGTATACTAAAATTATTTGTTAAGTGTTAACTTTAAAGAAACGCAACAGAAAATTCAGAAGTATGGTAGAGATATTACCAGTATTTAAAGTGCTCAGACTTTTTAGAACAAGGAAAAATGCCAACCAGAAGTGGAGGCAGCCCTTTAATGTCCTGTATGTTGTTATACAGGTAATCCTACACTGAAATCAATTGTTCCTTTCAATGAAGGATTAAAAGATAACTAACAGATTTATTTCTCTTGCCTTTGAACATACACTGCTCCAATTTCAAGCTTTATTACATACAGAATACTCTGCACAGTACTAAAAAACATGTATTAGATTTGCCAGCACCCTAATCTGAGGCAAATAACCACCCACCGCCCCAAATTGGTCTTTTTCTTATTTTTAGTGACCATTCATCCCTATTTTCACCTTTCAGCACTGGCACTGCATTGGCTTCTGTTGTTCCACTGTGGCGTAAGGAGCAACCACTTAGTTACCTATCTAAGATAACTCCAGGCCCTCCCTCCATTTTGCATTCCCAGATTCAATCCCTTATTCTAGCCACACTTTTTCCAGCTTTTCATTTAGGATTTTCTGGAACAAGTTATCCAGCTCTGCTAATTTAAAAGCATTTATTCCTAACAGCTATTACTTACTCAGTGTGCGTGAAGTGTTTCACATCCTCCTGTCACCCGGTGTAACAACGTATCTGGAAAGACCCAGAACATACTACAGTGGCATTTGCAGAACGCTTAACTTTTAACCCTTATCATCAATAACTTCATTGTTTCATTTAAAGTATGCAACTCTCAAGAATGATCAAATAAACTTTGTGAAAAGGGAAAAAAAAAAAAAAAAAAGAAAGTAGAGAGAAATGGAAGCTAGAAATGTCACATCTTACTCTCCCCAAAAGATACCTTGTTTTCAAGATAAACTAGAAAAGTCTGATTATTTAGATAAGGAAACAAGAAAATGAGAAAAGGGGAGAACTAACCTGTCAGTGGCAGGGAGGGGAAATCAATTTTTTGTCCAAAGATGCAGAAGTTAATGTTTAAGGTGAGGCACAACAGGGAAATACACACCTACTAAGTCCCTTAAGAAGTCCCAGGGGACCACTAAATGAGGTTTGGAAAAGAGCAGCCTGATGATTAAAAGACACATACAAAGGATGACAAGATGAGAAACTACGAGAAATGCTGAAAGAACAGGCAAAGCTATAAAGGCAGAAAATAGAAAGAGCGGGATTAGACACAGAGTAACACACAGATGACACCAGATCATGGGAATAATCCTTCTCTGAGGAGTACAGCCAAACCAGTGTTACTGGTTCATTAATCAGATAAACACCTCCAGCAGCTTCCCCACCTCAGGGTTCAGAAGGCTACTCATTGCACCTCTCTGTGTTGCAGTGGTACTGAAGTCTCCCTTCCTTCCGTCTCAGACATGCTTACAGGGGGACTGCTGCACTTTCCAGAAGTCCTGTAATACCCCTCTCCCATTTTCGGAAGAGTTTATTCAGCACAGCTTACTACAACACATTAGAACATATTTTGGGTTCCACTTTTCTGATCTCTGCTACACACACACACACCCTGGGTAGCTCACTGAATGAAATAAAAAGGATATTTCTCTTACATTCAGCAAAAATACGTATTTACCCCCTTTTCAGAAGAACAAGGTTCCCTTTCAAAGC
>NW_009259864.1:1818229-1827421 GCF_000687185.1 Egretta garzetta | reverse complement strand
AAACAATAAGGAAAAAAATAATGAGCACTCACGTCAAATCTGGGCACGTCTTGAAGTTCAGACATGCCTATATTGTGAGAACTTGAAATAAATCCACATAGTGGAGTGAACATACAGAAAACTACCCCTGGATTGCTGCTTTGTCACCAGCAGGAAGTGAGCAAATGCACTCGTGCAACTCTGGCTACCAAACCAGGTCCCTACGGAACACCCAGATGCTACAGCTTCACATGGGTGCCTTTTATTGCTCCATCTGTGAAGTTTCATTTCCTTCTGGTGCAAAGACAGGGTACGTGCACAAACTACATCAGACTACAGAGCAAGACTCAACAGAGGTACAAAGGAAGAGGCAGAAAAGTGTAATAATCCATATACATCATTGCCTATTTTACTCTAGAAACTTAAGTAACTGGTTTGTTATATACTGGAAAGGGGAAGAAGTTTGTCTTACCAGCTGGGCAAGATTCTCCATGGAATAAATCCACAAATTTCAATACCAATGGACTTCAAACGCACACTGAGTTGATGTCAAGTCTTTTATTGAATTGCTTAGAAGGATAAAAATAAAGTGTGATACACTGGAAATCTATAAAAATTGAAATAGAAAGATGCATTATTGCCATCATTTTACCACTGAAGTATAACATGACCTTAAACAACTCACTTAAGGTCATTTACTACAGCAGCAAATGAAGGTTCACCACACCCATCTCATGGATGTATGGGAGAACTCAGCATCTGGTAAGCTCTTGTGGGACCTCAGGTGCCAGGTCAGTCCTACAGGCGTTGCACAGCTGCATTCCTCGGCCTGATCACTTCTCCAAGAGGGGGCTGTGAGGAAGCCTCACTTAGCATTCAAAGTGGTACCTGCACTTTTTCCAGTGACTAACGAAATACAAAGAACAAATCCCAAACCATACACAGTTAGCTTTTGAATGCATAACAAAACTGCCTTCACACACACAAATCAGTCAATATTTAAAGTTACTCTAAGGTTTCAGATAAATAATTTGAAGACATTGGCTATTACTGTTTGAAACAAGCACCTAATCACAAGCTCTTTCAGCATCTTGAGTATACACTGCTTCACAAGCTTCCACAGGGGACAAGCGGGAAAGAAACAAGTGCCCAATACCACTGAAGCATTCCCAGCTTTATTTACCCAGACATGCAGAAAACCAAGTCAGCTCCCTAATAAACTAGTGGTGGGGAAGAGGAAACAAAGTTGCAAATCTGTTCTTCCCACCCCCCTAAGAGCGATACAGAAGCACTGTCACTGCACTTTAAAAACAAGAGGATCAAGCCTTACCTCAGCCCAGACCTGCACGCTCTCATGCATAAGCAGTCATTTCTATAAGAAGACTGAATTAGAAGATTTATACACAAGTAACTAGGAGTAGCATGGGACCCACCGACACCTGGAACCATGACAAAGGATTTTACAAGGCTCATCATAAGCACTTATTCTCCCACTCCAAAACATTACTGTCTCTTTCACAAGAATAACCACCACCAAAAAAAAAAAAAAAAAAGCCATGTCATGTAAAATAAAACTGCCAAGTCCAATATATATGGGTGTGTACACATATTCAAAATATATATATACATACACACACATTTTTCTTTTATGGAAAAAGGTAAATAGAATCAAGACATTTCTTAGCTGACAAAGGTTATCTTTGAAGTTTTCTTTTTAGGAGGTTAAGTTGCATGATGCCAGAGTCTAAGATATTTTAACTGAGTACTCCTTGTCCCCTAAATTGAAACATTGTGTAGCAACTGAATAGAATCCGAATCTCGTCATCTTTCATGTAATTCTTCTGAGGATCTGAAGGTGCCCTTATACATCGCTCACCTCTACTATATTCTTTAATCAAGATACAGGCATTTTGGTTTCTTACTCCTTTAAAGGGCTGACATATTAATCTTCTGTCAGATAAGGGCTTTGAGTTAAAATATCTTATCGGACGTACAGGTTTTACTTTTATTTTTAAGATGTTAAATGTCATACTTGAGAGACCATCAAGGTATTAAAAAGGAGATACAGGTCCCAACCTCATCCTGAGAAACTTCACAGATCAATGAATTCTCTTACCTTCACAAAGCTTTATCAAAGTGACACCCCCATGCAACTGATCCCCGGGGCTGGGAACAAGAACCGTCTACAGCTCAGTATTACCTTGGTAAGTCAGGGTATGCAGGGGTGGTGGTATGCCAAGATGTGTACATGAGACATAACCCAACAGACACAGCCAGCATCACCTAACATGGTACAGTCACAAAATTATATTGCCTTATTCCCAACTCACATAAAAGTTATTTCTGTTCATGCTTTCTAATACTACTTAATGAAGTAACACCATTACTATTTTGTGAAACACTACAATGCTCTGATTCGTGTCCTCAGGGCTTCAAACTCCTTCCACTGACTAGACAGGACATGTGGACACCTCAGCTCAGGGGATGATCAGGTGCCTCACAAGAGTCAATGCAAGGCCTGACAAAAATGACTCTAGTTTTAAGCACAGACTGAAGCACAAATGCAATTTGTGCCTAACTGCATTCTAATTAACAGCTTTGCAAGATACAGCTGATCACCATAAGAAACATATACTGTAACTATAGTCTTAGCACCTGAGAAATGTATGTCACCTAGGCCCACAGTTAAACATTAAAGGTTTGTCTCAAACCTACCCAAACACACAGAAGACAGAAAAGTAAAGCAACCCCTTGGTGTAAAGCATGCCTAGCTGCTCTGTTCAAGTCCCAGTGAAGCCAACTACAGCCTTTTCTTTAATTTCCATTGGAGTTAAATTCAATCAGAATCTTCAAAAACCACACTTCAATCACGAATTTCTGTATGCAAATTTCAGGCCCTGGTAAATTGAAAGTGATCTGAACACCCTACCTTAAAGCAACCTCAGTCTGCTAACATAACAGAGTTAAACTAATAATTTTTCTGCATGACAAACTAAAAACATGTAAATATTCACTCTTAGTTGCATTTTTCAAATACAGATCTTACTACATTACCAGCAATGTGGGAAGTATCCAACACTTCATGCACTGGTGAATCATTCTTTGCTTCTCTGACAGTCGCTTCTGAACAGCTGCAAATGCATACGGCCTACAGTAAAACTGATGTTTTCAAAATTTCAATGAACAACTGACACACGACTTCCATTCTCTTAAGCTGGAGTTTTGTTAAAACCAGTCAAGAATAAATCCTTCCCCAAACAATGTACTGAAAGTACATTTATACTGAAATGGAACATCTGTACTGACCACGACAAAAATAGTTTGGGCACAATTTTTTTGAGATCTAGTAACCAAGAACTCCATTCCTCCTGCCTAGAAACAGAATCATCCTTCCACCATTTCTAGTGCCATATGGATTGTTAATGCAACCTGCTAACAACAGGAGAGCAAAGCACTGAGGTCAGAAGCCACAGAAAAACAGGAGGGAAGTAACACCAACATTTCTGAAATACGCCTGTGGAATACTGAAAGGTCCCATTTATAATGGTTAAGAACATTTCAGGTCTAGAAAACAAGAACTCCATTCTGCCTGTGAATGCCTCCCTGACCTCGCTCAGACATCTGCTTATAAAACAAAGGGAAAAGAACAAAACACAGCCTCCTAAATTAGATATTCTGTCTTAACTAGTGAACACCTGAATTTACAAACAGCAGTTTCCTTTCTACATCTTCCAAAACAAACAAAAAGCTAATCTTAATGTAGTTTTTCTTCTAAAGAGACACTATCTCTGCAAAAAAGGGACCTCCAGAGGTCCCACCTAACCTCAGCTATTCTGTGATCTTCTGGGTTTTTTAGATTTTTAAGTCAGACTGCTTTCTTCATGTAATCACTTTTCTGTAGATACAGATTTTACAATGACAAAATTAAGTTGTGAATTCTGAGTTTCAATACCTACCTCTAAACCTGTCTTTAGGAGACTAAGGGCAGCTGAATGCATGCTCTTTTGTTGGTCTTCCCAAGTGGAAAGATGTATAGTGACACCAGACAGGCTTTTGTCTCTCTGCATCTCATAACTTGCATTCAATGCAGGAAAGTGGCAAAGGCCACGGGTACAGAGCCCAGCTGCAGTACCTGCATATCAGCAAGGAACTGGTGGCCACCAGGGAGCCAGCAAGAAGTCCCTTTGGATTGCCAGGCAGAAGTGAAGCACATCTCCTCTGAGCACCCACCTCTTCTCTAGTGCATACTGTCTGAAAGGCTAATGACCCAAACCCGAGTCCTACAGAATAGCAAAGTGTATGCTGTTAGAGGGCAAGAGCTGTTTATTAACCTGCAGTGAACAAATTCCCACTCCACAAAACTAATTGAAGTGTTTCTATTAAAGTTGCAAAGGTGCTAACAGACTAGTCACTAACCTCTATGCATATCAGAACATTTAGACACTTTATTACAGCCTTAGGAACCTGTCATACAAGCTCAAGAAAATAAATGAACTCACAGGAACTCACTCTAATAAAGCAATATCAATCTGTCAATAACTGATCATATTCTTTCTCTCTCTATATATATATGACTAACGGTGATGACCTGAGTATTGTGTCTCTTTAAAAGATGAGAGAAACCTGCTATGCTCCGATAATGGCTACAAAGGCAAACAACTCAAGAGGAAGCTTGTGAACATCCTAGAACTTCCATTAGTTACCAAGAGGGAGTTTCCACGTGTGGATTGCATATGGCCAATTGTTTGTTCTTCCCCTCCTCCAAAATACACTAGCAAGTGGAAAGGTAGAAATGGCACTGAAACACTTTCCAATTTTGCACTTCAACAGTCCTGAAGAAAACTGTAAGCAAATGTAGGGAATTACAGTTTTGGTTCTGTGATCAAGTAATTGCAAGATACAAGAGTGTGTCTCTAAAACAGCCTGCATGCACAGCACACAATTGCTTGTGAGAGGGAGACCCAAAACCAAAATGCTAACAAACAAACTTGTTGGCCAGCACAGTCACCAAGAAATGGAAGTATTCAGATCTCTTTCACAAATGAACTGCAGGCAAGCACCAAATTCTATAAAAGTTATGTTTCCGATTTTACTTTATACTGATGCTTCAAGCAAAAGGAATTGTTTCCACAGCAGCACAATTTTACTCATTATTTAATCAGGTTTATTTTGGTTCAGTTTAACTGGAGTAGGGGTGGGTTAACTTCTGGTACTGAAATCTAATTCAACAAGTTTATTATTTATTACTGACATGGGTTTAACTGAACTGGTTTATGCAGAGACAAGACAAACTGAACCTACCCAGAAACCTGTTTTGCAAAGTCTCTCCATCCAAAGCATTTCATACAGATAGGGTATTTTTAGGGTTTTCCCCTATTATTAATAGATCTGGCTGTAATTATACCACATGAGTTTTATGCTACTTGGAAACTTCACAGATATAAAAATCGCACACAGTCTCTTAAGAAAAGATAATGAAGGGAAAGTATCTGAAGTTTACCACACAAGGTAAGTCAAGGCAGGGAAAGGAGAAAAAAAAAAACAAAAAACAAAAAAAAAAAAACCAAACGAAACAGACTCTTGGAGCTGGCACTGCCCTGATGTCTACAGCAAGACTAGAACCAAGCTTAAAGATCAAGAAAGTAAAAGTTCAGCTTTCACTGCTGAACTTCAATCCAAATCAGCTCATGACAGTAAAACTTGTAATGACTTCTGTTCATAACCATTAGTAAGAATTCTGCATCGCTGAGCAATCTTAAATGCTCATAACATGCCTGTTTTATTAAGGAAATCAAAATGTTACAGATCAGAAGTGTCTAGATTTTTCCCTTAGGGCTACTGTCATTGCATTACCACTAACTGTAATCTACACATAAGAGTCAGAAGCTCACAACATTAAACACACAAATATATAAACCTAGGTCTTCCAAGCATCAGAAATCCAATATAAGTGCTGTCTTGTAAAGAACACAGCGCGCCCTTCCAGGAAGATCGAGGTCCAAACTGCTCCCAGACCTGCAGCACCCCAGCACAGCCAGGAATCCTCTCTCAACACTATCTGCCAAAGAAAAATTATGAAAGGGAAAGTAGTAACACACAATATTATTGAGCTAACCTACACTCATGCAATCCCATTTGCAAAGGAATTAGTATCTTTTATACTTATGACAGAGAAGACCCACAGCATCGTCTGTGTCAAAAACCTCAGGTGCAGGGAAGTGTGCCTAAGCTTAAGATAGAAAAAACCCCACACCTTAACGTTCAGCTATGAGCTCTAGAGTGTCACAATGCCAAAAGGCAACTGGGCCTCCAGCAAACGCATACTAGCAAAAGAAAATGGACTACCAGAAAAAGATTTTTCAGGGTGGAGGGAAGGTACTGGCAGTTTTCAAAGAGTTTGAATATAATGATTTTTGTAAAACGGTCTGGTCTCTTTTCTTCTTCCCTTGACTACCCAGTGAGTACATTCCATGAGTTTATTTCTGCTATATATAGCCTCAGAATGCTCTACGACATTGTTTGGGCAGGAAAAAAAAAGCAAGAGTCCCTTCTCTTGTCAACACATTTCTTGGTTTGTATTGTTGTAACTATTTTCCTCTCCTTTTCTTGAAGTTTAAGACATGTCTGGGATACAGAAAAAAAAAAAAGGTGTAGTTGTACCCTATTGAAGATGTGTATAACCAAGGAATGCTACACAAAAAGCAACCAGAAACAACCAGGTGATGTTTATTAGTGCTGATGAGATACTAGATTTGCCCTAGTTAGTGTGTCCTAGCTCAGTACAAGAAATCATGAAAGCAAAAGCCCAAATTTAAACCCGCTTCTATACAGTTAACATAGCACTGCCTGCTGCAGTCATATGCAAAAGTGTATTAATGAATTCACTGGCATATCTGGGTACAATACAAATTAATGCCACGGCTTTCTAGTTCATCCATTTTTCAAATCCCTATCATCACTAGAGACTGCCAATCAAGGACTAAGCAAATCAAGTGTTCTTGAAAGGCTTGATTTGTCTCTGTACACACATTAGCTATAGCATTCCTATTTGGTTAAAAACAGGAGGAATCAATTTGTCTTACCATCATGTTATCCAAACACAGGCTTCCAAAACTGTGATTGAAATACTTTTGTACAACCTTGGCAATATTAACTTACCAGCTGTACACTGGAAAGGAACATTAAATTACAAAGGAAGAAAAGAGAAAGAAAGAACAAATGCACTATTATTTAGATAGCATACCTCCCCCCAAAACAGACCAACAGCTACTATTTTCCAGAGTCAGCATTTCACAGAACCTTATTCATAATGAAAGAAGTCATCTTATCCCATTAGTTTTAAAAACTGCATTTTTTTTAACAAAAGGTATTTTTAAGCTCTCTAAAATGTATGCTTTATTGCACTACCAGTACAAACACAAGAAGTGTCTATTGAATTCATCTTAAATAAGTAAACTCCCAGTATAATTAGACTGAGTTTTTTTTCATTACACTACTTCAACTAGGAGGGGGGGGAAAAAACAACCTTCATCCTGAGGATTTTATAAATAGCTGATTTTTGTATTACCCCCATTGTCTAACAATCACACATGCACACAAGAGTTAGGTGATCTGAATACACACCTGGAAGAAAAAACGTAACATATTTCTCTTTAGGCCTTCTAGAGTACACGTTACTGTGTTACCATCACACTTCCCTGACTAGCTGTTCAGGCCCAGACTACAACTAGAGGGACACCCAGAAACACGAAGATAAATGAAACGGCAATGCAAAAATCAACGTGTGAGAGTTATAGCAACCTCAGTCCCCACAGCAAATCACCCTTACTTAGGGGTAAAACACCCCATCCTTCCCTCAATTTAGCACAATTCTTCACAGACTTTTTTCCACCTGGAAGTTCCTTCACCTGGGGAAGCTATCACAAAATGGTGATCGAGCTTAGCTCCCAAAACAGTGCTTTTACCCTAAAAATTTCATGCTATTTTTTTATTTTCATTGATTTATCTTAGTGCCTCTTTAAAAATACAGCTTAAAAGTTAGATGACACCTTTAAAGCAAATCAAGAGTATGCACAAGGGAAATTAGTGTGGCATGACTACACCGTAACTGCATTCCCCCAGGCAAAAAGGCCCCAAAACATTTTGCTGAAAGAGACCTTTTTCAAGTAATTTATCAAGCAGACCAGCACCAACCCCATGGGGGACCATTCCTCCTAGGGGCAAGAAACTGTAAAAGGATGGGGAAAAAAAATAAAATCCCAACTCGCCATCATGATTATTCATGCTCATGAACTACCCCAAGTATTTCTTTTGTGTTTGTTACTTCAAAACCCACCACATGGGGAGTTTTTAAGGCCTCATTAAAACAGCTAACGACACTTAGAGAAAAATTCAAGGGTGAAAAGGTGCTTGGAAACTACAGATGTGGAAAAGCAACCTACGACTGGGTAACCCAATGCATCACCAGCAAGGTACGACTTCCCTGCCCTCTCATATAAAAGCTCATATAAAAGAGATGGCAGGTCAGAGACCTCCCCGACAGTTAGATGCAGCTTTGATTAGATGTCGTAATCAAAAGAGAATCAAGATGCCGTATTGCCATCTTCCAGTATTTCAGGATGGAAAAGGACAAGGTCCTGTCTGCCTCAGTAACGTTAAGCACAAAGAGATGCCAGATGATCCCCATCACACGAGCAAGAACTCTTAAAACCAAGGAGAGGCGTCATGGGTTTGTGGAGCCTGCTCAAGCAATGCAAAGCAGTTAACACTAGTTCTGACTCACAAGAGGGAAAAAGCCAAGCTGAAGACGTCCGAAAAGACAGCTTATGTTTAGAGAAAGATAAAGGCATTTGCGAAGTGATGTAATTCCTAAAACATAAACTCCTCTGTTTGGCAGAAAGCAAGATAAGACAAAAAAAAAGAAGAAGAATACAGTTCTCTAACATAACGGTAACTATTTCCTTGAACTTCAGACTTCAGCGGTATCAGTGCAACATGAGAAGATAAAGACAGACGTTGTAAGTTTTACTTTTCCATTAGCGAAGCTAGTTCAAACAGAAGGCAGCGGTGGCCCTTTCACCGGACTGTCAAGGTTACCGCTAAAGCCTTGCCTCGGACGGAGACCACCAGACCGGCTTAGCGTTCGCTTGCTCGCCGTTTCTGCGCTGCTCTTCGCCTCCTGGAGGCTCTCCCCGGGAGGAACCGACGGCGGGG
>NW_009259864.1:1803955-1817650 GCF_000687185.1 Egretta garzetta | reverse complement strand
GGGGGGGGGGTTAAAAGAGTTTAGGCGGACAAACCTTCCAAAATGGACTCCTCAAGCAGGCTTTGGGGCTCTCTCCTGAGTTTTCCGGCGCGAAAAGCGCTGAGGAAAACAGCGACACCTTCACGGGCGGGCAGCCCGCGGCGTAGGACCCGGCTCCGGTCTTTCCCCAAAAGGCCCGAGGAGATTAAGCGGCAGCGCGGCCGGAGAGCCCGAGGGCCGTCGGGTGGGGGAACGGCAGCTTCAGCCCATGGCGGGCGTCCTGAAAGGCTTTACGGTGTGCTAAAGGTGCAGGCTTCAAATAAATAATGACAGGGGGGTGTTAACCCGCTCGTCAGAGGGTAGGGCTGGAAGCAAATCCTCCTGCTGCACTTTCTACCTTGGATATTTAGCGAGGTGTCCGTCCAGCTCCTGCTAGAAGTGCTGCGCGTTCACGCGTGGCACCGCTGGGAATGCAGCGCTCGAAAACAATAAGCCTTTTAGTGAGAAAATAAACATTCCGAGCGTAGCAAAATATTTTTGCACTTTATTTTGCAATGCTTATGCCACTGCATTTTTGTATGACTGTCAGCGCGAATGGTAGTTAGTGCAATGTCCGTTAGTTAATGAAAATGTAAGTTGATTGTTTGCTCGGCGTGCGTCTGCTTTGATCCCATCATGTAGTCTAATGGTTGCTGATGTTACACGGTGGCAGTTGTTCGCCACTGCCTCAGTGTTTCAGTCCATTACACTCAGTTGTACTGCTGCGCCTTTAGATCTCTCTTAAAAATGCTCTGAAAGCCATTCAATGACTCATATTAATTTCAATAAATTTTGCATGGGTGTCGTGGAAAAAGGCCAATCTACTTTTGTTGTAGGCAACAGCCTCCCACGAGTGCCTGACTGCCTCCCCATCTTTATATATAAAGAAGCTCAGCCCCCGGTGCCCTTCAGTTTTCCCTGTATATTAAATTTCCAAAAGATTGATCCCTTTTTTGTGTGAGTCTGGCTGTCAGTAGAGCTCAATGTCTCCAGCATCCATGGACTTCTGGCCAGATGCGCTGCCATGAAAAGAAAACAGGGAAGACAGGCCACAGTTCTGAAAGGCAAATTTGGAAACGAGGTTACTTTTTCATGTCTTTCTTCAGAATCTGAGCACCGAGACCTTCAAAGGGTTCATCACGACCTTTTTTAGAAAGATAAACTTGGGAACGTCCAGATATGCGATCCATTTTTATCTACTATCTAAATACCATGTTTTTTAAAATGTCATTTTGTAACTTCTCTGCAACCATACGGACTAGTAGCGCTGAAGCTGAGTTGGTCATCTAATTGCCTGATTCCAGAAACCAAGAAGAAGAAAGCTGAATATGCATTCAGGAACACTAAAAATGACACCCCTGTTTTATTCTTTTAGTTCTAGTGTATATTGGTAAGGTTTCATTGTTTGTTGGTTTGGGTTTTTTTCTTTTTTTTTTCCCCTGTAGGTTCTCTGCAGGCAATATATTTCAGATAAGAGTAGAACCTGAAGTGCAGCTTTTATTTTTGCAGCTACTCAAACCTTTCAAATGTGTCTCATTTTTGCTTCCATCATCTTTTGAACTGATAGTATTTAATTTTGGTAAGTGGATTGTTGCTACTAGAAATGCTAAATTATATTGATGGACCTTGGTTAACATTTAAGCATATAGCCTGTCATTTACAATGACTTGTACTGTTCTTGTAAAGGGTCGTCTTGGCTGTACGTGGGCTTGTTGGGCTGAGCAGCATGCTTGTGCTCAGCCATTGTTCTCCTCCTACGACTGGGTAAATCTATTGGGTGGACAGATTTAGCACACCAAAACTGTCCAGCAGACTGCAGCCTTCATGCCAAATGGGTCTAGGCAAGCAAATGGGTTTACACATGTAAGTAGCCTTAAACATCCCTAAACAACATAAAAAAGATCTGTCAGCCAACCACGTAAAATTGCTTGAGTGCCTAAGGGTTCTGACAAGTGATATCTGGTAGATTTAAATGAGTAAATTTGAGAGATTAATACCCACAGCAGCATGCCAGACTCCCTCACAGAGCTTACCATCTTCATAGGACATGCATTTGTGTCTCTCCTACCCCAATTCAGTCTGTTATCTCAGTGCAAACTAACCTCACCTCTAACCTAAACATTCCTCGCAGCGGTCTCTGGCCAGGAGGCAGAGCTTAAACCTGGGAAGCGATACTGTCTTAAACCGTTTTAACTAATTCTACCAAAGCACATCTCTGGGAGCCATCGCATTTCCAGGGTTGAGAGCCGAGAAACAAACTCTGAGCTTGCCTGTTTGTTCTGTAATCCTGTGGGATCGGGAGCGAGGTCCAGATTCAGAAAGGTTCACTTCCCATTAGTTCCACCAGAACAGAGGTGAAATAGGGATACTGGTGGCTATCTGGCTCTAAGGTTCGTCTGAGTATTCAAAACCAAACCTGCGCCTTTGCTCCAGAAGCACATGAGATTGTGGAAATGGCGTGTGTGCAAGATACTTAAAATTGTATTTCAGGTAATAAACTGCTTCCGAGAAATATGGCCTTAGAATTTAGGCTAAAGAAATGTCAGGCAGGCCTAGAGAGCAGGGAATCTAACTATTATAGCTGTGCAGTTGAACAACCGGAGTGCCTAGGAGTGTCACTGATAAACAGCTTGATAAGAGACTAATGAGCAGGATGCCTTTAGTCCATCACAGCACTAACTGTGCAGGGCACCTGAAGTATTATATGGGAAATAATGTTCTAACATAATATTTAAAGATATGTAGCATAAACTGAATGCACGAGTCTGCTAATGACAAGTGCTGTTGTCATGCTTGGTGCATAGCTAAAGTCACTAACCAATTTAAATGCTTGACAGATGCAAGACAGAGGTGATAACTGGTCAGAAAGTGCATGGTACAATGTATTGATGAATGATATGGAAAGGGGAGCTGTGTCCCGGACTTTTGGATTTTTCAGGCTGCAGTGCTATGGGAGCCAGAATTGTGGTCTGCCATCACCTGCATACCGGGCTCCTCTTCCTAGTTGTCCTAGCCCTCAGATCAGGAAACCCCACGTGGCAAATCCAAGCCTGTGATTAAAAGTAATGGGGTGAGGCAGGGGCAGGCTCTAGAGCAGCCGGTGTTCCTGTCGCCTAGCGGGAAGGCAGCCAGCCTCCAAGAGTCAAGAGGTGGGGTCTGTGGGGAGCTGCCAGCAGGAGGGGTAGAACCTTGTGCAACATACATAAAAGCAGAGACTAGTCATCTGTGATGAACAGCATGTATACTGCAAAACTACAGCATAACCCCCGTGTGTCGTTGGAAGGACCATAACTCTGTTTTTCTTTTTGCTTCAGAATGAAATGAGCAGTTTTGCTTTTTCTAATTATGAAAGAATGCATCCATATGTAAGAAAGTAAATGGACAGAATTGCCTCTATTTTTTAAAAGGTACAAATAAATTTTTAACATAAAGTATACTTCCCATCACCCTTGCTGAGTCATATTTTCTTCTGGAAGTAGTCAGTAGTAGCAAGTGTTGCTTTACCAAAAGAAATTTGGTACAATCTCGTCCACAGAATTAATATGATTTACTAATGTTTGCAAGAAAAGCAGTATGAATCTGTGCACTGCAAAACTGGTACGTTTATATTAATAGATACAGACTTCTTGGTGATGTTAAGGTTATTTAACAAATTGCTCCCACCCCTTTGTTACCCAGGGAGGGAGCATTCAGGAATTCTGCGCTTCTTCCAGCAGCAGAAAGTATTGGCAGGTACCAAAGGAGGCATTTCTTCTCTCTACATTTTTGGACTCCTCCTTTCCTGCATAATAAAGAGCCCCCCAAATTCCTTCTATGAGGCTGAAAGAACAACCGAAAGGACTGAGGCTGGGAAGCAAGTCAGACTGAACAAAGAACTCTTGCTAGAAAATAGCCTGGATATGGAATATTCTACAGCAGGATCTATAGGACATGTAAAGCAAAGCAAGTATTTTATCGAGGAAATCTCATCTGATGGAACCATAAAACAAGAGCAGGAAGATTCAATACTTCAAAATATCAGTAAAAGTCCAGGATGCTGTTCTATAAGATTGTTTTATCTTCCTTTAAGACAGACAAAATGAAGCGCCACAAAAAGTCAAATAATATTTCATCATAATTTTTCTGTTCACTCTGTTCCTTCACTGATGTCTTCTGATATTTATTCATTCCCTGTTTACATTAAAAGTAATTTCCCTAACTGCAAACTCAGGTCTCCTCTAAGCCTCATCTCCAACTGAAAATTAAAATGTTTAATTAAGTATGTGCACTGTCCAAAAGAAAGAGCCCTTAATTCAAATCTAATTAAGATAACATCAAGATAGATAAATATGTCTCTAAGTGTGGAAAATCCAACCCCCAAATTACTGGGTTACATCAGAACCGTCCAACTTCCTAAAATGAGGGTACTGCAGCTTGTTGTCACAGAACGTGCAGTTTAAAAATAGCCATGTAAGAATGAGGTGAGGAATTGTCTTCCACAGCCAGTGATATCTCAGAAAGCTTTCAGACACACAGCAAGGTAGTGGGGAGCACAAGTGAGCCTCAGAGGTCTTGGAAAAGCGTGTGACATTTTCCTAAATTTTCTGGAAAGGTGCACTTTTCTGAAAAGACATACAGTGGGTTAGGCAGCAGTGGGAGCTTTAAAGGGGTTTGATTAGTGCTTGCTTATAGCACTTGGAAGACCCTAGCGTTTTATTAGATCTGGTTGGCTTAGTCACTAATTACAGGTTTCTTCTGAACAGCAGATAAAATCTATGCATAATGTTTATGATTACCAGGGGAGTGACGTCACATGCTTCCTGGCCTAGAAAGTATATGACTTGACCACAGATATTCTAGTGTGATTCATAATATGGTATGGGGAATGCAACATAAAATTATATATCATTTGCACGGCATGCCTTTCTGTTTATCATCCCCAGCTGATTAGTATCAGAGCCATGTGGAGACTAGTGCTAACGATCATGGGGCCAAGTATGAAATTCAAGGACCTAAGGAAGGTTAGAAATATGCTTTCATAACTGTTAATTTAAAAATTTTTACAACTGAGGATTTTTTTTTTGCTTTGGAGTCAAGAGTACTTAGAAAGTTTATAGCAATTATTTGAAAAACGCCCTTCATGGTAAAGTGGAGAAAAAGCAGACAGCACTAGATAATTTACTGTGATGCCTGTACAAAGCACTTGTGTAATGTTTTATTGCCTCTGTAGTATTCTTTCCTAAACCGTGTCCCAGATTAGCTAATACAAATATGTTCCTTCCTTAGAAACAAGTTTCCTTTTCAATTCAACTTGCAGCTGTGAATAAAAAAAAAAAGAAACATCTGATTGGTTTGGGAAAGTTTTGTTATTCCAGAAAACCACTCCAATTATTTTTTATTATTGCAGTGATTATAGACCCTAATTTTGTTTAAGGTGTAAACCATTATATGGTTTTACATTTGAAATATAAAATGTACAAGAAATCTATTTTCCTCAAATTAAATAGTGTATGGGAAGCAGCTTGACAATAATAATGAGGAGGAGGAGGGGGTTTAAAGACCATGTAGATAGATAACTGAAGATACACCAGGTGCTGGAGGAAGCATCAAAAATAGGTCCTTGAAAACTGCAGTATTTTTAACAATATTATGATGCTGGCTTCACAATTGTTTATGAAGATGCAAAGTTTTCAAAAGCTCCTCAATCTGACTTCTGTTTTTGCATATGCATATGACAAAATTAAAGTCAAACTACCTCGCCTTTCCGCTGACTCTGAAAGATAGCTGAATGCTGTCACTTGTGTGTGCAATTATTTGGATCCACAACTAATTAGAGACGCACACACACATACACATGCACGCACCCTAAACTCCAATTTTCTGAAAAAAATTGTTAGCCAGAGTCTTACATTCAATTTGAAGAAAAGTGTAATCCTATGAGAGACTCAAGGCTACAAACAGAAATCCTTACAGCAAATTGGCAATGCAGTGGGATCCGTATTTTACGGCTCATTGTAACTGAAAAGAAAGTATCACATACTTCATGTCTCATTACGACTCAGATATAGGACAGGACCTCGTACTTCCTAAAGTTGCAGGAATAACAGTCTTGCTGATATGAGTGGAGTTCTGGATGAAAGCTGGGGATAACGTATTTTCCACAGTAGTAGTGATAGGCACCTTTGAAGATGAAAAGAGTGCTTTTAGTGGAAATCCACTGGTAATGATAGTTTAAATTCAACATTCTAAACCAATAAAGAGAACTGTACAGATTTTGGCAATTAACTTGCGTAATACCCCATGAAGTATATTCTAACTTTTCAAGTGAAGAAGTGAGGCCCAGAGATATCAAAAGTTGCATCTTCAAAAGTGATCTCAAACTTCTTGTGCCTAAGACTTGAAGAACCATTTAAAATGCCCAAAATAATATATATGAGAGAGAAATGTAAAATTAGAAGTAAGAGGGGCTGCTTTTCTTAACAGGTCTTACTGATGTAACTATAATTTTTTGCCACAACTACAGTATTGTACGTAGATACAACTGGAAAGAAATTCTTGGTGATGAGAGTGATAATACACAGGGAGAGGTTACTCCAAGGGGCAATGGAATAGCCATCACTGAGAAGACGAAATCTGTCTCTGAAATTAGCTCTGATTTGAGGTTGGACAAGATTACCTCTAAAGGTCCCAACCTAATCAAATTTTCCTGTGGTTCCATGACTGAATTAGATGAAGAACTGGGAGGAGACTCTGTCTGAGGCCAGTACAGAAGTTCAAAACTTGCCTGAGAAGGTTTTGTCCTGACATGGTACTGGAAGGTACATGAGGGAGTGGACCTGAGCTCTGCAAAGCTCTCCTCTGTTCTCACGGTGGTCACATTTGTGTTACGACAGATGATATTCCTTTTAACCTGCCATATAAAGTTCTTCAAGGAACCAGTGTTGTACTATCTTTTCTAACTAATTTATGTATCTCTGAATCTTCAAATTAGAAACAAGGAGTAAGAAAAATTGCAAGGAGGCATTTTATTGTAAAAAAAAAAAGTTTAACCTCTGCATATAAAAACTCATCATAGGCAGGACACAATAAGTCATGCTTTTGAAATACACACTGAACTGTAAAAAATTTTCACTCACCAACATTACTACTTCTATCTTTTTTCTTTTAATAAGAATCATCAAATAAAACCATAAAAATCAGAAAATCCATATCTGCAGAGCAGTTGACTCAGCATTGGTCAAAAATTGGAAGGACATAAATCTTACAGAAGCTTCAAGGTCTTGCCAAGCTTTATTCTCTGGAACTCAGATATGTTCTTCTAATGATTATGTTTACCTTTGTTTCTGCATCCAGTCTTGACAAAGACACAAGAAGGCAGATATGAAAACCTGTCCCAGAAATAATTGTGCACAAAATAGATTTCTTGTGGGTTTCTTTCTTTATTTTTCTACCACTGACCATCTGCCTGCCTTTTGTGAAGACACATCAGATTGAAAATAACTTCAAAGTTCTTTGTATCATAGACTTAATATGTGAAATATTGTTAAATTCAGGGCTAGATTTGAGTCTGCTTCTGCTGAAATCTGCCACAGGCTCTGTTTAGGAAATAATTGTGCACCACAGCTCCTTGACTTGTTTTGATTTTTTTTTTTCTAACATGAATAACATTAAAATAGATTTCTTGTGGGTTTCTTTCTTTATTTTTCTACCACTGACCATCTGCCTGCCTTTTGTGAAGACACATCAGATTGAAAATAACTTCAAAGTTCTTTGTATCATAGACTTAATATGTGAAATATTGTTAAATTCAGGGCTAGATTTGAGTCTGCTTCTGCTGAAATCTGCCACAGGCTCTGTTTAGGAGTTAACACTGAAAGAGGTTCACTAATTGCCAATGCCTGAGGTTGTACTGAAACATTAGACACAATTCGTATGGGCCGGTTGCTTGGATAGGAATGTATGCATATGGGAGAATGTGCTTTTTTAGAATAGTGAGGATTATTGGGTAGGATTCCAGTTACAACCTGAAAGCTGTAAGATACATTGCCCATGTCAGTGACAATAAATCAAATCTCATCTTCAGAGGCAGAAAGAATCAAATCAATGGTGTTAAGAAAGAAATGAATTGGTTATTTAATGAAAATGTATTTTTTAATGTTTTTATGTATATCTGTATCTATATCCTACATATGCATATAGATAGGTGTATGTGTTCCTGTGGAGATACTCTTTAACATTACCACTTTACTGAAATAACCACAATCCTCAAAGACTCAGCACAAGTGTCCTGAGAATTTCTGCCATAGAGGTGAAACAGCCTTGTCCAGCACAGCCTAAATAATGCAAAGCTGCGGACTTACTCATGGCATGGGCTCCCTGTTGCCCACCAGGACTGTCAGGTTCAATAGGCTCACGAACCTTACTTCAGAGAGAAGAGCCTTGGAGTTAGGCAGCTCCAGCACTGTAAACATCTCAAACTTTCAGAGGGTCTCACTGCATACAGCAAAGGACAGGAGCAGGCTTGCATTCTTAATACATTTTGAATTTCATTTTGTATTTAAGAAAATCAGCTTTCAATCCATACATAGCGTAGCACCCAGCTGCTCCAATAATTTAAAAACTCAGCTAGGTGAAATGGTTTTGTGTATTCTGACAATGAATTAAATGCCCAATGAACAATTTTGGACTTATGATTAGCTGATTAATGCACCATTCCCCGAGGGAGCTAGTCAAACCATGCTTGTCAAAATAAGCAGCTATGCACATATACACACACATACATATGTATACATACGTATGTGCACAGACAGATAAAGCAATAGATGTTCAGTTTGTTTATTTCTTTCAAAACTGGAGTCTAATCAATACCATGGTTTTTGACCTGAAATCACTTACCAAATAATACAATTGATAGCACCATCAGGTTTCTTTAAATACTAAAAATGCTGATTCAGTAGCTGTAGTCAATATACAGAGACATAATAAATTGGAGGGGGGGGGAAGTTAATGTATTTACAATACAGCATTTGAAGGATTCGAACATATATAATGGAAAGGTGCTTTAAAAATTAATAGTCTTGAGGATGTAAAAAAGAATGAGCGACCTTTCCTTCATATTAGAAAATGAATTTCACTACATTCCTATATATGGCCAGTTATGTGAAATTCCCAAGAGGGATTATAAACTTCCCAAGTACTTGAAGTTTGCTCTTCTGAATACTCAGAGATAAATTTTAAAGTGTGGTTTATTCTGAAAAGCTTTCATTCTCTTTATAATAGTAACAATAGTCAAACTTTCATGTTGTTATTAATGTTCCCTATAAACATTTCTTAGGATAAATTAGGCAGACCCTCTTTGCAATTTAAGCTTTATCTTTGTTAGGCTTTATTTATCAGAGAATGATCTAAAATTTTAAAAATTGATTCTAGATTGGTTTCTCTTAGCTACATTTTACTTTCTGCAGACTAAGGAAAGAAAAACAGTAAAGCATTCTCTGTCTATGAAAGAGAGAACTAAATATGAAACCCAACCAATCTCTCAAATATATTCAGTTCTCCTGTCCATTCAGTACTGTTAGTAGAAAAGTTTCCTGTATTATATTTAAACTAATGATACACAAAATATCAGAGTTGCCTTTTGTTGTTAATCTACTGAAGAGAAATAATGATGAATACAGTTAATGACTAAAATCCAGAATTTGTTTCCAACAAAACAATCACTCCCGCCCCCCCAAACACCAACCCCAGATCTAGTAGCGTATCTCCAACTTGAAGATAACGCTGCATTCCATTACCTATTCTACTTTTGAGTCTTATGCTATAGCACAGGATAACGGAGAAAATTTGTGTAGAAAATGAGAATATGTGAGAAGATATTGTACGTAGAATTAATTTCTATTCCATTTCTAGGCCATTTAATCATCATCTGGCACATTGTCATCATGTGTTTTGTTTCACTACCATGCTATTTTTAACCTGCATTTCTCTGGCAAACAGGATAAATTCTCTCCTTTATAAGCACTTTAGTGTCTAGATAAGCAGTACTAAAATCAGCTTTCATCGAAACCATCTTATCTAAGTGAAAAAAGTTTTGGATATTTGTTGTATTTTCTCACTTTTATGTCTAAAGGTAAACTTTTTTTTTTTTTTAAGTTAGGAAAAAAAAGAAAGAAAATATCCTTGTTATGCAACTTCTGTCTCTTAAGACTTGGTTCCCTGTATGGGGAAGTAGAAGACAGTCAGGCCAAAAATTCCTAAAATAAAAAGGACAGTTGAAGAAGAGAAAATCATGAAATGATACGCTCTTTTTAATATCCAAATGCTAGTATTAAAAATTAGTGTTCCATGAGTGAGAATATTAGTGCAGCTAACTTGTGTTTTTCCATTGCATGATCAATAGTAATGATAAATATTTTGCAGGGTGTATTGGCCCTGCTCTGAAATGTGCACTTTGACTTCTCGTCGCTGTCTAATTTCAATGAGGTTACTTCGCTTTTCATCTTGTAATTTTCCCAAAATTTTCTATTCATTTTCCTTTCAGTAAAGTAAATGTTTTCCTTATGTACCAGTGAAAAATATTTCTAAGACTGGAAAAACATTTTTTTGTTTGGCTGAAGTTTTTCATACATATACAGGATTTAAAAAAAACCAAACCCTCCCCTACTGCTTACAGCCTGTAGACCCAATCCAAAAGACATTTTTTCTTTTCAACTGGTGTCTTTTATCTGAATGTCTTTAATATTCTTCTGTGCAACAGTGTAGATGCAAGTACTTATGACGGTAAAGCCTTCTCCTCAAGATAATAAGGAGTACACTGCAATAACACATAGTATGATATACAGATAACCACACTGTGTCCTTTAAGTGGTTAAGGCAGTTTAAATGAAGGAAATTGAAAACTTCATGGATTTTTGTATATTTTTCAGAACACATTTGATTTCAAACTACTCAGTGATCTGTGATTTTGTTCCCTGGTGTTAATAATGAGAACTCCGAGTCAGGGAATTATAGCTGGAATGAGTGTTTAACGTCACAAAAAGCTAAATTAAATTGGCAAAAAGGTTTTAGGAGAGAAAGGGTTCTGCTGGTACCTCAGGCCATGTTCATTTAAATGGGATCCCTGTGCTCTCAGATCACTAAGTAGTGCGGATTTGAATAGGACCAGGTATGGATAAAGAGAGTACATACCATGGCATTTACATCTGCATGCTCTGTGGGCATGTGGGCTGCTACTCCAGATTGCCTGGTGTTTTTCCTCTGCTTATCTGCACGGCACATTGAGGAGGCTTTTGGCAGCTGGTTTCTAGGCTCTCCTGCTTCTGAGCTCAGCCCTGCAAAAAAAGCCCCAGATAAAAAAACCACATCACTATCAGGACACCATTACCTGTCAGCCCAGTTATTTCCAGAGCGTTTCTTAGAAGCTTTTCTGATCGGCAACCTGACAGCAGTCCGACGTTGGGAATGGAGCTGTGCGGTCACTGAACAGCCAGCACTCTTCCCTGCTCTCCAACAACCGTGGAGTGGCAGGCAGGGAGCAGAGCTGGCAGTGCGACTGGTGCGTCTGACTGCCAGATGTCTGTCTCATAAACATCCAGACACCTACACCAGATAGTGTCTGGACCCTGAGGAAGATACTGAGTGAGTGCTGTAGAGTGGCCAGCCGTGAAGGGACAGCTTCCAGATGAAGAGTTGATGCCCACGCATGTAAATCTGTGCTGAGTTCACCCTTTAGCTGCTGAAGTAGACTATTGACATTTCTGGCAACCTGTAAGCCTACCCTTGACTATCATCTGACAAAACAATTCCAGAGGTGGCATTCACCAGTTCAAAAGCTCTTGCCTGTCATCTGGCAGATACAGAAGGGATCGCCCCTTGTGTTTTCTCCCCCCAGTAGTATCTGGGTTATGTACATGATGCTGCCCACAGTATCTGTTCTTCTTAATTCTCAATTATTCACCAGTCAGCACCCCAGAAGGGTTCACTTACTCAAAAACTTACTCAAATCACTTACTCAAAAACTAACTTACTCAGACAATAACTGGCCTAACCCAAACCTTCTGGTGTTTTTTTTATATTTCTCCCAAGTCTCTTGAAGAGCTACTTATCCAGACAGCCTGAAGCAAAGCAACATTAAAATCACTCAATATTTATTGGGTTTTCAATGTTCAAGATGTTAATTAAGAGAAGTCACTAAATTTTCCTGTGGCTTTATAATCACACAAAAGTTTTTACTTAATGTTTATTTAGATTTCAGTGATGAGTAAGGAGATTTTCAGTACGTAAGGACTGGTTAAAAAAAAAAAAAAAAAAGCAAGATATCCCAACAGTTCTGGGACTCTAATTAGATTTTGCAAAACCCATAACTGATCAACTAAGACTACTGCTGGAAATTGAAACCAAGCTGAACAAAGAGTGTATATTGAATTGGCACATTAGCTATTAAGTATTAGAACAAGTATGTTCTCTTAAATTAAAATTATTGAAGTCCTTTACATAAGTGGTACTGATACTGATGCCAGTGCTTTTGGGTAATCACTAGAAGAAATAAAAAATAGAAAAAAAACCTATTGATTTTTATGTAATTTTTACTTGCAGGACTTTGCAGGCAGGATATAGTCATAAAGGACAATAGGTATTTTTCCTTTAAAAATATACTGCTACTTTGTAGTGTATTTTAAAACATTTAAAAATCAATACAGTGAAGAGCATGAAGATTTCAAGGTAGGTACTTATTTTTAGGTGAAAACTCCACACAAGAAACACTTTGAATTGAATAGCACTGAAAATTACTCCCATAATTATGTTTTTAGTAACATCATTGCAGGGGGAAAAATACTTAAAATACAAACAAAGCAGTCATGTTTTTAACAGTTGGGAATTGACATTTTGTGTTATGACAAGTCAGCTAGGAAGAAAAATTGTGTAGCGAGAATAAATATTATTATACCAAGTGATTTTTATTTTAACAAGCGTATCAAAATCATGTTTAAAGTGATGCTTCTGCTAAGATGCCACATTGCCAGCATTTTATTCTCATGTGAGGAACAATTAATTCCATTAGAAACCAATTTTGCTGACTGGGCTGAGAAAATACTTGTTGACATTACATTGTATGTGAAAACCCCTTCTCAAATGCTAAAAATATGATTTGGTTAATGTGCGTAGAAGAGTACTAAAATCTGTGTTTTGTTTTGCTTCAGAAATGCAGAAACCTGCAAATAAAATGCAATTGCTTTAAAACCACACTGTGTTTACAGTAAAGAACATACACTTGCATGAGCAAATGAAGGATGGGGCAGGAACTTAGACTCCCAATTTTCAGTGGTCGACAGGTCTAACAATAGAATATTTCGCATGATTTTTGAATCACAGAACAAAAAGCTAAACTTCCATACTCAGATAAATGAAGGGCATTTTAAATCAGAACTGTTTTTTTAAAATGCCTTCACAGGCTATTGTGTCTGACACAAAAGTAATGTCAATACATGGTCTCACTTTGAAAACATTTCTTGCATTGCCTTAGAGGATGATAGGGGACTGTGGGGCTGTGTATTTATTTCCAGTTATGAAGCTTAGATGCTTGCCTTTTAGATAGCTGAACTCCACACCGCACGTTCAGGTTAATGAGGGAGACAGCATGGTTACGCTAGCTATCCCTCTAGAGAAGAAGGAAAGGCTAAGAAACATAAGCAAAGGGAA
>NW_009259864.1:1791817-1803909 GCF_000687185.1 Egretta garzetta | reverse complement strand
GAGGAAAGGAAAGGTCTGGTTTTTCTTTTCTTTTCTTTGTATAAGACAATCTGCTCATCTGCTTTGTCTGTCCTAGAGAGAGAGAACAGCGAGCTCTACACAAGCTTCTTGCTGACTCTCTTGCCATCTTGGAAACTAGCATGGACTTCTGAAATCGATGGCCATACCTGCAACAGAGGTGCTCTGCATGCTTCTGTTTCTTAGGCAGACTGAGGCATCACGTGTATGACTTGCTACTTGGGAATTTTGTTTCAGTTGTTATACATTTTACCAGACTTCCATGCCACCCAGTGTTGCTTCTGATGTTAAATCCCTCTCTGTATGGCAGGAGTTCCACCACAGGCCAACAGCATGGAGAAGCCATGAGAGAGATTGCTAAAGTAGTACTCTCAACCTGTCCCCAACACATTGTGCTACTTCTGGAGAAAGATATAGGGGAATTCCTCCTTGGGGAATTTGCTGCCAAATTTGAGATGTGTCTTGGCCATTCTGGAAGCGGAGAGAGAGAAGAGACATTTGGAGAAAAAGGTGAAAAGGCGCATAGGATTGACAAGGGGACAGAGAAACAAACCCAAGTTCTCTAGAGCATGTTTTGGCACCAGCATATACAACATCTTCATCAAACGTTAGAGTCCTGGGACTGGATTTTGCATCTGCAGTTCCTGCATGGAGCAGATTGCTACTGTGTAACTTCAGGGTTTGGTGAAAGCTGGAGAGAAAGTATGGTGGTGATCAAGGCGCCTGTGGGGACTGTCTAAGAAATTTTTATATGCCAAACATTCCCATATAGGCATATGATGCAGGCATTCATAGCCTGAATAAAAAAGGCCTCTGCCTGTCAATCAGTTGCTAGATACCTGAAACACGGTTTTGCCAGAGAAAGGAGAGGGTTGTTTTTCATCCTGCCCCTCTGTGGCTTTTTTTGGTGCACGTAAGGGTAGCTGGGAGTGAAATGGAAAGAGAGAGGGGTGTCACGAGGTCTTGAGGCTTTGGGGGTACTTCTGCAGAAAGCAGGTATTGTTGTCAGATGGATACTACTAACACTGGGGAAAAGGACTAATAAGCACATCTGAGCCTCTGATAGTATGGTAGAGTAAGACATAGCTATTGAAGAAAGCAAAATTACCACTGATTCGACTAAAACAAATTTCCTCTTAATGCTCCAGACTAGCAACGCATGGACACGTTTTTTCAGAAATAAGCTAAGCAGTCTCTTCACCACGCTGCCAACCCGAGTGTTTATAGAATGGCAAGGGTGGAGAGCCTGTTCACAGCAATTGTCTCTGCTTCAGCAATGAGAACCGCAATTCCTCACACTCACTCTGCTAAGATGCTATAATTATCCCTCAGTACTTGATGACTAATTTGAAGCAAGCACTCTTAGAGGCTGCCCAAGTAATATTTTAACCGTATTTTTAGAATACATGGGGTTTTGGTTAGAAACAAAATTAATGAAACTCTGGTAGTTCTTGCTACCTACCTCTAATACACACTCTGGATACAAAAGCAGAGGTGTTTGATTCCAGCTTAAGTTTATGAAAAATGCTTTACCTTGGCTACATAGGCTGCAGTTTCTATAATCAGTAAGAGCACTTTGCATTCCAGTCGTATATTAATCTAAAGATTTCAGAAGCATGTTGCTAATAAGTCTCTGTCTAGAGCCTCTGTGAAAGTATATAGTATGGCTGTTTCCTAAAGAGTTTAGATTAAGGCATAAAGATACAAAATGGGAAGAGAAATGAGAATACTTTGAGTCAACCAGTAAACAATCCCTTTCCTTTTGCACACTTTGCAGACACTGAGGTGTGAAATACTAGCTTAAAAGGTATTTTGCTTTCTAAATCCAACTAAAGTAGAAATAACAGCTTGTAACAAAACCCTGAAGAATTTATGGTGTACAATACAACATAGCAGGTCTCAAATATCCTTCCACAGTTTCTAAAAGCATCAGTGTAATACTTTCCTATGACAGAGGCAGGACCTTTCCCAGCATTTACATTTTTTCCCCAGAGGATGTCTAGGAATTTGATATTCCTCTGCGAATACCAAGGAGACAGAGTTCTTTCTGAATGCAGGCGGCAGGCATGCAACCTTTAGCAGTTTACACTCCACTGAGAGTAAAATTGTGAATCTTGTATTCATAGAATCACAGAATCATTTGGGTGGAAAAGAACTTCAAGACCATTGAGCCCAACTGTACCTGTCCACTACTAAACCCCATCTCTAAGCCCCTCGTCTACCTGTCTTTTAAATACCTCCAGGATGGGGACTCGACCACTTCCCTGGGTAGCCCGTTCCAGTGCCTGATAGCCCTTTCAGTGAAGAAATTCTTCTTAACATCCAATCTAAACCTCCCCTGGCACAACTTGAGGCCATTTCTTCTCATCCTGTCACTTGTTACTTGGCAGAAGAGACTGGCCCCCTCTTTTCAGGCAGTTGTAGAGGGTGATAAGGTCTCCACTCAGCCTCCTCTTCTCCAGACCAAACCCCCCCAGTTCCCTTAGCTGATCCTGATCAGCCTTGTGCTCCAGACCCTTCACCAGCTTCATTGCCCTTCTCTGCTCATGATCTAGCACTTCAACATCTTTCTTGTAGTGAGGGCCCCAAAACTGAACACAATATTCAAGGTGCGGCCTCACCAGTGCCGAGTACAGGGGTATAATGACTTACCTGGTCCTGCTGGCCACACTATTTCTGATACAAGCCAGGATGCCGTTGGCCCTCTTGGCCACCTGGGCACACTGCTGCATTCCTTGAAAGCACATGCTCTTCTGAGACTCAGAAGCAGGCCTTCTGTGGCCAGAAGGAATTGATATCCAGATTTTGAAGCCCTGCCAAGAGCCCATTTTGGACTATAGAAATAGCTTTTTATGTATCAGTTTTTCTAGGTGCTTTGACATTGTTTGATGGATTCACAGCTTCTGGGGACGTTCTTCTAGGGAAAAGTACAGTCATCGTGATTCAGTCTCTAATATAAAGGCTTAAAGGTAAAGCACTATAAGTAAAAAATAAAGACAAATCTTTTTCATACATTAAAAGACAATAGGAGAAGATAATTTTTGGAAGACGGTTCCACTGATAGCTATTAAACATAAAATTTTGCTTTTAAACCTCTAGCTTAAGTGATCTGCCAGAATCCAAAAGGGGAAGGATCGTATAAATGCCCTGGTTCTTGTACTCTTCCCTTATGCATGTGCTATCAGCCACTGCAAGGATTAGACAGACCTTGGGACTGACCCTGTGTAACACTCCTTACATTTCAATTTTCAGCTCCTGCACGAAAAGTGAAGCGCACAATAAGAAAATGTAAAACTAATACATTATTTCAAAACTAATGGTATACAAAACAGGAAAAATTATGAACAATTTGAAAAGAAAATGAGATGGTTTTTAACTTTTTAAACTCCATTTAATGGTGTAATACAAAAAGTGGCAGGCTAACAAAGTTTTCTTAATATCTTGAATGAATTCTGTAAAGGCGTATATTCTCATGCAGGATTAACTTGCGTAGTTTCAAGATAATAATATTCCTTTTCCTTTCAATCAAATTAAAATATTTTTTGTAGGCCACTTCTTATGAAGGTTGGGGTCTGGATCATAAGTGGTATGACAGAATTTCTGTGAGCTACTTGTACTGTGAATCTTCAAATGCCAGAAAGTACTGGAGAGTTCCACACAGTGACATACAGCTATTTATTTTACCCAGCATTTATTTTATCTACCTATGCTCTGGAGGAGCTTACAATCCAGCTAAAGGCTGTATCATGGCACACTATAACCTGGAAGCATGTAAATTTGTGCATATAGTATATATATCTATATAAACTATATATTATAATATATATGTGTATATATGTTTTGTATAAACATATAAGCAAATTCAGAGATAGGTACACAATGGACTGCCTAGAAAATTAAATTAAATCCAGGCATATTCAAATGAATGGAAATACTTCATCACGGTCAGGGATTTCACTTCAGTTGTTCCCAAATAGGACTGGAAAGAACCACACATGTAATCTAGCTCGTCTTCCTACAATGATAGCAAGCCAGGCAACAAAATTTTTGTTCAGAGCTCCGCAACTACTCCACAAACCTGCTCCACAAAGCCCCATATGCTTCCATATACCTCAACTCTACTAGCTGTGCCAGTAGTGTTGCATAACTGCTTACCTTGGATTTGCAGAGAGCAATCAGATATACCCACATACTTATTTACAAACTGTTAAGGGAAATTTGATTTTCAGTCTTATATATTTCATTATCACACATTCAGTTCTCTTCTCCATGCTCTTTCCTCACCTTTTGCTCTTCAAATACATTTGGGGAATACAGAGATTGAGTGCCTTGTAATATAAAGCTTAGCTTTTAAGCTTTCAACCTGGCTTCCTTTCCATTGCCTCCAATATCTGCAAATGTGCAAAACTGAAAGTATGATTTATACAAACTAACTGCTGTATTTATTTAAGTCCAGTTCATTTCAGGATAAGCTGCACAGTCAGACACAAAGCAAGCAAGCAGATAAGTCTTGATCTGAAGCTAGAAGGCTACCTGACTGTGGAGTGTCATCTAATACCCATATCTGGAAAATCGGAGCCTCATACTTGCAAGCTCACAAAGGAACCCATAGCATATTAAAAGTTACATGAAAATTTAAAAATTTAAATGAAACAAAGTAAAAAGGGCTGTCCATATGGCCCATGTACAGTTACTTGATGCCTGGAAACACATTAGATGATTGAATTTTAAAAACAAGCAAGTAATCTGTATCTGTAAGATTCATATTTCTATAGCAGAGAAACATTTCATACATGGAGGATACAGAAAAATGAGGTTCAAATGAAACACCTAATAGAGCAAGTCTTTATGCAAAGGATGCACAGACAAGGATCTCAGCTGATGTTTATCTGATATATTTCCAGTTGCGGGTTATCTGGGTGTTAGTTACAAGTATTTTTGAATGATTAAGCCCTCAAATGCTGCTGTACTCAGGAAAGGTATAATATACAACCCTGGTTTGTCCAATATTCATTTTCTCAAGACTTTCTAGACAGAATTTTGTCATTTCACAAGTATGAAAATTTTTCTTTCCCACTCATTTCTCTTCCCCACCTGTCAGATTTACAAACTCCATCTGGAATCTGAAAAAAGCAAGCTGTTCATTCCCTCCACTCCCCTTTCTAATGAGGACTCTGCAGAGAGAGCTAAGCTGACAATTTGGATGATGTAGAAGGAAATCTGCAGTCCAGCTTATTCTTCCATAACTGTATTGATACTATAACACAGAAACAAAAAAAAAAGTGTCTTTGGCATTAAAGTAAGTATACATGACTCCATGGCATTCAAGGATTCAGGTTCAGACTAACAGGACACAATGTTATTTTTCCTAACCTCTGCAGGTTGGTTTATTAGTGGAGCTCATTTTATCACATTTTTACAAAATAAAACAAATTTATTTTTATGTTATCTCATTTTTATTTTACTCTCAAGATACCTACAGGTAATGACCCAGCATGTATTTCCTTATCTGCATCAAGAAGAAAATGTCTCTGTACAGCTTCACCCACAACACAAGACTACTTTAGGAGACTAGAATGTCTTTCTTCCAGGAAAAATATACCCTTCTTCATTTGTCCATATAGCATTTTTGGAACGTTTATCTGACTATTGAGCTCTACTGTGAGTAGAAACACTGCATTCAGTGTTAAACTGTGAAAAAAAGATCTGATTTATGAAATCACAAAATAAATAGAAAGAAAAGATGGCTGTCATCCTAAATGACAAGCTCATAGCAGCTAGGCTCTTTTGGGAAACTGCCAAACATCAGTTACCTCCCACATACGTGACTGCAGTTCTAACAGTAAAAAACAGACACTGAAATCATGTAAATATAACCAACTTTCTGAGATACAACAAGTATTAACAGTTTCACATTCATTCATTTAAAAGCATATTGGAAAAATAAATCCAATCTGCACTGACATCTGTTATTTTACAGTTTTTCAGTTAATGCATTACAGCTAGAAAGTGCATTATTTTCCTTTCTGAAAACTACTGAAAACCATAAATATTCTTTTATTTATTAGAGAAAGCAATAGCAAAATAGTTTACAGAAGTGAGAAAAGAGGTAATTAGGAGGTGCTCTCATTACTGTGTTTGGTGTATATTTGTGGGCAGAATGAACATAATGGACCATCTCACAAATGTCTGACCATGACAAAAACAACAACAAAAAGGTATTCATAATGAAATTCTATAGCCTGTATTTCCATAATGTGAACAGAGGTGATTTTACATACTGCAGGCACAGAGAGGCAGGTAAGAGACATAACTGGAACTGTAATAAGGTATTCCTTGACTCATATCCATAAGTTATAAGCAAAGCATTAACATACATTTTATTTTTCCATTTCCTTGTCAAATGCATTAGTGGATAGGGAAGGAATTCATACAACTTCATTAAATGACAGCTGTGCCCTGTCCCTGTCCACCACACCAGCATTTAATCTCACCAGGGGGAACAGTGCCACCTTCTGCACCACCATGTTCACTTTCACTGCCTGTCTCTGTCACATAGGGTGTCTTCCTTAAAAGAAAATGTGGAAGTCATTCTTTTTCATGGTCTGCCATGAATTCTAGATTTGGCTGTAAAATGGAAGCTTTTCCCACTTAAGTTCCTAAAGATAAAAATTTCTATTAAAAATTATTCATATACATTCCAACAACCTTCAGCAAGGTTTTTCCACCTTAGGGAAATGGGACACACACACACACATGCCCCAAAACCCAAAAAAACTCCAGGTAAAATAGAAAAAAAAAATAATTCTCAACATATTTTTTTAACAGCACTGGAAGATTCTTTCATTATCTATTTTTGGGTTACGTTCTTTTTCTTCTGGGGAAAACATATATATGTGTATATATATATATGTATGTATGTAGACAAGCTTGTATGCTATTTACTTTTTTAATTTAAAAAACCCCACAAAATACTGGCTGTAGAGTTTAATTTTAAGTCTATTTTCTCAGCCTATTTTGTATACAGAAGAGCAGAGGCCTGAAAGAGAAATTTTGGAAGCTTTGGCTACTGCCTGAAATTGCTCCTTTGTATTTTTAACTTAATCAATAATATATAATGTATGCATCACAAGTATATGAACTAACAAGACTCCTAAACGAATTGCATTTTATCCTCTAGTATCGTGTCAACTCCCTGTATCAGTGGATATAAACACCTTTCAGTTATACATACGTCAATGTTACCTTCCATGAACAAAGATTAATACATTAGTATCTAACCTTTAATAAGCATTAAATAGTAATTCAGTAATTAATCAGTTGTAAATTGCTGATATTTGCCATTGGTTCTGTGAAGATTTCTTCCACAGCGTACAGCCTATTATAGAGACAAAAATAATTCATAAAAAGGACATTCTAAGAAATTATTTGCCATTAGTTTCAGTGCCGTTCCCTTCTTAGGTCCCATGGCAATTAATACTTGTGGAATGCAACAATAGACTAATAGACTAAATCAGGTTCTGAAGATATTTCCTTTGGTTTTATTGAATGTCTAAAAAGCCAGCCCCCTTGGGGGATTAAACTTGGTTGGTTCAGAAAAAAAATTATGCTAATATTCCATATAATTTAAGGCTTTAGTTCATCAGTTGGACAGCTTTGTCATATTGCAAATTATCTTTTTCAGCTCAAATCTTACTAGGATAGGTGATAGCAAAATATAAAAAGCAGAAGAAATAACTACTTGCAAACTATCATGTTAGATATTTATTCTAAATGCATATTATTTATTTAATAATTTGGATTCTATTATCTAAGGAAGTAGCTTTACTTCAGAAATATTTAAATAAAAATCTGATTTGCTACAGAAATGAGTAACATTAATTCATAAATATTTATACTTTCATTCCAAGAGACATTATAAATGTCAACGTAGTCTTTGCAATTTTAAAAATAGTTTTATAACTAATCTTCCTTCCTTGTATACACAGAAATACCCTTTTCCAAGTGTAATAAAAATCTCATTTGAAAAATCTCTGTTTTAAAATAATTTTCCTAAACACTCTGATTTTTTCTAATTAAAAAAGTCAAGCTTCATTTTCTTTAGTTGCAGCTCATCTATCACTATAAGATCAATCCAAATTTATCTCTGTTTAGCAAAATGCTTGGACAAATGTTTAGAATTCAGGGAAGATTAAAAATTTGCATATTATTGCTTTTCTGACCACACCTTTTTTTTTTTTTAATCAAAAAAATTTCATCAGTTCACGGAATGCTGTAATTTCACTTACTTTCACCTAACTGCCAGGGGAACACAGTTTTATTATCCTCACCCAAAAATAAATGCCAGGTTTGATATAAAATTTGAAAGCAATTAGGTTTTTGTGAGAGCAGGATGAAGTAGCGAAAGACCATACACCAAAGTTACCACCCTTCCTGTGCATTCAACCACCTTCTCCGCTGGTGAAGTTCCAGGCAGGACAGACTGCAGTGTGAGAAGCTGGCAAGAGCTGAGATGTGCCATGAAGCTTGGCTCTCATGGAGCTGGCTCCTGCAGGGCTGGCTGGGGAGGCTGGAGGATGGGACATGCTAGGAGAAGCCAAAGAACTGGGTTTGTTCAGCCTGGAGAAGAAAAAGCCTCCGGGGAGACCTTGCTGCAGCCTACAAATCCCTGATAGGAGGATGGAGAGAAGATGTAGCCTGACTCTTCTTGGAGGTGTTCAGCAGTGGGATGAGAGGCAATAAGCATAGACTGGAATATGAAAAACTCCAATTAGATACAAAGAAACATTTTTACCGAAAGGAACAGGTTGCTCCCAGAGGTTGTGGATTCCCCAGCCTTCAAGGTGTTCAGGACCTGACTGGACTTGGCCTGGGGAAGCCTGGTAAAATTAGACCTGCTCTGAGCAGGGGGTTGGGATAGATGCCAGTGGAGGTGCCTTTCAACCTAAATTATTCTGTGATTCAGTGTGAGAAATGGCCAAATGACAGCCATCAGGAGGATGGGTTGGAGGGGTGCTTCTCCAGCTGGCAAGGAAACATCTGGATGAATAGCTCGGTCATCCTGGTATCAGAGAGTCAGTGTCCATTCCAGGAGCTACCCATTGCTCATAACAAATATAAGCATTTATAAGCCCTGGAAGAACTAAAATATGCATGGATCAGACAAAGTTTCATGATGTTATCACTATTTTTTTTCTATTAAAATGTGATTAATGAGAAATTACCAGGGCTTTAATTTTCCACAATCTGAAAGACAATTCCTGTGACAGATTGCAAATTTTGTTTGCAAGCCCTTGAGACTTGTTTCTGATTTTTTTAATTGCCAGCACCAAATTGTCTGTATCCTGCCTTGAAAATTACTCCTGCTCTGCTTTAGTGTGGCTATGCCCCAGCACTTTTATTCTCTATCTATTCAAGCTTCAAACGAGTAAAATATATATTGCAGCTGATATGGCTGTCTCTAAGACCAGCGGATAGTTAATCTCCAGGACTCCTGAGGGGCCAAGCTGCAGCTGTCCTTGTCTAGATGTTAACGGAGGACAGCAAAGGACACAGAAAAGGCCTCACTTGCAGACCTACATACTATGTAGACACAATCTTAGGCATTATAGACTTGAAATATGAGAGCGTTAAAACATAATGCTCTCCTGTTCTCTCTCTCAGCTTTACACATTATCAGAGAGCAAGATGTACAGGGAGAAGCACGCCGCTTTTTCTCTTCCTAAGGGACTGTGTTGCATCTTTGAGCGTGTTTTCCTCTTAATATGTGTGTGACTGTTGTTTTATATGGGAAGGTCTTGTGCTTAGTTCAGTTAGAAGATATTTTGATTTTTAGCCTAAGCCTGAAAGATGTTGAAAGGAGGCTCCAACAGTATGGAAGCACAGTTTTATATTTTGAAGTATTTTGAAAATAGTTTCATTTCTGTTAAAAAAACACTCTTAAAACACAGCTTCTATAAAAAGTAGAGTACTATGTCCCATGTGACTTCTTAAGAACAGGAAACTGAAACTAAGCTTTTATTTGAAATCCTCTCAAAATCTCCTGAAGACCCTCAGCCATTCTACCAGTAGACTTAAAGAAGCACTTCAGCTCCGGGAAGCCCCACAGCAAATGATAGCATTCTTCATATAACAGAATAAACTAAAATGTCCTTAGCCTGGGCTGACCCACATCTCAGTACAGGAGGCCTAAGGCAACACCTCACTTGCTCCTCTTCTCCGTATGACCAGATATACACCCTAACCTGGGACCACAGAGGTCCCAACTAAATCAAACCATCCTATAATTATGTGTGGCAGAGGGCAGAAGACTACACAGGAGACCTGACATGCTTTGCATATTTTGCCCACTTTTCCAGAAATAGATTTGATGATATTTGAAGAACTCTGATGTGTACCAACTGTCCATATGCTGTTTTCTGGCCTTCTGTGAAGTTCCACATTGTACCTTGTTTTCCAGTGCACACACAGCAGCAAGGATCCCAACCAGTTTTAGTGTGGAACTAGACAGCCAGTTACCAGTTCTGTTCTCATGTGTGGAAGACAAGATCCAGCTATGGTGAAGTTCAACAGTATCTTTCTGCCTTTTCAATGCCGCAGGCAATCTGAGCAGATAACTGTGATAGGTTATATTTTCTTGAGATCAGTTACTGGCACATAAGAATCAAAATATATTTGGTTTCATTTCTTCATACAAGGTTTTAGTCAATAAAGGAGATGATCAACAGTGTAAAATTACTGCCTGAAGAGGAAATCTTTCCCTTCCTAAAGGAAGCTTTATGCCAGATTAAAGTAGCAGGAAAAAAACCGAAGGCTTTGGTTAAATAATTTTATAGATTCTGCATTGGGCTGGAAGAATTGTATTTTGCTGTTGGAGCTGGCACTGCTAGAAAGAAGAATCTCCTACAGAAAATGTTATCATGAAAGAAGAGAGGAAAAGGAAAAGACAAGCCACTTTTCCCTAGGTAGAAACAGTGACCTGTATTTGGCAGTGACACACAGAGTGCAAATTGGCCTCATGATACATTCTTCCAGCTTCTGCAACTGCCAGAAATAAGTCAGGTCAAAAAATTAACGTAAGATTGCTGCCAGCTCAGTGATCCAGTAGGAGCTACTAGAAAGCAAACATTAGTTTTTATTTGATACATATCTGTTGAAGAAGTTTCACTATAGCTCATCAAAATGGTGCAATTCAGGCTAAAGTGCAAGAGAGAAACAAGTAACACAGCAGAAAAAAACCATCTACCAGTAAGAGAGAAATAAGTTTATTGTAGCTTATCCTTTCTGATCCTTACTGTGTGTTTGTCTGGTTTACTTGCTTAGATAATCCTGCTACAAATAAATACTGCTAATAAAAAGTCAACCTGTCAACTATTTTAGAAAATATTTGAACCAGCAGAGCAAGCTGGTGCCACAGCCTGAATCCGGTGTTCTCAGATGGGGATTTCTCAGCAGCCATTTCGGCAGTTATGGGTCACCACTTCCACCTGAAGAAGTCATGCTCGCTCCTTACCTGTGTGCTCCCTGCTCGCAAGGCTCAGTTGTGTCAGAGGATTGTTCACGTGTCAAAGTAGTGAATCAGATGCAGGATCTGATCTGACAGAAAATAATTCCTCCCTCTCTCTTGCTCCTTTCCATTTTTATCTGCTCAGCTCTCTGACCCAGTTCACTGTATAAACACACAGAGTCATTTGCACTGATAGAAGGGATGGGAGGAATGAGGACAGGAGCGTGTTTTTAGTGACGACCAAGAATGCTTTTTTCCGGTATCTGTGCCAGGTTATGCTTACTGAAAGTGCTTGTGGAACAACTTACCTGACTCTTTAATAAATTCAATCTAAAACTTAATTAGTGCTTTGGCTTTGTGCTTCTATACATTTTCAGGGATATTTTGGTCACAAGACTTACAAATTATAAAAGTCACCAAATTTATTGAACATTATTGATATATTGTAACTGAAGATATAGCGTATGTTTTAATATACAACTGCTGAGAAAATATATCACCTATAATTTGCCCTATTTTTCAATACCAACCAATTCCTTCCTGCTTCTAGGGCTTTTGTTCTCTTCTT
>NW_009259864.1:1717958-1791743 GCF_000687185.1 Egretta garzetta | reverse complement strand
CTCCTACTCATCTTTTCAAGCATTCACTCAATTTCTGCACTGTCAGCACCATTATTTCACTTAAAGGCTTGAATGGCTATTCAAGTTTCAAAAGTGTTCTTTTATATGTAACATATGCCTTAATTCAGGCAAAGTCATTAACTCCTCCCTCAAACAAACATGCAAAAAAAAAAAAAAAGCAAAACAGCAGCTGTACCATGGAAGCTTAAACCTAGAGCTTCCAATCCCAAAGCTTTCTAGGCTACTAAATTGGCTTAAAATAAGTTTGGGTTCCAGATGGGGTTCTAGCTTTGTTCCTTTTTTGATTTAGCTTTTATGGGGTCACTCCCTGAAGTTTTTCACTGAAGTAATGAGAACAAGAATCCTACTTTTTGTGCCATAAACCCTGAGGTTCCAAGTTAGCATAGATGTTAATCGCTAGAGAGTTTAAAAAAAAAAAAACCAAAACCCAGAAACGAACCAAAACCCAAACCAAAGCCTGCTAGATAATGTAGAAGTCAAGGTAAATCACAAAACTGTGATTTTACTATCATATTGCTATTATTATGTCTGGGAAAATGTTATAAAATTGCTGGTAACCAGCACAATGAATATGGATTTTCAGATACCATCTGGTCTGTAGCTTAACAGTTCTGCTTTATCAGTAACACTATTGACAGTGCTGCAAAGAGTGTCCATTTACTGCAGTTACAGTTATGCACCTGAATTTCAAAATTCAGTTTAATTTATGAAACTCCTTAAAGTTTGATCAAGTCTGGAAAAATACCATCCTGGAATGGGTGAAAAATAGAAGTATTCCTAAGATGAAGGTCATGTGATAGAGAATAAATTACTGGAAGATATGTAACAAACACAAGATGAGTTATTAGCATTACAGAAAAAGGATTCTTTCTTTGAACAGAGTTGCTTTAAATTTTTCCACAGCTCATACTCAGAGTGAAGGAGTAAGTTGAGCATGGGAAAGGGGGGAGGAGAGGTGTTGTTTTAATATGTGTCTTTGCTTCTCACTACCTGAACCTATTTTAATGGGCAATAAATTAAATTAATTTTCCCCAAGTCAGTAATTGGTAAGTGATTTCCCTGTCTTTATCTGAAATCACAATCTTATCCTGTTTTCTCCCCTGTCCTTCTAAGTAGGGGGAGCGAGCAGCTAAGTGGGAGTTTGGCCCTTAGCCAAGGTTAACCCACCACAGTAAAACCAATTAAACATACAGTTTTCAACTTTTCTAACAGTTCTGGTTGGGGAGACCATCTGACTCATCACAGTTCCTTACAAAACTTTTGAACAAGTGTATCAGAGCATTAGAAATAAAACTCTAGCTTGTTGCACAGCTTCATTCCAGTTTTCCCTAGAGTATTCATTGGCATACTAAACATGCTGATTAATAAACTGCAACTAGAGCTAGAAATAAAGATTCAAAGCTTGATATTCTGAATTTTTTATCAGTGTACCCTTCCTTAGAGAATTTCTTTTGTAGAGACAATGGAAAGCTAGTCTTATATACTGAGCTAATGCTGACAGTATATTATGGTGAGAATTCACACATGGTGTTATTGCACATACTTTTAATGCATTGCTCCTGCATACACAAATAAATGTTTTATTTTAGGGAAATATGTTCAGTTCTGTGCAGAAACTACCTGTAAAGGAAGCTGAGCGAAAGAAGGTTTACATCTTGCTTTGGTTTCTGAGCACAAAATATTCTTGAGAAGGAATTTTTCTGTAGGCACTGAATATTGAGGTTGATTTGAGATATCAGAGGAAAATGATTGTTTATTTGCTGCTTGATCACATACGTTGGAAATGTGGTCTGTGCATGTAAACAAAATAAGATTATACTTGGATTCAATTATTGAAATCTAGGTACTGCCTTTTTAAAAAGCAATTTGTTATATGACCAGTAAGGGAAGAATTGACTTTTGTTTTAGAATGAGAAGTGAAGAAGAGAAACAGCATTTACATTTCTAGAGAAAATTCATTTATCGAGAAATAAAAGTAGTTGGATTTCTCTTTCTTTTGTACTTGGGAGAGGAAAGCACGTTGCCTAAGATAGCATGGGGCATATCTGCTGTATGACACTGACCAAGCCACCTTGCCTCTCTGTGCTCTGCTACTTAGTGGGATAAAAAGTGTTTTGACATTTATTTCTAAAAAGACCTATATGAATTGGCTGCTGTTATCAAAAACCTATGTTTTATGTGAAATTTGGACTGTGTACTAATGGCAGACTACAGATCTGCAAGCAGGTGATACTGAAATTAAAGATCTATCTTGTTCTTGAACAGAATTCCTGTTTATTTGTATTATTTAAACAAGGAAAGGGACATACCTGCAAAAAGCAATACATCAAGGAAAACTTTTCTTCAGCATATGGGAAAGTATACTGCATGAACAATTCTCCTTATCCAAGCCTCATACTTAGAGACAAGATATATGAATATTTAATTGGCTAGAGCCAATGCCTAGCAATGAACCAGTAAACTAGCTGGTGAGTAAAAGATCAAAGGAAAGCCAGACATAGTGCTTAGAAATTTGCAACAGCAACTCCAGACAGTGGGTTACCTTATGCACACGTTACAGTGGAGTCCTGCAGCTACTGATTATGGGCTCCAGGGATGGTGCCATTCAGCCCATCACCTTTACAGCTACTGCTTCACGCTGACACTGGATATGGGGGCAATTAGTACTTACTGATTGCACATGAGGCCAAGAAGCTGTTGATCACATTTTATACACATGATTACACCTCAAGTGTAACCACAAGCTATTACACATGTGAAAAACTTGCTACATGAGAATCTGGTAAGTGACACAGCTGGCCAGTAGCAGCTCCAAGTAATAGAAAGCATTTGTATGATAAAAGTTTCATCAAAGTTCCAACAACTTCTTTGGGTCCTCCTAAAATATTTATCCCACCCATCCTGATTTAATTAATACTATTGGTTCTTAGACCTTATGAAAACGAGACACTGAATACAGAATTCTGTATGAACTGTGTAAGTATACAAGCATCCTTCTCTGTGGCCCAGCTGCTGCACTTTAATTTTAATTTCTAAAATATTGCTGCATTCTTGTAGATGTAGAGGCTAATGCCAAATCGGGTGGTTCCCTGATGTGAGCTGTAACTCTAGTTTCGGTAACTCATTAGGAAACAGCTCAAGGAAGTTACAGCAATTTAAAATGTAATTTAAATTCTTTTTTTCCACAGGGTAGGTCTTTGAAAGAAACAATTTAATCTGTCCCAGTTAGTTCTGCTTATTTACTTGGAAGAGACTTATGCTTTATTTCCTGCAGGTTTGCTTCAGTAATGCACTGGGAATAGTCTAGTATGAGAAACACCACTCCTTTGGTGATGACTTTTGAAGAAAGTCTTATTGTGGAAAATCTATTCTGTCAAATAAAAACATGTCCACTCTGGGTCACTTTTCTTGGTAGCAGAGATATATTATTATCCAATAAAAATATCGTTAATATTTAGCAATATACTGAAAGCAATGCACAGAAAAGTCATTATGTTCCACAGTTTCAAATGCTCATTGAAGTAAGAGATTAATGTTCTCAGCCTCTAATATTAACAGCTTCTGCAATCAAGTCAAGCAAATCCATTTGTGGTCATTAGTTTCACTAATCACCATTAAAATTTGGGGAATGCTGAATGTGTTTAAAATATGAGATGCGTATTGAAGTTGTTGATACTAGTTTTCAGATGGAAATTAGGAAGCCTGTATAATTGTGCTCCTGGCCAATGTCCAAAAATGGCTCTTAGATAAATCTCTACTTAAAGAAATGTCCAAGGAATGGAAAGAAAATCTATTGTCCAAATTGCTACTTACAATTACTGCTGCTGAGCCTGGGACTTTTGCTAACGCTGCAGCTTCTCAATGCAAGACCCTCAGGAAGAGATATTCTATATTTTTCTGACAAAGAATAGTGTCAAGTGTCTCCAGTTTATTGCCTCTCTCCTTTTTCCAAAATGTAATATTCAAAGATGCCGTTCAAATTCCTGAGAAACTCTGCTGCAAGGAAATCTGCAACTGTAACCACATTTGCAATTACTTAAATTAGACTCTTTGTGCACATCTTTCTCTAGTTCCCTTTACCCACAGAAGTCCTTTCTTCTGATATAAATGAAAATAACATATTTATTTCCCAAGCATTAAGTTGGTTTATCAGATATGGTCCCTAAACATGTATGACTGGAAACTTGACAAGCACAGGTCATGTTGAGGACCGTAGATCTGTGACATGAGGACTGTCATTGTGCTGGTTTGCATTCATTGCCAGCAAAACAGGACTGTGATTTCTCTCTGGGGTTTCTAAGGAATAACAATAAAAAGCCAGCACTCAGGAGGTATCTAAAGTGACATTTAAAGGTTTAACTGTTTAAACACCCAGGCTCCCATCATGCTTGTGATTATCCACAGATGCTGAGGATAAGTTTTTCAGGTTTTTAGCTTTTCACCACGAAACCCTCCAGTGTGAAAGAGAAAATTGCCTCTACTTACCTCAGAGCTGAGAAAGACTCACCGCAAACTAAAAACCTTATGACCATTACATCCAGCTGTCTCCCAGAACATTTTCTCCACTTACTTACACCAAAATATAACTCCAGACACCTGCAAAATTACCGGTCACTCACATTTTCCTCACTATCCCTCCCACCCCCTAGGTTTACTTGTCCTTACTTTTTACTTACAGGATGGTTTTGGTTTGGTATTTTTTTCAACTCTTGTGTAAAACTTAACTTAAAATAACAAAGTCATTCTGTTAATTATTTGAAATTAAGTCTAGCAATTACCAATAGGTCTAAGGAGGTCAAAGCTTTTACTACTGAATTTTACTGAGGAATAATGGTACATCTAGAAAACTTAATTGGATATTTAAGCACTTGCAGTATACAAGGTTGATTTTAAGGAGAAATGTTTCATAGACCTTTTAAATAACAAAAATCTATGAAGCTATAAAACTTTCTACTGCGAATTTATTTGAAACAGGCACAAATGGTTCTTGAGAGAAACACAGAACTGAAAATAATTTGCAGAATATACTTTCCATAGAAATACAGAATACAGAATTTGCAGGATACGGACATTCTGGAAGTGAAGATCCACCAGATTTTGAGTCAACGCTGGCTTATATTTCAGTGAGTGAGACTTCTGGAAATGGAAAAGAAGCAAGTTTTCTCTTGAAGCTTGTTCAAGTTAAGAGAGTACAAACATTGCGTGTTTGAACAAACATGATATGCCTACTAGCTTGAAAAAAAACATTCAGACACCCAATAAATATTACCCACTTCTGTTCTTTTTATCTTCCCTTAGTGCTTTACTCACATGAATACAAAGTGCCTTCTCAGAAACTGTAAGATTCCCGTCTGGTACAAACATTAACTATGGAGAAGAAACAGGCATGAGTCCACATTGCAGGGTTTTAATTGCAACAGATGTTTAACAACATTTGCAGCATTAGTATTTTCATAATGTCTGATTCTCTGCATGTTCCTGTTATGCTTGACAATGTGCTGCCATTTCAAAAAAGAAATCATGAGGGTTTTTAATATCAGATGTAGTAAGTGTGCAGCTTACAGGCAAATTGCAGTGCCCGCCCAAGGCCTGCTAAAATTCAGTGGGATTTGTTTCTGAATCATTTAAGGACATATATTCTCTTAGTCACATCTAAAAATAGTGATGAAATTGAATTAATGATCTACAGAACCATGAATTTACACTTCAGATCTTAAAAGCGTTTTCACATACTTTTATATTTAGGAGGAGGGAGCCATATTTTACCCTATAATGTTTCTGGAAGAATATTTAAGTGGTATGGAGGATCACGTGTGCTTTTGTATTGTAATAAATTTCACTTCAGTGATTGCAGGATTCCAAGGTATTTTCTGTTAATTAGAACAGAAAAAAAATATGGCATGTTGCTGATATCTGAGACACTCCTTTGCATGGTATGTGACATAAGTGATACTCTGGATTATTATCTGGGATTCTAAGTTATCACATTGCTTTATTTCAGTCCCTTTTATTACAAAATAATTCAAATCAATTCTACAAGTTCACAAGCAAGAAAGTTTTGTCAAAGCCCAAAAGTTTGCTGAAATGGATTCTTCTTGTCTTAAAAAACCTTAGGAATTTAAGGATTAAATTCCCCACTAACTTGCTGAGATATTCTTTCATACTCAATGGGAATAAATAATTCTTTGGCTAAAGGAATATAGGTGACAACTTTCATTGTGGGCAAGTCTTTTGGGTGAGATTTAGATGTTTAAACTAAAGGGCTGCTAGGTTGCTGGTAAAATCGCCTGCAACCTAGAGGCTGTAGAACACAAGTCTGACTTTCTAGATGGCTCTTTTATCCAATAAGCAAACACATAAAGTGAAAGTGATGCCCCCTCTTCCCCTTCTCTGGAAATTGTTTTACAAGGAAAAGCCAGATACCCCTATGCAAAAAACGGCCCATGTCAAAAAAGCGGTTTCATGATCTCACACATATACTGAACTCAGAGCTCCAGGTGCCTAAGACATCCAAAACATTTCAGAGAAGCCCTTCTCTTAAGTGTTCTTGTGAAGATTACACATCTGCTCCAAAGCATGTGTTTCCTGGGAATACCAAAACTAGTAATTTAATTATTCCTGTTCAGTCTGTGGTGAATTCAGATTCTTACCTTAAGCGTTGCAGAAACCAGGTATCTGAAAGTAGGCAGAAGTCTGTGGAATTTGACTGCAAGATTTAGCTGTAGAAGGTTAAGGATAGTGTTAATCCTACCCAGCTACAGAAGTTTACAATGTAAGTATGTACATCTCAACTACTCATGTTGTCACATTGCTCATGGCAGATACTTCCACAGAGGATGTCTAATACTCGCTTGATCGGTTAACACGGAAGACTTTTTGTCCCAATCTACATGAAATCAGTCCTTCAAGTTATGATACCTATTATCTAACTTTAGCCATCTAGACAATACCTTCTAGGCTAAGCTAGCTGTCAAAACTGTCTATAAACAATGAGGAGAGTCAGGTAACTCCAAATAATAGTTTATTTCACCTGTCCTAGTGACTCTTTCAGTCTGAGATAGCCAACTCTTAGAAATGCTCCCCCTCCACTGGTACAGAAGAACCACATAAAATAAAAACTTTTACAGAAAACGAACCATATTATTGATTTTTGATACTAGATGAGATACCGAGTAAACAAGTAAATGCATTTGAGCCTGATTTCACAGAATGGTTGAGGTTAGAAGGGACCTCTGGAGGTCATCTGGTCCAACCCCCACCCTGATCAAGCAGGGTCACCTATAGCAGGTGGCCCAGGACTATGTCCAAACAACTTTTGAATATTTCCAAGGATGGAAAGGATGGACCCATCCAAGTATGAATTTCGAGAGATATATTACACGCACTAGTTTTATTTTAAAATGGTAGTTGTAAAAGATACTAGATTTATTTGCTCTTTGGAGAATGAACTTGGACATCATTCTGTATTTCTATCAACAATATTAACACATATTTCTTCTAAGATGGATACATATAATTTGAGTTGCTCTTAGGAGCAAACACATTGCCCTTGCTAGAAAAAATCCTGCTAAATAATGATGGTGACTTGTTGCATTGATTGGACTAAATTAAAAAAAAAAACAAAAAAAAGGACATAAAGGATTTAATGATCCTAAATTTTTTTGCTTGTTTTTCTTGTCTGAAGAAATCACTATGGAATGTTCTTCTATACTTTCTTCTTCCTGTATACTTCTGGTAATTTTTTCACTTAAAAGTATGTGACTTATACTATTGGGACTATTTGTCAAGAAACGAATGTTCTTGAAAAAGCCCAGTGCTTTAGTCTAATAGAAATAAAACATAAGAAGTAATTATGCTGAAAGAACATTAATGCTATGATGCTGAGAAAGCTAACAGCCTCTTTAAACAGATGCTCAGAGATGAAAAGCATTGCACTTATTAACTAGTTAGGGTTGAAGATCTCTGTGAATATTATAGGTTGTTCAGATTTCTGTGCTACTTCATCCCATGTGAATCCACTCAAAATTTTGATATAATCAAATAAATGAATATAATTTACATAACAAAATACGATATTATGATAATGTTTCAGATTAATTTTTTGACAAATTCATCTTCTCTTGAACCGAAACTTTCCCCCATTTAAGTAGGTTGCAAAACATATTCTTTGACTTCAGTGAAAATAAATAATTGTAATTACTATTTAATATTTAGATAACAGTTTGAATTCATTAGGCCTTAATAGCTGGGCAATCACTTCCCTGATTTGAATTCTTCCTGATAAACAGAGGATTTGGCAAGCAAATTACAGTCTGAAGTGGGAAAGTCTTATTCATGGTTCAGAACAGTAGCTTGAACAATGGTCTATATTTTGCATATGAAAAGACATACATTAGGTGTGGCATAGAGAGCTTGTCCAAGACTGCTGCTCCTTCATTATTAGAATGAAAGTTGAGAAACTACTTCATTATGTATTATTTTGTTGATCGGTTTGAAGAACCCATTCTTTCAGAAGCAACTAATTTCTTGGAAATATAGGGAGTCAGTGTCAGTTCAGAGTCAATACATGATTAAGTCTCATCATTACATGAAAGCCCAGCATTACTTTCTCAGCAACTACCTAGTTAAGATACAGCTTGATGTTGTTTGAAGCCTCCCAAAGTGTAAGGAGACAAAGTAGTAGAAAATCATAAAATAGCCTTAGAAGTACATATTCTTGTGGTAGCCCACAGCACAGATTACAACTAGTTTTCACTGAACTGCTTCACAGAATTAATTATTAGGACATCAGTAGCAAAACTATTTCTCAGTCCGAGAATAGTTTCTTAATGCCAATGGCAATTTTGTGTTGCTGTAAAAAATAGACAGGGTAAGAGGAAAATACGCAGCTGTAGAATAATACAAATATATGTAAAAAAGGCTTTCCCAAAAGTTCTACCTTTGACCTTGGCTTTTTCATGACCTACCTTCTGTCAGCACATCAGCTTTCAGTCCCATCACTGGCACCTTTTTCATGTGAAGTTTCCTACAGAATTGAACAAATAGAATAATTTCAAACTCATGAATACAATACCACTCTACCTAGGAGAAAGCTTAGTATGTTGTGTGACTTTGAGTTTTGTTCAGTCTGCTTCTGCTGCTGTCAGTTCAAGTGTTGCTTCAGCCCTCACTTAGGCTTATACAGAAGGGCTCTCTCTGCATTCAGCCCAGCCTAGCTGTCAAGCCTGGAGGTGTATGTGTTTGACCTCAGTGTTCATGTTCTCTCACATTAACATACCGTCCTCTTAACAGTGAAGATGCAGGTTTTGTCACTTAACTGTTGATAATCATCCCATGTCCTCCCACAGTTTCCTCCCACCCTCTGGCTAGAACAGGAGACCTCTCTTACCTGTCTTACCTTAATGCATTCTGATCAGATTTACAGAAAGCCAAGTAAGGTGCTCGAGCAAATTAACAGCTTAGATGAATAGATATATTCCAGCATCTTCAGACATCAGAATGGCTGAATTCTGAACTCTGTACAGGAGTACAGCAGTCAACTTGTTTCAAAGTCCTTACAGCGAGGCAAACTTGAGCAGCTTATTATTACTTGAGGTTCAGCAAAGCCTAGGGCTGAAAGGGAAAGCCAGCAGCAGCAGTTCTCCTTGCTCACTTAAAGAACACACTAAAATGTGTTCTATAAATGTAGTGTAATTGTGTGTTTTGGTTTTGGTTTAGCAATAGCATCTGATACGAAGCTATGAGAACTTAAAGATGGATGGGTGTCATTATGGACCCTTTTCCCCTTTTCGATCTTACAAACCAATGACATTTTTACGACAGATGTTCTAAAAGCCCCACATAGGTCAATATCACATCTCACATGGAGACAAACATTTGAAAAGTTAAATGTTAAAAGGCTTTAAACAGATAATATATCCGATACTGTATGGATAGTACATACTGTTAACATTTTTTTCCTCCACAAAATTCAGCTAAACCAGGAAATTAAAGAGTCAGTATGTCCCATTAGTTATTGGTTTGTGAAGAATTAATTAGGTACTTGGGGTGGACTGGTATTTTGAATTCATTCTTCTATCCTGTTGGACCCTAAAAAGTAAATCATAAGGATCTTTGGATACTTGATACTACACAAGAAGGTTACAGCCTTACAGTGGGTTCTACACTGTTTGAGAAGCCTACTCTTTCAAATCTAGGACCAACATTTTGCATGATCTTTGATTTCTTCCTATCTGACAGGAATAGTTACTGAAAATACAACTGCCAAGAAAGTATGTTTTGTAGATACTCTGGTCCAGCTCTCAGAATGAGTGACATATGCTTATAAAAGAAAGTTCTTGGCTACATTTGCATTTTTTTCTACTCAAATATCTGCAAACCAGTTTAAAGGCACCTGTATGCTTTTACTTTGATCAATTATCTTTACTCCAAGGTTCAGAAGATTAAAATATGGAGTATCACTCAGAACAGGTATCAGCTGGAAAAAGAACAGAGCATGAAACTAGTTAATACAAGACAGCTAAGTTAATGAAAACAGAATTGTTGTCAATACTTTTTCTCCTGAGAAACTAACAGCACAGGCCACCAGAGCAGAATATAGCCTGACATTACAAAGTTTAGTCATGTGGACTGTAACTCTGCTGAGATATTATATGGGACACAGAGGCGTATAGAAAACTGACATTTTTTGCCTTTAAAGACAAAAGACATTTTTTTCCCTTAAAGGAAAAGACCCCATCTGCTTAACATCAGAGAGGTCAAGCTGGCTACAGAACAGGAGATTTGAGCATGTGGGACCCAAGATTTGCTTAGGGGATCAACAAAAAAACCCCAACTTTGTTGACAAAATACCTTCTTCTAGAAAATGCATCAAAACTCTCCAAAGAAGAGAAAAGACAATATGATAAATATTAATTCAGTTCTGCTGTAAAGACCATAACATTATTTCTGGTGGCTTTTGAGTGGAAATCAAGACTGGAATGTCAATAATTATGTACACCTCAAAAAGCCTATCATATTGCTGAAATTGCCAGTCCTGCATAAATGCTTTGCACAGTTTTGTTGACTGGGGAATGCATTTTGGGCCTTTACAATCAATATGAACTATTTATTTTAAATTCATGAAGGAAGAGAGATGAATGTGTTTTGATTAAAAAAAAAATATTAAAAGCAAACCTGATTTTCAAATATAGGTTTGCAAGCTCCAGAGGATAAGTGACCAAACTAAAAGTTAGAAACCTCCTTTGTAAAGTCATTCCTATTGCCATTGGGGTTAGGTTGAGCTCATGCCCCCCTGTAGCCAGGGCACAGGTCTGGCAGGCTTTCTGGCCAGCTGGCAGCTTGTTTGGTGTGATTCCGCTGTACATTGGGCTGAAGGCACCATCTTTGCCCTTTGGGACCAGGCTGCCCTGTAACTCAGGACCTGGCTGCCATGGGAGGGATCGAACCCCTTTGGTCATGGCTTTGCATGCCCACCTAAATGTACCCAGAGTGCCAGTGCCAGCCAGCCTATTGCATCCCCAGCTTCAGTCAAGCATCCTGGCCCCAGTGCACCATGGAGGCAAGTGAAGCAGCAGCAGTTGCTGCTGTGTCTAGCAAGGGAGTTCCCTGGGCTGGGATGTTATTTTTGTGTGTAGTCATAAGGAGGTTGGGGTCTTTTTTTGCATGGTGTCTTTGGATGTGAGGATAACGTACTATCTAGACCAGTTTGCTGGTCTGTGTCTCTGTTCTCCTTTTCTTTCTCCTCTGGTGGAGGAAAATCCTTGCTGCATAAAAGGTGTGTGCTAACATGTAGACTTAGCCATGCATTTAATTCAGAAAAAGAGCTCAAGTAGATGATCACGTTTCACTAGAGACTCAACTCCTCTTTTCTCTGTTTTGTACTGGTTTTAACGTCTTTCATTCGGACTGTTTTGAAATAGGAGCCTCATTTTCTTTTGTGTCTTCAGAAGTAATTCGGTGTCAATGCCCTGAGCCCTTCTACATGAAATCATCCTGACAGATCTGTTGTAGAATCAGGTCTTATTATTAGAAATTGCTAATGGGAAAACCAGTTGAGTATTTTACTTAACCTGTAAAATAGCTAGAATTATACAGATAGCAAGTAAGGACCAGGAGAGGAAGTAATTTAGCAGTGAAAACTGGGAGGAAACTATTCCTGGTAGAATAATGGAAAGAAAAGCCATTTATCTCCACTTAGATATAAATATGCCTGACAGGTTTTGAAAGGAGTTTAAAGAATTAAAAAATATTAATGGAGACAAAAAATGTTGTAAAGTCAGACTTGCAGCCTTCCTACATGTCTTCCAATTAGCAGTGAAGAAATTAGTAAGCATCTTCCCTTACGTGTATCTACACAGGATCCTTTCAGGGGAAATATCTACAAACCTGACATCATATTTCTTCTTAAAGATGTAACAGATGCAATAGTTGGTTATATATAAACAATGAAGATAATGTCACCAATAGTTCACTGAATCAGAGCTTTAGTCTGCTAAACAACATTTGTGTGAGGATTCTGCTCTGAAGCCGTTTTTATTTTTCATAGTTTTGTGAATATGCGTCTTGAAACACCATGTAAACAGTCATGACTGGCTCCTTGTTCAGAAAATTTCTGAAAGCAGGAACATTGTAAACAGGCAGAATGGCTTAGACAGGAAAACAACAGGAACGTTGACACATCTTCAAGTGGTCAGAGCTACGCAAGATCTTTATTTGACCAAGAGGAAGAATGCAAAACAAGCATGATCAGTGGAATTCACTGCTGTTTGTAACAAAACTAGTAAATTCACCATTAAAAACTGAAAGGTGACTTTTTTTTGATGGTGGTGGTAATGCTCCAAAAGCTTTAAGCTCAACAAACTTCAGTTTGTTTGGTCTGTGTAGAGATATGGTGGTGTAGGCCTGGCATGCTTTCTCTCTGTCACAGCATTTCTTATCTCCCTTCCTGCATACCAAGAATTATATGCCAGATCATGCTTCAGTATAAAATAAAATACCAATAAACTATACAACTTATATAATTATAAAGTTTAGATAAATTAAATGAAAACAGCCAGAAAGTTTTACTACTGAAAATAGTAGTATACCAGGAATTCTTCTAAAAGTTTTGATAGGGCATTGAACGTACATAGAAATTACAACAGCTATTTGTAGTTATCAGTTCTTTTTAAAGAAAAAGTTTGAGTGACCATGTGACCAACCTCATTCAGCTTCTTGATTAAAATCACAATGAATCAAGAGACCAAAGACTTTGAAATGAACCCAGTTTAACAATTTCAGCACTGCCTGTTTTTATATCACTTTTGTCCACAACTGATAGAACATTTTCTTGTGTTGCTTTAAACCTTGTTTTTCTTTCTGGTTCTCCTAGAGGTGTACCAAAACCTGGAAAAATTAAAGGGCTTTATCAAAATTTCCTGTTATCCCACTCTGTAGAGACATTTTTAATAAGACTATCTGATGTTTGTAGTGTCCCAACAAATGATGCAACAGTTCAGTCATTAAGGATTTCACAGCAGAACTTAGCATGAACATCCATAGCCTGGAAGGTAAACTCTAGTTTATATTTCTACAATTCAGTGTAAATATGGTGAAGGCTTTTATGCTTACAAATCAATGACTAATATCCCTAGTCTCACCTCATTTCCATGCATTTTTCCCATTTTGTCCCAATATTTTCCTAGCATCTTTTCCCACACTTTACATTCTTTTCCAGGGAATTAATTATAGTGATGGGGACAAGGAACCTGCTTTAGCAGATATGAAAATTGGGCCCTAGGTATTTTTCTTTGGATGAAACTGGGCTAGTATTTCTTCACCGAGGATCAGCAAAATTTGTTGTAAAGGGGCTTCTGTTAAAAGCTGCTTTTTCTTTTTCCTGTTCTAGGACATGGTTAGGAAACACCCTGTTCCACTTAACCATACCCCGTCATGTCTGTGTCATTCCAATGATTCCTCTCCAAGAAGCTTACTACTGTTATGTGGAGTCTGTTAAAGAAGTCCGTTGAAGAAGTAAAAGAGAAACCGGAGGGGGATAACATTCCTCTCTTCTAGCATGTTTGGTTGAGCAGTATGTGAATTTGCATAACGAATGGAGCTACATTGCATTAGGAAATTCCATGTGCTGTGGCAGAAGAACTGGGGCACTCCTGAACTCCTGCATACCTGGTTCCCCTGAGATGAGATTGGCTGGGAGGCAAGGATCACTCACACCCCTTGTCCAAAAGACTGAAGGATATTAATATCTCTATCATGATGATTTTATGGTACTTATTTTAAAAAATATTTCTGTGAAGCTGTCGAATGTTTAAACAGAGGTATGGGAAAGAAAAGCAGCTTAACTTTCACCAATAATAGCAAAAGCTGTACTGCTATCATGTATTTTATAAATTGAAAAGATTTAATTGCCCTCATATGAAATGTTACTTTTAGAGTGACTACTATCCCTTTCAAAGAACTAAAATGAAGACCTGTAAAGGACCTCAGAGAAATCTCTGGAAACAACAGATATAACCCAATCAACCTTTATTTCCATTCAAATGCTTTCTGCTTCAAAGGCTGATGGATAGTTGTATATAGAGGTATTGGAGATGTTAGAAGTATACAAGGAACAATAGGCAGGATATTTATTTGATTCAGTACCACATAAACAGCCTGTGAATGAGAAAGAAAGGGCAGCCTTTTGCGTGTCCATATGCAGGAATGGGAGATTCATTGGTCATTGTAGTCTCAGGATAATGAAATTTAATATTTCCTCCCTCGCTTTTGTACTGGCGGTGGCACTTCATTAGGAGTGATTGAGGTCTGAAAATCAGAAGGGTAGTTTCAAGAGAAGCAGGAAGAAACTCAAGGCTGAAATTCCAAAACCTGCATGTTAAATTACAAAGTCAGTGTGGGTATGGAGAAGTGATTAAATAAGTTGTTTTTTTTTTTAAAAGGAAACCTATTGATATATTTTTAGACCGCTGGTACAGTTCTATTGACTTTATTTTCTTTGTAAATAAAACAGAGAATAACACCACTGTATATCAAATCAGTTCAGAAAAGAGAGTCAAGAAAACAACACACAAGCAGCTTCTCTCACAGCAGGGACTGCATTTGCTGCTGCTGTACTTTAGCTCCTTTTACTAAAGGGTTAGCTGGCTCTTGTTATTTTTCTGCTGCTGTTGCTGTTTCTCAAATTAGGCTGACAGCTCAGTTTCCACAGTCTACATCTTTTCACGCTGAGAAGCTCAGTAAAATGATCCAAAAATTGTACTGCCCATGCAACGGGTCAAAAGTTATCTATAAGTATTTGATCTTAAAAACATGAACAAAATGGAATGTCAACTGTATTTCCACACCCCAGAAAAGTCACTGAAGACAAGTAAACAGAAAGACAACCACAGAAGAGTCTAAAAAGGTCTGTGAAAAATAATTCTTTCAATTTAATGGGCTTTAATAGCAAAGCAAGTCTTCTGCCAAGAATCAAAAAATGAGCTTGAAGCACTTTAACTAACTATTCTCTGCTTTCCCCTTTGAAACCTTCTCTGTGGCTTGGCGACCCCAAACAGAATGGAAAGGGACACTATTCTATGCAATTCCTACTAGCCAGTGTCTGAAAGAATCAAGCTAAGAACTGAGTTACCATCAGCCTTGATCTGCCATTCTAATTTTCAAAGAGGAACTCTCTCACTGATATTCCCACAGTAGGTGTACAGTACTCAGAGTACCACATAAATTGGTAGTCTGCAAATAGCTTGTACACGCTTCTCAAACCTTGGTAACTGTTAGGCAGCTTCATGTAATGCCCATCATGCTGACACGGTGATTGTCATTCTCACCCTTGCTGTTCCCATTTGCCTCTTACCTTATACTCAAGATTGAAAACATGATCAGGAAGGAACCAGCGTTATGGAGTTATACAGTGTCTGGCACCCTCTGTATTGTATGATTGTGACAGATGATGACACCAAGTGATTCATCCTCCACATTGATTATGAGGTGATGAATTCTCAAATGTTGGTCTTTCATAAAGCCCCTAGAGGTGCTCTCTTAAGAGACCTCCATTATATTCTAGATCATATGTATCCTAGGTGCTACATTAACACTTGCTGAATGCCTTATGGCTGCTTGATGGCAACCACAATTTTGCTTTAAACAAGCAATCATTCTTACTTGCCTGTTCTCTCAGATAGCTGATGGACAAGCAGGGGATACCACTACAGTCTTTTAAAGCATTTGTTCTATTCTCTCCTGTCACCTAGCTAATTCAAATTCATGTAAGTCTTGCTTGGGCAACCTTTGCTGCACAGAAAGCAACATTAATTTCCGGATATTTTGAATCATTAGTGTAATCTGAAAATAACCCTGATGAAGCCCAATGGTTGAAGCTGTGCTGGCACTGGCCCTCTACTTCCCTCTGCTGTTTGACGATGGGAATCTCAGTTTGCTGAGTTTCGTGTGGGTTTGCTTTTTCCATTCAATAAGTCGTTTGCAGAATGTTGTGTAAATGTCTTACTTGCCCTCGGAAGTGACATTGAATAAAACATGAGCTGTAACATATTTCAGGCAGATGTGTTGCATTAGAGTGTTACTTTTCAGTGGGACAAGAAATTCAAGATGAAACAACTAAATATGAGGTAAAAAGAAGTGTTCCTCTTAGCATATAACTTATGAAGCTATGATTTTGTTCTGCTCTGCGCTGCTGAAAAGTAAGCATAAAAACTATGGGTTCAAATTTTCGTCTTGGATATTCAAATAGTGCATAAGGTTCTCCTTAATTCCATGCTATATTAATTTAGGCTTACATTTGAACTGAAACTTATATCTTATGTCCATGGTATTTATGGAAGGAGACACACTTGGGCTTGACTCCAGAATAAGCCAGCTGGCTTCTGGGGTTTTCAGATTTAGGGGACTGATTTAGGGAATCAGTGCAAACTCTGAGCCCTCTGGTTTTTTTCTGCTTTTTTTCCTCCCAGAATTATTTCTCTCCACATAGCTGCACTGTAGACTGAAGAGGTGTGTGGATCAGTGTACCCCCCCTGCCCCACCCAAAAAAGAAGCAGAAGCTTCTTTTGTGGAAAAAAAAAAAATCCACATATTCAGTTATAGTAAAATAAAATCCAAAGATGTGATGAGAATGAATTTATAACTTGATATTGTGCTACAACTAGTAGTTTCATATATGGTTTGACTACTAATGATAATCAGATAATGATACAATGCCACAGAGCTGAGGTAATGTGTTATGAACATTGTTTGTATTGCAGCTTCTTTGCTTCACACTAATTCTACTTCTTGCAACAAAGTCCAAACATTCTTATTTGCTATAGCAAAAATTACATAATAAGAGTCAAACAATATAGCTGAAATAGATTTCAAGCTTGCTAAACTGAATAATTTTGATAACTAATTCTGTGAACATTTTTAATACATTTATTTCCACTTGAAAGATTTAGATATTTAAATGTATTAAAAATGTTCACAGAATTAGTTATTTCCACTTGAAAGATTTAGATATGGTTAAATCAACAGTTTACAATGAAAAAATTGAAAAGTCTTTATATAAAAAGTATTTTTATCAGCTGCATTACAGAACTTGTGCCAAAGCCTAGAAACTGATTCCCTGTAAAATTTGGTACATCTTAGTGATCAAAACATGTTATAGTTGTCTTCCCTTCTTGCTGTCGATTACCAGCTGAACTCCAGTATTACTACGAATGTTCAGCTATTTCTGTCAACTTTAGGATAATTAGTTGTCAGGAATGATGACACCAGTTTCATTGCTTACTTGCTTAGTGCACAGCCTGGAGAGCATGGAGAAAGGGTAGGAATATAGCAGTTGTAAGTAACAGCTCCCCAGAAAATTCTTCTGCATTTCCCCATCATTTTAGAGCTCAGCAACTCCAAAGCCAGAAGTGGATCCTTTATATTTAGTAGTCCTTAAAAAGATTTTTTTCTTCCATGGATGCAACTTTTGGCTTTTTTGAATCATGTAAACTTTTACCAACTACAGTTGCTTGTGACAACTTAATTACGTGTTGTGTGAAGAACCTCTTCCTTTCCTTTGTTTGGAATGTCACCCTATATTTTCCCTCAAAGTCCCCTAGTGCGCCCCTTTTGAAAATGTCATATACCTTATTAAGTTGGCAGTGAAAAATACACCAATAATGTAATGGGAATTAGGGATTTTCCCTGGTTACTTATGAAATCCAAACTAACCCAGGTTGTCAAAATAAGTGACTCCTAGTCTATTAGTTGGGATCTGTGCAAACAAAGTAGTCCTTACTTCTCGAACAAAAAGTTCTGCTTAGATCTACTTAAAGGGACTTGAAATTCAGTTTGATAAATCAATGAATTCATACCTCTGAAAAATCTTATCAGTGAAGACAGAGGCTAAGTAGGCAGAGAGGAAAAAAAAAGAGTCCAAACAAGACCATGATGTCAACATCTTTTGATGTTGCAGACCACCACTCACAGAATGTGCTAGTCCCTGCTCAACAACTGTGAAAACCCCTTCCTGCTTCAGAAAACTTAATGGAAATGAAAAATTTATATGAAGCACCAGGAATTTATGGAGCAGGGAAAAGATCAAGGAATCCATTTCTTTAGAGGAACAAAGAATGAGCTGTGAGAAAACAATACAAGAAGACAAATTCCTCACAAAACATTTTTGGCCATTTTTGTCTATAATATATAGATAGCCTAGAAACTAGAAGCAGTATTACCTTTAAGGGATTGACCTGATATATTTTCTAAACTTCTTATTTCAGTCATGCCGGATAAGTAAAAGCAATAAATTCACTAATTTAGAAATTCCATCATTTTAATCTCTTACATTGCTTTACACTGTTGCACATTTCTTTCCCATTGTTTCTGTACTATGTATGGTTCATTATTTTTTTTTTCGTTCTTTTCATTGTCTCTTCTTCATACTTAGAAAGATGCATTTTTCCCTTGTCCTTTTCAGCATTCAACTTCGACTCATACTTAAATTTCTTCAGTACCTTTTGTTCTCTTTACCTCCTCTTTTCCCCAGCTAGTTGCTGTTATCAGTTTCATCTCTCTCTCTAATAATTAACATATATATAGTGCTTTATAACAGTGAAAATATCCTTCTTCTTGCCTGGAAGAGTGGAAAAATTCTCCACAGATGTAACAGGGGTCAGAACTGCAGGCACTGGAGATTCGTGCTGTCAATCCAGTCATTACTGATTTTTTTTTTTTCCCCACATCTGCAGAGATGTCCTTCTTTGTAGCCAAAGATAGTACCAGCTTTTGAGAACAGGAGTTGGCTGATATGCAGACAGCTGCCTAAGAGCTGAGAGGAGGCTTGTCCTGAGTCCTGTCAATGGCAACTGAGTCACCCAGTGCAATTAGTCATATTTTTAAGCAACCAGCCACACAGCAACCTGAAATGGGTGACTACAGAATGTCAAGACTTGTAAAAAGTCTCTGAATTTGGAAAAAAAAAAATCATGGTGAGTGGTCTGTTAGACCTACAGTCAGTTTTCATTAACAAGGGCATTGCATAGGTAAAGAATACTCACTGGGCACTTAAAAAAAAAGAGAAGAAAATTATGTTGAGAATCTGCAGACCTGTGTTTCCCAAAGAAGCACTTTACTGATCTATAGCAATTCCTGAATCAAAGTAAGCTGCTTTGATACTTTAGTAGGTGGTATAAGGGGTTTGGCACTTCCCCTAACAGTACTTAGTACTGCAGTGGGGAAAGTATTCATCCATTTTATTAAAATTAAATATGAAAATATTCAGTAAAAGGCATGTTTTAGGCAGTATGAGTTTAAAGGGTTTATAGTGTAATGTGTTTGTACTGCAGTGTAGCTATATACATCAGTAACCTCCAGTATCTCTGGCCCAGGGGAATGCTAGAAAATTTTCTTAATTCCGTTCACTGTTTTCTGAAGAAGTCTTGGGGTTCAACTTTTATCCTTATCACTCTTTGTATTCAACAGAGAAAAACGTGAGTTCCCGGGAGCTGCTTTCGGGTAATGTGGGTAACACCTTTGATGTGGAATAGAAAACTAAATTAGAAGTGGAAGTTTATGCTATAAGTACCTACATTTGATCAAATAAGTCTCACACAAAATATCTGTGCCACTAGGAAGCAGTGGGCCCACCTTTGCATTTGTCAACATATCATTTTATCCGTCATTTCACTGTCAGTCATTAAGTGTTATCGGACCAATATTTCACTGTCAACTTAAAATTGATTAGCCTGAATAATTTCATATTAGCAGCAAAAATTATCACTTCACTATTCCCAGATATTTTGTGAATATGTTGAACTACACAGAAGACCTTATTCCTTTGAACTCCCAAGGCAATTCCTCAGAGTACAAGAACTTAAACATAACTTCCACAGCTGACATACATAAATGAAATTCTTAGGGCAGCTTTCTGTCTGAGGGCTTTGGTCACAAGGACAGTCTTTCAGATCTTGAAGGATCTATACTGCCCAATATACAAGGGTAGCTGTATCTAAAAAGAGGAAGTCTTTTCCTACAGTCAGTGCTTAAATGAATAATAAATGTCACGTGCGTCTTCACAAACTAGTTCCTCAGATGTAACATTAAGAAACAGTCCTTGAAATACACCTTCAGTGAAGTCTAGCTGAGTTTCTATTCATACATAGGTAGCTATTAATAATGCACACGCTGCTGTGTATTGTTCAACACTTCATAAATGGCATTACAGCTTTTAGACTACTTTGCAATTTAGTAATAAACCATTGGCTTTCATTTGGGAACTTCATATATAAATATTTGCTTTTTAATTTGGGTCAGATCAGCTAACCTGAATTTCAATAAACATGGCTACAGTTAGCAATCGTCACAAAATTATTATTGAACGGGATACCAGACAATTCATCACCTCCGATCAGTTCTGATTCATCCAGGCACATAAGCATGAGGAAATAAAGATGGCTTGTCTGTCTTTTGCAATTTACGGATTAAATGCTGTTTGACAGTCTTGCATTCCAAATTGTCTAGTATCACCAGTGCTATCACAAAATTGCACGATTTGAGTTTGCTCAAAAGGTCATTTCTTACTTTGTTTGAATGAATTGCTCTACCATGGTGTGCAAAAAGCCCTATAATATTTGCTACACCCATTTAGTCTCAAACATATCTGCATACGATTTGTTAGCTGAACAGGACTTCTATTTTTTTAAAACAAACTTTTTAGCTTTCTTAGCTCTTTTTGTCTTTTCTGTTTTGGAAATTAGGGTTAGACTGTCACCTTGTTCTTCTTGCATTTCTTGTAATAAATTCCATTTAGATGAGTGAAAGAAAATAAATTAAGCATCAGTGATTAAGCATCACTTAAAAAGGCGTGGAGTGCAGGATGTGGAGGCAGAGGGGGAGTGAACGGTGCTAGTAGAAGGAAGTGGCTGGGGAGGAAGGAAGTTAGGTGAGGTCATAGGATACAGCTAGGAAACATAATGTAGAAGTAGTACGCTGTAATCACCTCCATCCAGTGACTTCAGGACCATTTTCTGCCTCAAAATAAATGCCATGAGGGGATATACTTCTCAAGTTGTGAAGCAGTGGCTAAAAGATATTGTAAGGTTTCCTACAATACCTAAAAGTTGATAAGAACTAGCTTTGGCTGATACTGGTGTTGGTAAGAAAATTAGACCAGAATAGAATAATCCAAAATCCTAATACTGATATAAAAAAATAAGATGTCTGTTCTCAGACTTGCTGGGAAGTGTAAATCTCCTCTTTGATAATATAGCTTAGGTATTGAAGCAATAAATTATTGGTGCGTATTTCCACAAACACCAGCTCAATTTGTGTCACTTGGTTTTCAATGTCTACTATTACTGTGGTAAGGGTACCTCAGCACGGTGGGATATTAGAGCAGGAGATTACTTCAGACAGAAGATTATCTCAGATATAATATCTTAAGGCTGACATTCAGAATATAAAGAAAGTGATATGTGCATATTACATACAGTGTAGAAAGGCATTTTAAACAGTTTTTTTTCTGTTTGTCTGTTATTTTCCCAGCAATTCCCTGCTCAGTTCTACATGCACCATTACACTAGAATAATGTCTCTCTTACCATATCTACCAATGAAGTCTATGGTTTTCATCTCTTCTTGCAGCTTATATATTAAACATAAACCTCCTGCCCAAATGGCAGCGCCCCTTGGATTAAAAAAGACAAATGCATTCATTGCATATGAAAGACCATGTTGTGCTTTAACCCCAGCTGGCAACTAAGCACCATGCAGCCTCTCGCTCACTCCCCCTGTAGTGGGATGGGGGGGAAGAGGAATGGAAGGGTAAGAGTGATAAAATTCATGGGTTGAGATAAGAACAGTTTAATAACTGAAATATGGTAATGGTGATGATAATAACAGTTAATAAAAATAATAGTTGTAATGAAAAGGAAAGTAATAATGAGAGAGAAATAAAATCCAAGACAGACAAGTGATGAAAGTGAAAATAATTGCTCACCATCAACCAACCAATATCCAGCCAGTCCCCAAGCAGCAGCCCCCCAGCCCACCTTCCCCCAGCTTTTATTGCTGGGCACAATGTCATATGGTCTGGAATACCCCTTTGGTCAGTTGGGGTCAGCTGTCCTGGCTGTGCCTCCGCCCAGATTCTTCTGCACCGCAGATGCTCCACATCAGCACTAGATTGGATTGCCCTGACAGGGAAGTGCTGCTTATTGTGCTGGTTTGTCCACTTACCATTCCAATCCATTAGCAACATGCTTCTCACAGAAGGGCAACCTCCAGCAGGCCTGGTTCAGAGGTCATTGGAATTTGATTATTTTTATTTCCACTATTGCAGTATTTATAAGTGACTCTATCCTGAGAAAAATCCCATAAACCTTGCAAGGAAGTTTTGTTACTAGGAATACCTGACTGGAATATGGCAATCTTAAATAGAAAAAATGTAGCCGTAGAAATATTTGGTTGCTTGCCATCATTTGAAATTAAGTCCTATTTCTCTGTGAAAATCTATACCATAACACCATGATCTCAATGGCACTTGGATTCCATCTTTAAAGTCTTAAGATACTTAAGTTATATTTGAAACTGGAACTTGGACATCAAAGTGATGCAGGTGCTGTTAAAATGGTCACCCTTCAATGAACAGAAAAAAAAACATTTTAAAGCACTCTAATATATGAAGCTCTTCCTTAAAAAATAATAATGAAAAAACCCAAAGACTACAAGCTATGTGTGAAAATGGACAGCTGCCTGCTGCTAGCAATGAATAGCAAATGACTGAACTATTATTTTTTGTATCACCCATTACTTAAATATCTGAACATCCCTTTGAGAAAATATTAACATCAAATTCTCACTAAGATTTGCTTCTAAGGCAGTTGGTGGAGATGCAGTCACAGACATTGTCTGTTAAACAATATTGAGTGCTTTTCCCTTCGTTTGTGTCTATCAGTGTCACTTGACCATGATTACACTTCTGAAAGCTTTTTTTTCCCCTCATTTTAAAACACTGAAGTGTATTTTCCAACAGCTATACTCTGTCGCTGCTATATCTGAAATACCTCCACCGCTAATGTAGCACATAAAAATAATATAATTTCAATGTAAAAAGTATGTGCTCGGGAACAAAAGAAAAAAGTTATGGTTTCAGCACTCCAGAGGAACCACCTCTGTTTTGAATATAATCACCGCTATCCACTATGCTGCCAAGCACCACTGATGTGATCAGAAATTGACAGTAATGGAAACTTAAAGAAACAATTCTGTTGTCTTAAACCCATGGTTTCTTTGCTTGTAGATCAGGAAGGATGTCACTACAAGATCAGAGTATGAAAACTTACAAAAACCTTATTTAATGAACAATTTACCTCATGTACCTTCTAATTTTCATTGATGACAGTGAAGTATTAATATATTTTCTAGAAATGTTTCTTAAATGAAACACATTATTTACAAACATTTCCTGTTTTCTATATTAAATGGCTTTGACAGGTAAGTAGTTTTTTATAAATATTTTTCTGTGTTCTGTGTGGCTTGAAGCATAAAACCCTTAGTATATCTTCCTTAGCCAGTGAAAGGCTCAAGGTCATAAAAAAGTTACAATATGATAATATTAATACTGTGAACAAAAGTAAATTCCAGACTATTTATCTACATGGCAAATATTTATTTTAAAATAGAAGGATAAGTGGCATAAAGATTATACAAACTGCTGAGCCTTCAGACACAAAACTCACCTTTATTTGCCGGGATATTTACTGGGAACCTGCAGTAAGCAAATCTCCTCCTGCAGGTTTTTTTCTCAGGGCAAAATCTTACCTTTTTTGTTCATGTTGAGTACAGTTTATACAATAAGGACTTCTTTGTCATTTTAATGGGACTTTTTACCATGTATGAAAGCGGAGGCAGTGGGTTATGAAGATAGACACATTCTACCGCTTTGGTGGAAAGCTGAGGCAATGTCGTCTCTGGTTTTTGAGCTATGAGCTACAAGGGCCTGTAATGTACCAGGGAATGCCCAACACATTTGTCCCTGACATTACACTCCAATGGCTGGACATGGTATAAAATGCATTCTTTACTGAGACTGCAAATATATTTAAAATAAATTTTTTCAGGGTTATGACTCCATGGTGAAGGTAGATAACTCAAGACATAGGAAAGATATCTTTAGGCTTTTTTTCCACTAAGATTTTATGTGGGAATAAGATAGTTAGGTATAAAAAACTATTGTGGTTGGCAGAAAGAACACACTACTAGACATCCACTACAAAGAAAACATCATTGGTCACTGCATGGGAAACAAGATGTGAAAACCGGCTTCCCAAGATATTTTTTTTTCTTTTGTTGAAGAAGGGAAGAATTTACCAAGGATAAGAGAGCACTTCAAAAATATGCAAATATTTTTGATTTTACCAGCCTTCCAATATAAGGTGCCTTCTTTCTCCAGGCAGTGCCAATGTTAGGAGTACTTCTGCATTTGTATACTTGTGGGCTGGTAAAGCTAGCAGGGGTGCCAGATTTTATTTTTTTTTTGCTGAGAATTACTTGTATATAAGGTGTCACCTAAATATTTGTGTTAGATTCTCTTATCTAGGAGAAGTCTTCAGTTTTGTCTTGAAGAATTGATGAAGCTTAATGACTGACAGCCGGGGTCTGAAAGGCATACCTCTCTCTTCTCAGATTCCTACATTAAAAGAAGAATAGTTGCCACTCTCTGTTGCAAGAGTCAGTGCAAGCTACAGGAGACTGTCTTGGAGGTTGTGCTGCATCATCTGGGAGTCAAGGTAGCGCTGAAGGGGAAGGAGAGAAGGGAAGACCTTGGAGGATCAATCAGGATGCTCAGCAGGACCAGTGGCAATTTTTAGCCAATGTGGACTGAAAGAGGACTGACAGAGGCTTGGGAGTATGAGACTCTAGAGAGCTGGCAGGAAGCTTTCTGTGTCCCTCCAGAGTTATCGCTGTTCTGATGGGTTAGCTGCAGATGAGCTGGAAGAAAAGGAAAAAGAGGGTTGGATCCAACTGCTGCATGGTTGCTGCTAATGGAAAGTATTACAACTTCCAGCTGTTCAAATAAGTTGGCACTTTTGAAATCTTAACTTCTCAAAAAAAAAAGCACTTAGTTGCAATTGTTAAATTACTTAAAAAGACTTTCCAAAGATTAAAAAGGCTCTTTCATAGAGCCCACTACCCTCTAATGCCTCAGAGACTGTTTCTCAGGCTACATAGACAGACTTATTCTGAATATTTTTTGTTCCTAAATGGAGAGCTTTAGAATCTTTGAAGCTTTCTGGATAAGCTGTAAAATGTCAGAATGTCTGTAAAGAACAAATTAGCAATCAGAGTAGAGATAGTTGCAGATAGCATTCAGGGACTATGCACCATAACATATAAAATTGATAATATATGAATGGGAAGAGAATGTCTTAAGAACAAATATGGGCAATTCCATTAGGATGACTGAAAACTTTACCCAAGATACCAGTGTCATTGGCAAGACTCCTTGTCTGAGAGTGCCCAGTGGAGTGAGCACTGATAAGAAATGCAAGCGATGTACGTCTGCATATGCTATGCAGGGGGTTTCCCCAGCGATTCACCTGCTCTGCAAGGTTTCTGATCCATGCACAGGTAGGACACTAATGCAGGCTCTCTCATGCAACTGAGCCAAGCTGTTGGGGTTCTCAAGCAGAAGGCAGGCGTAGGACACTAATGCAGGCTCTCTCATGCAACTGTTGGGGTTCTCAAGCAGAAGGCAGGTCAGGGTTCTGCTCCAAGGCTTGGAAGCTTGTTCTTCCCAGAACACGGCACGTCTAAAATCATGCTGCTGGACGCGCCTATCACATAAGTGTGTATCTCTCATGCAACTAGTTTCATATACAGGGTCCAGTCATTCCCCTCCTGCGAGGTGTGCCTTTATCTTCTTTTGTTATGCTTTACTTGTCTAGGCTTTGATTTGTCTTACTTCTCAGTGTTTCCTGATGTCTTCAACTTTCAAAAGTTAATGCATTAAGTAATAATGCCTTTCAGACTGTTGTCTTACTTTATAGAAATACATAAAGCAGTGTCAAGTGAAAATCCATAGCTCCCAGAGAGTCATTAGCAATTACTAAGCCTTTTCACAGGGAGCAGTAAGGTGAGAACAAATGAATTAGTGATCCTATATGTGGCTTAATTAAGCAAACCAAATATTTTTCATATAATTCCAACATTTGAAATCCAGCTTGAAGTCCAGCTTTATGAAAAATTATACTGCCTCTCATAACTGAAACAGCCCTGAAAACTCTATATTGCTTAAATCCTTTTATAACCACTCAGAAACAATAATATAGACAAATAAACCATTGACATAGAAAACTTTGTCATGTCAAAATCATTTTGCTAGTAGCTTGACTTTTCATAAGTAAATACAGAAGAAGCAAGGCAAGCCATTTATTAACTGCCATTTGACTTGATCAGATTTAAGATGTATATACACACCAAAACCCCATACACGTTCCGACATACACAAGTCATTATTTAACTTTTCACCTATTAGACGTTTCTTTCTCAAACAGATGTTTTCCATTTTCAAATAGTCACTGAAAAAAAATCATCAAATTTAAATTCGGTGCAATAACTTAGAAGAGCAATACTGATACAAAAAGCTGAAACTTAACTTTTATGCAGTGTCTCAGTATTGCTTCCTGCCTTTGGGATGCTTAATGCTTAGTTTAGAAACATTACAGTGCAACACATTTTGCTTCATAATGTAATCAACATTAGGTTTGTATTTACTGTACTATTGGAAGGAAGAAGAGAAATTAACATATTTTTAAACTAAGCAAAACCAAACACATCCTGCCCTTACCCTTGAATTCCAACATGTTTAGATGTCCCAATGCAAGTCTGAGATTGTCTACAGAGACCCCAAGCTAGGCGCTAGGGAAGGGATCTCACATATTTTCCTGGAATTGGATCTACTGAGATGACTCAAAGCATCTTGGTTCCAAGGAAGCAAGACATGGTGCTGGATATTGGGTTTCTGCGGAAAATATCTACTTAACTCATTGAAAGTTCATTGCCTGTGAAAAAAAAATATTCCTAAAGTTACTTCTGTGAATACAGATTTTGTAAAATGCATTTTAGTTAGCATGCTTGAAATGAAGATTGCGATAGGCTCAGCATTCAATCCTGCTTTTTAAATTTACACTTAAATTAAGATTGTGAGAATACAAGCACACAAACATAGAACTTTTAAGAACCTGGTAGCAGGGCGAGTGATTGGCAGGAAGATCAGATGATAACCATATCAAGGTAATGATTTCACTTTTTGTTTATCAAGTCCATATGCATTGGATTGTATGTCTGAGAAATGATAAGAATGAGATGACAATTAACATTAATAGATATTGTTGGCATTTTGTTCAGTCTCTTTAGTGTGTCTCAAATAACTGTTTCTTAAGGCTCAGTGATTTAATGATCAAATTGCTTTTTTGGACTGCAGTCAGGATTCAGTTCCATTTATCTGATGTACAGTCTTGAGCAACTCAAAGGACTGTGTATTCAACTCCTATGTTAGAAAAAAAAAAGTTCTATATTATTTATATACAGTAAGAGACTTTTCTCTTTACATTGCAGAACTAGAGGTTTGATCTGTGGTCTAGCTCTCAATTTTTAATTACATGGTAAAAAAAATCAGTTTATTTAGCCCAAAGGCAAGAAGGTCAAGGTAAATTAATTTGTTTATAATTACTTTGAGAATAGAAGGTATCTAGTACTATAAAGGTTTTTTTTGTAGTAGTTGAAAGCATTTACAAATTTAATGGCTGAAAGTTAAATTCCTTAAAGTTGAACTAGAAAGAAAATTAAAATTATGAACAAAACACAATTGACAAGGATGCTGTAAAAGGTGTATCATTTGAACACAGTCAGCAGTCTATCTCTTCCTAAAATAGAAGCTTCAACTTAAAAGAACTGTTGAAAAAGCTCGAGAAGTTCAGATCAGATTAAGTAATTAAAAATACCCTTTATCTCTTTAGAAGTTATTGAAAACTTGCATCTTTCAATTTAAGCGAAGACTAAAATCATAAAAGGCAACACTGAGACAAGTTATGAGAATAAATCTAAATTAATAAAGTATAAATAGGTAGGAAATTTATATCTTGACAGTTATTATCCTTTACTCTAAGATAATGCATGGGTCTGAATATGAAAATAACAACAGAGAATGTATTCAAATTATTTAGAAGAAAGACTATTAAAGAAAGTAGAAGGAAACATAGGACCCTAGGTAGGAAGATACTTGGTTGTGTCTGGCAGAAATAAGCAGATTAAATTTGCAATGAACTAGTAGGGCAGTAGCATAAATAAATAAATAAATATATTCAAACATATGTCTTCGTATAATTCAATGTATCCTGCAGGTCACAATCATACCTGCTTTTCAATTAGGAAAATGGTGGATGTAATTGACTTCAGTAGCTTCACTCTCTTCCTTTTTGCTCTCATTAACAGCACATTCCTTCTTTGTTAATATTCGCTTATTCTGTAGTTACACAGGTAACTGCACCACACATCCTGGCTGATTTTAGTTTGGATCAAAAAATACTCAATTTAAATGTGTACGCTCTCTGGATATTCCAGTTTATTCCAGACATTCAATTTTAATGAGGGCTACAAAGTGCAATGAATGCATAGCTCAGGTAACAGGAGAAATATGCAATGCATTCTTGTGCTGCCAAATTTATTCAAAACAGAACTTGCTTTATAAAATAGATGAATGTTTCAAGTCCTTTGGGAACACTTACAAAGGAAAGTGTTATAAAACACAAAATACAATGACACCGAGAGGACAGCAGCTTTACTTATTTCTAGAATGCAGAATTTTTTTGAGTGATTTCACAAATCACTGAGATTTTTATTATGTAGCTAACAATTGTTGCTAAAGTATCATTTAAGTTGAAATTTGAGGAGATATGCATGGAAAACAGCTGTTATGTCACTATTATGTCAACCTCAGTATTTCACTTTCCTGAAGTCTCAGAATGCTACTAAGATCCTTGTGAGATTGTCTTTTTTCCCGTAATTTGTAGTGCATTATACTTGACAAAGATGACTGCTTAAGGGAGTTAGCTGTCATAAATGACTGGTGTAAGGAAGTAATACAGAGCAGGATTTTCATTCCCTAACTTCATAAATTGCTTTCAATAGGACTACTCACAATGAAAAATATTCGCTATCAGGAAGGCTGTAACAATGAACTCCTAAGTGCTCTGCTTGTACAGTATGTTCCATTATACATGGTGTAAGGATTGTGACTTTTGTTTCTTACCATGTGCTATAGACAAGAGATTAAAAATATAGACAATACTGAGTGTTGTCTGCAGCGTGGCACTATTTCTAGGTCTGAGCAAATAGGATGTGTTGTGCTACCCTGAAGAAACTACCTTTCTGCATTAAATGCTACTATAAACTCAACAGTTTCTGTAAAACAAGCTACTTTAAAAAGTTGGGTTTTTCTGACCAAGCGCTCACAGTAAAACAATAACAAAAGTTGAATCAGCCTTTTGCTAGTTTGAAAAGATTGTATCCGTCTTTTTGCTTTTCCAGTTGTATAACATTTTAACAAGTAACCCAACTTTTAAAAATCATCTACAGTACATCCATACTCTTTGGACACATACCAGAGTATCATAATAGAATATTAATGTCATTTATTTTTGAATGAAATTTTGATGGCATTGATTAATTCTCCAGACAAGTAGAGTTATTTTCCCTTTGGTATTTTACTCACAAGGGCAAAAGAATCAATAGTATTTACTCCTAAATCCTGTAAATTTAATCATCTGCAAAAGATTGCAGAGATCGCAGTTTAGCAGATTATCTATTCTTATGATGTCCTTCAATAACTGAAGAAATATTTTGACTTCTGAATTACTGAGATTTTGAGAGCTGACCAATAGCTTTTATTGCTTGTTCTTTTTGACAGTCACTGTCCTGTCAAACTCCTCTTGGTCTGAACTGTTTCTTCACCCTTATTCTATGCATACACCAAAAGAAGGGATAATGTTTTGTCAAAATCTTCAAAAACAAGGGTAATACGAGATCATTTAAACCAGTACAGACACAGTAGTAATAGCACAGAGGATAAGCTCTGATCGGTTAGTTGTAAAAGAAGGTAATAATAAATATAAACTCATATTTAGCATAGCTAGAGAAGTTATACATGCTTAGAATAGATTTACAGAGAAGCTAAAGACACTGTGGTCCAAAGCTGCTTAGCTGGGACCACTCTTCTGTCTTTTAAAATTGACCTTCCTGGATTTAGAATTATTACCTTCACTTGTTCCTCTACAGTATCTCCCATACCCAATTTCCCAGTCAACAAAGTTTTTAAATGTATGAATAGCAAAATGCATTTGAAGTTTCAGTGATTGAAACGAAATATCAATTTGACTTAGCTGTATAAGTACCAGGTGAAATAAATGCAGAAAGCCAGCAGTGGAAATGTTTAATAGATTATTTGACCTGTATTTGAAGGTAGACACATGCTTACACTTTTGTTGAATTGAACGTGATGATTATATCACCCTTAAGGAAAATTAAAGGCAGATTGTGCCATGTGAAATAGCTTGATTTTCTGTAGTAGGCAGTTTCAATTCAATAGTCTGGGAATAAAATGAAAAGCCTGCAATTCACAAAAGATGTGCAAGTTAAAAGAAGTTCGATATTGTTCCTATTTTGCAAAAGAGTATCTGTAAAAGTGATATTTTGAAAATTAAGTATCCATTGTTCCCCCTGCATAGACTCTCAGAAAACTTTCTTTTTTCCTTTTTAGACATTTTCTTCTGTATTCCTATTTCTATCACTGGCTTCGGCTTTTCAGCAGTGGCTCCACCTTCCCCTGTGTATTGATCCTGACTGGAAGACCATTGCATATCGAGGAGTTGGTGATCCAGATAAAAATTACTGTGAGTATGTCCAGGCCTGTGCTGTGCTGCACATCCAGCATGGCCTTCAGGACTGTGGGGTGCAGCATAAATCCCTTGGACGCAGAATGACCTCAGCCAGCTCCCACCTGGTGACGGTGATTACACCATCTGCGTGGCCTTGCCTTTATCTAAAAATGCAGCAAGAAGTTCTCCTGTGAATATCAGTTCTGTTTGACTGCAAAAATGATAGATTGAGTAATTTCCTTCTAAGAAAATCCAACAATAGCTCAAATGACCAAAAGAGGAGAGTATCTTCTACAGACAGGGTCTGCATTGCAGGCTGTGCATGAGTTCCCAGCAACTAGGGGTATGTAAGATTATCTATGTTATTATCTTCCTACAGTTTTAGCTCTAATAAATGGCATTTAAAATGATACCTTACAGAGTCTGAGTGCCTGTCTAACAAGGAGCATAATGCACCGACACCCCCTGCTGCAGAACACCCTGCAAGGCAATACTTCTATTTGCTCTTTTTCCCCAGATTACCTTAAAGTATTAAACTATAAACAATTATTTTAAAGATAAACATAGTTGGAGTGTGCCAACTTTCAAGAACTCACTTAAGGGGAAAGTTAAGAGTGAGATTAAAAATCTTAGCCAAAAAAGCATTTACTTCTAAAAAAGTGTAAGACAGTAAGGAAGAAGGAGATCCCACACCACTCCTATTAAAACAGGATTTGATTCAAGCCTCAAGATATGTCTCAGGTATGTAACATGTATTTCCACAAATACAAGGAAAAAAGCTGTGTGATAAGACCTAGCTATATTACATGTCTTCCTGTAGAAGTATTGTGAAATACTGAGGAATTTCCAGGATTTGGGCTGTTCTTGTAACAAGCTAACTCAGCCAACAGAGATTGTTACAGCCTACTTTAACTTTTCTAGTTGAGGAAACTGTGTCAAATGCCTAAGGAAGGGAAAGTTGGGGCTTTCACACTTGTACCAATTACATGAAGGACTGGAAATCATTTCCTTCTCAGGCCAGCAGTAAAGTCCATTACATGTCTGCTCCCCTTGGGGCTCTGCTGTGAACTTGTAATTCCACACTGAGGCCACAACTTCTCCTCCCCTGCCCCCAAGTAATTCTCAAAAGTTGTCTTTTCTTATTAATGGGCTGTCTAGGGGTTTTTGTTTGCTTGTTCGCTCAGTGGCTTTGAGGGAAAAATGAGTAGAGAATATATTTAAATCAAATGTGGTAATTGTGCATAGCTGGCAACCTTTTAATAACACGCAAAGTGAATTTTCCATCCATATTTACACTCTTCTAGTGTCAAAAAAGGACAAAGCAAGCACAGATGATGCTATTTTTAGATCTGGAGCAGGTCTTGTAGAGTGTAATATGGAGCCAAGACTGCCACAAACTGAAGAATAATTAGAATCAAACTCATGAAATTTTAACACAGAAGTGTCTGCATTATTTAGAACATTAATGTGATTTCAGTAAAAAAGTAATTACTGGTTATCTATTGCCAGAGACATCATTTGCTGTCTAACTCCAGGGGTGCTGTTTATGTAGGAATTAATACAAATTGTTTCAAATATTTTAAGTAAGTCTACAGTAAATATTTTTTCGTGTGCTTCAAGTGCCTTTAGTTGAAGAAACTGGACTGGTACCAAATAGAATGCATATAATTTCTCCCTAATTATGGAGAATCATATTTCTTTCTGTTTTCTAGAGTGATTTACATTGCAGAATTTTCCCTATTATAACAAATTCCTCCACAACTCTGTTAGCATGCCAAGCTGAGAAAAATCTTGGGCTGCTCCATACATGAGGCTGCCTGTATCAGGAATAAGAAAAAATTTAATTGATAGCTACTCCCACTTGCAAACTATGTCCACTTGAAAGATGAAGAAAATATGTCCTTTCTCACATTGCTGTGTGTTACAGCAACATTGAAAGCACAGCAAGAAATTTAAATGTTTGGAAGATATGGAGTTAGTTCATGTGTTCTGTACCAGGGTGCAGGATGAGAGACGGAAAAAGAGACGGTGCAGGATTCGTTCTTTAGCTCAAGAAGAAAGGTTCAAACAAAAACAAATGGTGTAATAGAATAACTGTTTTTATACGATAGAATACAAATATAGACAGTGAGTAAATCTTACCTCTCCTCAAATGCTGGGAACCCCACGGTCATGTAGCATCAGATGGACACCGGATGGCTTTCCCACAGCATGCTGCACAGATCCTCTCCATGGAAAGAAGCTCCTCCTTTTTGGTCATTCAAGCTATTATATAATTTCAATACAAGAAAACAACTTTATTTATAAAGGATGTTTGCATGAGAACCTCTTACTGCACTTTTAAATAAAAACAAGGCCATTTTTTAAATAAAAACAAGGCTATGCATGTTCAGGTCCCCATGCTTACATTCAAACTATTTCAAGAACCTAGCAGTTAAATGGGACGAAATGTGAAGTCACTGTTTGACTTACATCGTTGCTTGAGTTGACAGCTAAGACCATGAGGGAACCCTGCCAGGTGTGTGGCAGTGGGCATGCTTCCCAGGGAACTACTCCCAGCACCCACGGAATAGCCACTGGACCAGGCTTCTGTAAGGTGAAACTCTAAGCCATTGCATCACTACAAGCTTCAGCTTAAACACCACAAAATTAACTTCTATATTTTTAGTAGATACCCATCCAGATGTGTGCCTGACCCAGCTAGAAGTACTGTACTGCAGTTTCTGTTCTATGCTAGAAAGTTGGCAGGTTGTGATCTAGACCTTTCTTACCTTCCTTTTTTAATAAAATATTTTCTTCATTAACGTTATTTATAATCTAATGAAAAAAACTAAGAATTATGATGTCAAGAAAATAAACAAAACCCCCACAATGCTGGCTAGAGCTGGTTGAAAACATCACGTTGGGAAGGTTTCCATTAGAAATTGCTGATTTATTAAACAAAAACATTCCAAGGAAACCTAGCAATTCAGATAAAGTCAGAAGTAAACTAAGCTGATTTTTGGAAATCATTTTGATTCCTGATTAGTTCTAATGTCAATAACATCTTGGCTTTTTTAAATTATGCATTACTTTACTTTTACGGTGGCCTGAGCTTGTTTTATTATTGCAGGTGGCTTTTATTAACATTGGATAGCGTGTTTTAAATGTGGGTAGTGAAGCAGTTCATAGAGGATTTCCAGCTTTCCACCCCTTATTCCAGAAGAGTCCTACCATTTTTTTTTTTTTATTTCCAATTGAAAGGAATACTTTTTTCGTAATACTACTTCAGCTGTATTGGCCTCCATTAAATAGATCTGTAATCTCACAATAGCAAAACTGTGAAAAAAAAGGGCTTTTCAGTATAGATAATGTTTTATATTTTGATTTTTAGCATCAATTTTTCTTCCTGAAATTTGACAGGCAAAAATTTTTGACTGAAACTTACCTTGCACTTTGGCTTCTGATGTGAAGTTTTAGAGATACAAACAAGAATGGTAATGTTCTTGAGCCAAAAAATTAGCATTGAACATTCTCTGTGCAGCCAGAATCCAATGTTTGTCCTCTCTTATTTTTAAAAACTTTGCTTTTGGCAGGTAAAACAGACATTAAGGGTGATATGAAGTTGTAAAGAATATTAACAAGAAAGAAGAAAAAGTGGAGCAGAAATATGCAAAGACAGAAATGTGTTATTCAGCTTCACTTAATGTATGCCCTATAAAGTGATCTGCATTATGTAAAGCTGCTATACAGTTTAACAGATGATAGTTCCATAGAGTTCTTCAGTGAGTTTAAGTATACAGTTACTTACTAAAAGGTGGTATAAACGATGAGACCAAAGTTCGTCACTAACTGTTCATCAGATTACAGCATTAATATGCCACATGATTAATAGGCCCTTAAAAATTTAAACTGGCTTATAATGATTTAGACTAGCTACAGATTCACCACCAGAAGTGTTTAAGCCCCTGCCAAGCATTCCTTGCATCAGCCATCTCATTGTGCTAACACATCAGTTTTTACATCTGCATGGTGAAAAGTTGGGGAACTTTTCTGTTTGAAAAATAACCTCATAAAAAAAAAAAAAATAATTTCCCTCATTTTGTTTACCATGAGGTCTTGCAATAGTTCCAGAAATATAGAGGAAACTGGGATTGATGAAACCAGTTTTTCAGCGAAAAAATGCCCCCAGATGTCTGCAGCCTTACAGTAGGGATATTCTGTCATAGGATTTGACTGCAACACAACTCTTTTTCACTTCTGACCTTGTGTTATGAACTCTCACATTCTTATCACCTGTCTTGTGAGTCTTAAAGCACCCCTTGGATTCATTTAAATGATTCTCAACTTTCCATTATTAAAAAGATATTTTCTCAGCCCTCATGGCTTTAGACAAAAAAAGCTTAACTGAACAATATTGAATCCTAAAAACAACACTAAAAAATAAAAGTCTATTCAAAAACTCCTTGAAAACTGACTTGGTATTTCTGGACATTTAGAGCTGGCAATACTGCTGATGCTCATATATGAGTGAAGAGTTAGGTCAGAGCTGGTTTAGGGATTGGCTACTATGACAGCTTTACACAACCTAGAGAGTTTCTTTCTGCCAACTGCTGGTTGGCAGCACAACTTGACAGGAACAAAGGGCTAAAGTCTTAGTCCTCATTTTAGCCAATTTAACTAAAAAACTGCCACAACATCTTCATTGAATGGAAAACTCCTCTGTGACATTCTCCCTAATAAAAAGATGTTTGTTTGTTTGCTTTTTTAAAACCAGAATGCTAATGAAATACAGTGACACTTGCAATCTATTGAGCTTTTTTTGGCTTTATGTAGCATGAAGAAACCAATAGGTAACCCAGTTATTTTGGAACTTCAGCCTCCTGTGAACTTTAAAGAAATAATGACTACACTGATGGTAATTCCAATAGCCAGGCTTAAAGAATTCATGTAAGTTACTAAGGAATTTACCAAAGTGAAACTTGTGACAATTCTTGCTGTTTAATTGTATTACTGTCTGTGTATACACAATAAAATGAAGATTTTGGTTGCAGTTTCATAGCAAAATGTATTATCAGTCTTTTTTTGTGTGTGTTTTAGGTTTCAATTTAGTCCTAAATCATTATTTTAAACTGTAAATGGTGACATCTGGTGTCTGTTTTAAAGGTGAGTCAGTAAGACTTTCAAACCCCAAGTATGTGGTGCTCTAACAGACCAGAAACAGAGCAGTATCTCAGAAACATTTTTCCTGAAGCACTGAAGATGAAGTGATATCACAGCCCTTTTAAACAAAGGCCGGTAGGTGAGACAAATGAACCTTAACATAGGAGAGAATGAAAAAGGAAATGGTTTTGAAGAAGGAAAAGATAAATATTTTGAGATCTTAGATGAAACTGAGAGCCAAAAGCTGTAGAAGAGATCCTCTCTGTACCTCATGTTACATGGTCTCATGTTGAGCTGATGATCAGATGTTCTGTAGTCAGAATACTGACAGTCTCTTAGAAAATGCTCAAGAACCATGAAGAAATTGTACATATATTACTGATTTTGTCTACATCTGTATACCATACTTGTACGAAAGAACACTCCAGCTATGCTTTCATATTATGATTTTGGCCTCCACACATATGACATTCAAATATCTAATATCTGGACTAGCACACAACTAAGCAAATCCACACAGATATTTTTTTCGTAGTGTCATGTACAAACTTGAAGTTGGCTGGATGAGTCTGATCTGCAAATCGAAGGCCTTGTACCCACTTAACATGGGTAGCTTACAGCGAACAACCTTAGAATGGAACTTCTGACATCATGTGCCAAGAAACTCAGGGCACAGCAGAGGCTGGGTTTCATGAAAGACAGGAAAGCTGAAAGCAGATGGAGTCCATTGGATGGAACTCAAATACTACAGATGATTGACTACCTAAAAATGAGTCTTTAGCCAGGGCTTTGACAAATTGGCAGACATATTTTCACTGAATAGCTTATTTTAATCCCTGTCATTTTATATTTCTTAAAGGACTGCATTTTTTTTTATGCTTAGTAACACTAACAATTTATCTTCTTTTGTAAGACTAAAAATTATTTGCATGGAAAAAAACCACACTCTTAAAATCAAAAGCAAGTTTGCATGTGTTTTGACTTCTAATGAAAAACATGTTCCAGAATATAAAAAAACTGTTTATGAAATTGTCGTATGTTAATGTAGTAGGCATTTTCAATGATTTCTGGAAATGAAGTACTATTTTCCTACACCTGTAAGCTATAATATTCTCCTCTGTCAAAGGAAAAACATTTGTCAGTTAGAAAATAATATTTTATGTCAAATTCATGTTTACAGGAGAAAAAATGCTTTATTCATCCAGCTGCTATATAAAGGTTTCATTCTGTTCACAGCTCATGACCTTCTGGATCTTTGGAAGACTTTCTTTCCTAGGCACTTGAAAATGAGATCACTAAATAAGGTTGCTCAGAGCCCCACCCAACCTGACCTTGAATGTTTCCAGGGGTGGGGCCTCCACTACCTCTCTGGGCAACCCATTCCAGTGTTTCACCACCCTCATGGTAAAGAATTTCTTCCTTATATCCAGTCTAAACCTACTCTGCTTCAGTTTAAAACCATTACCCCTTGTCCTGTCACAGCTGGCCCTACTAAAAAGATTTTCCCCATCTTTCCTATAGGCCTCCTTTAGGTACTGAAAGGCTGCAATCAAGTCTCCCCGCAGACTTCTCTTCTCCAGGCTGAAGAAGTGGGAAGGGATTCTGAGACATGTCTCAAGTGGGTGCTTTCAGGAGGTATTGGGTTATGCTAAAGACACCTTCCCATATGTTGTATGCAGATTTCTAAATCAAGTACCGGAGGATACACTGTTTGTCTACAGATTAAATCTATTTTTCACTTATATAGCATGCTGCTCCATAAATGATTTTGCCTGGTAGCACTGCTGGTTAATGATTATTTGTCACCCTTGACTACCTGGGGAAGTTTTTAGAGTTTATAAATGCTGTTCTGCTGTTCAAGTGATAGGGAAATATCTGACAAAAGAAATGTGTCATCTTTCTTATTAAAGGTTTATGAATAAAAAAGTAATGAATGACTGAGATACATGAAGCACATTCTAGAAAATTGTAGCAGATTATAAAGCATTTATAGGAGTAGAAGGTTTTACAAATATTAAAAGCCATGGGTATTGATTAATTATGTACTAAGAATTCCAGATTTGTTATGTAAACTGGCTCATTCAGTAGTATTTTCAGTATCTTTAGATGACACTGCACTCTGCTAATTTAGTGTACATTTGAACCTTCTCAGGCTGAAAGATGTGGATATGTATATAGAACATTTTGTCTGGGGTATTAGATGGTTCTTTAACTCTACAGTGTAGAGGTATTACAGGGAATTAGTTTAGAATATATGTATATATGCTCTTGCAAGCAGCTGGAATAAAAGTATGGCTAAAGAAGCTTCTGCTGTAGACTAAAAGTAAATATATTTGAATACCGTTCTCATTACTATAGTTAGAAATGCAAATTGAGACACTAATTATGGTTACCATATGGTGTAAATTTCTATTAATGATCATTTTAGGGGTTTGTTTTTGTTGAATTGATATTAATAAACCATGACTTATTCTTGCAGAGAACATTATGTATCAAACAGTTCCTTTTGTTACTATTATATTCTGCTGCAATGATTTACAATTAAAAATCAAATATCCCAGCTGCCCATCCAGCATCTATACATAGCTAGATGTTAACTAGAGTTAACCATAGCAATGACACTGAAATGAAGTTATGCTTTCCAGACTTGTTATGGTGCCATGTCTTATGGCATTCCTTACTTGACTTACCAATGTGCATAGGCATACCCAGACTGCTTGACCGATGCTGGATGAAGGAAGAGTTTCAGGAAGCTTCATGTTTGCACTATATCTGTGATTCCCTCTTGCTGCTTTTAATGCGCTTGATTAAACTGGCAGACTAATTTTGCAGAGGATCTGGCATATTGACAATAACTCATTTCAGTGAAGAAACACTCCTCTCACGATGAATTTCTGTTGTAAAAACTTATTACCACAATTTGATATCACTGCAGGTTAATACTAAAAATAGTTTGGACCTGGTACTGAATTCTGGTACTGAATTCTGCTTTTTTTTTTTTTTTTGGTTTGGTTTTCTTGGTTTTTTCATGGTTTTTTGGTTTGGGCTTTTTTGCTGGTTTGTTTTTGATTATTTTTTTTTACTCATGCTATTAGTTGAAAAATCACTAAGGAGAAAAGTAATTTAATTAGAACAGTAACACGTAAATGGGTTCTTGAGTGTGGTGTTAAATATAGGTTCTCAAAGACTATCTTAGTAACTGTCATAAGCTGGTTTCACTATTTTCCAGCTACTTTTCTATAGCTGTCTAGACTAGGTGGCTTGCTAAGTGGCTGGAATGAATGACCCAAACCAGCTCTGCATAGCTCATTTCAACGTACATCATTATTGCTGACAAAGGAAAGAAAGACTGAAGATTTTTTGAAACAAACATGCAGATTATACCTTCTTTTTTTAGCTGTGTATGCATAAATATCTTAACAGGAACTATAAAATGCATTTGGCTTCTTCATGCTAAACTTTTTCCTGATCCAGCTATGTTACCTCTTTCTTTATAAAAGAGACATTTTTCTTTAATTGATTAATAAAATTTCTAAATGTTTGAGCTGGAATTTTAGTTGAGATGACTAGGGAACTCATACAATTTTATATGAATATATGAAATCAGTGTGAAAGCATGGAGGAGAGAAAATGAGGTATTTTAAAATCATGGAAACTTGTCTTCATGAGTAAATTGTAAACTATGTAAATGATTGTAAACTTAGGCATTTCTCTCAAATTAAAATGTTTTTAATCCCTAATGAAATGTCAGAATTCGAACACAGATGTACAGGAAACAGGTTTTGACTTGCCCGTGGACGTGTTATTTAATACAGGGAAAAAAGCTGTGAATCAGAAAGCTCATCACAGAATGGTTACGGGATTATCTTCTTCCGTGACAAAAAGAAGACAGAAACACAATCAATGAAGCCGGTCCCTTTTGTGTGACCGTTCTTAGGCTTGTTTCAGCAAAATTGCTTATTAGTTACTAGACATTTGACTTAGTAGACTTATTTTAGTATGTACTAGCCATGTATTCAGTAATAAGCTCTCTACAGTTATAAAGGTATACAATAAACCTCTTTTCTATAATATATTAGTGCTCTAGATCTTGTGTGTCAAGAAAGACACTTTGCAAAGTTACTGGTGTTTGGAAATGCACTGCAAAGGTTTTGACTTTGAAATTTGTCTATAATAAATACATAATCTACTCATCCATTTCCTAGTATATCGAAAACTGTCACACCATGATATATTTCACCTGAAATAATGATGCAGTTAGGCCTCAGATATCAAGGAAGTTTAAAATCTCACATCTCTTTAAAACATAGAGTAGATTCAGGTAGCGTCCTCCTTCCTCTTGGACAAACTCCTGAAAACCCCAAGAGCATTCCAGGTCTTTCACATATAAAGAGAATAGGAGAAATAATTTAACCTAGAGGTCCAAGAGTGGAGTATCAAAGGGAACAGTATAAAACAAGGCTGCGGTATGTAAAAGTAGGCTGTGGTTTAAACATCAGAAAAAGAATATTCTAGTATCTATCATAGCTTGGAAAAAATGTATTTAAATGTAAACACTGACTTCCTTGGAAGTTCCAAATAAAGGAAAAGAACTTTGATAAGTCCCATTAGAAAAGGCTTGGATGGAAATTTAATTGAAAAATAGCAGTGTTTCAGCTTGCACAAGTTTTATGGAATTAAATAGGTAAACAACCTGTGGACTGCCGTCTAGCATCTCTCACAGAACACTCTGAGTGAGAATAGCTCACTCCATCCTTGGGAGGAATAGCAGCTCCTTTAGTAATATTAAACAGATTATTCAAGTACTTGAGGATTTCAGGGTTTGGAAATAACTGTTTAGCTCGAGGAAAAAAATCTGCCCTCATTACCTTCTCATGATATTCTAATCATTCTAATCAGGGCTTTTGGGGGGATTGGGGTTGTGGGGGGAAAGTTTAATATGCATAGAGTATAGAGAGTTCTTCTAAAGTTAGGCTGCTACTATGGTATCATAATGCCATACTTCAAAATTCCTGATTGGTATAAAAAGGTGAGGAGAAGAATTTCAGTCTGATGTAGTAATATAAAAGTGCTCTGTTGCTAGGAATGCAATTAATACATTGCTTTGTCTGAAATAGTAAAGGCAATTATCTCAAGAGAGTAACAGAAAGAAATAAATTCATCTAAACTTTTGTTTCATGTAAAACATTTCAAATTAAATGATGTTGAAGAAAGACTAAAAACTAAAAAAAAACCCAAACTAAAAGAGATTTAACAGGACAGAAATAAATTGATGAAATGTTTTTAGGAATGCTTTCTACCAAGTCTCTGTTGATATCTGTGAGGTTTTACTCTGATGAGATTTAAAGGACATTTCCTGATCCGGGAGTAGCATTTCAGGTTGCCTAGTCATGCTCTAGTTAGTCTAGCTTGAGAGACACCCTTGAAGGCTATAAGAAATGTCAATGTAACTGCATTTTTCCATTGTTTGGACTAGACATTGCAGCTAACTCATTTCTTTTCCCAGAAATGCATATGATTCATATAATAAAAATGCTAAAATGAAGGTGTTTTGCTTCTTTGTATATTTTGGAGTTGATGTTTTTTGTTTTGCTTGATATCAGTTTGGGAATGGGAAAAAAATAAGGACAATTAGAAGAGAGATTGTGTTTCTTTTCATCCTGGCTTGTAATTCTCAATATCAAATATTTTACTAAAACAGTTCTGAAATCAGTGCTATCTCTAAATAAACCCAACCTGGAGATTTGTGTTTTTGAAGAGTCACTTTGACTGTGAAATATGCATGTCCCTTTCCACCAGAGGAAATATATATTCTTAATAGTCAGCATACATTTTCTCAGTACTGTCAGACTGAATATTTAGTACTCAGTCACTTTGTGGCTCAAATGGGATTCTGCATAATTTTGCATCCAGTGTTTCCTTTATTGGATTTGACCAATTTATCACTGTCTCTTCTCACTGTAGCGCAAGCAGCTTTTAGCTGCACACTGGCCATGCAGTGATTATCAGTCTATTGAGTAGCAACCATTAGGAGCAACCATTATACTACTTTAAGAAACAGAAAAGGTTACAGAATTTTCATTGAACTATTATTTTTGGCAAAACTTATTTTTTTAAAAAAAGTTGTATGCTTTGTAATAAGTCTACTGCAAGAGATACCTAGAAACCCATTTAGGAAATTTCTGCTCCAGAAAAAAAGAAAATCTCTACTGGAAAACTACATTCTTTGGATAGGAATTTTGTTATTTTAAATTACTGTTAGTATTTTTCCATTTTTTTAATGACATCTTAGTAAATGTCATGTCACATTTTATCCTATGAAAGATTATGTGATGACAATGTAAAAGAACTTAAATATTCTAGTTTCTTTTGTGTCTACTTAATACAAAAAATTAAGGGCAGATGTCACACAGAGCAGGTCAACATATTTTTTTCAGAAGTATCATGTTGGGTACAAATTCAGAATGAAACTATTTCAAAACATTAGTATTTCCCACAAACAGAAACTCTCAGTCTCACTTAAGTCTAATTACAAGTGTAATGGTACATTCTTTTTTTTTTTTTTTTTTACAGGAGATAAAATCAGATTACAGGCTGCCCAGGGAGGTTGTGGAGTCTCCTTCCCTGGAGATATTCAAAGCCCGCCTGAATGAAGTCCTGTGTAGATTGCTCTAGGAGAGCCTGCTTTAGCAGGGGGGTTGGACTAGATGATCTCCCGAGGTCCCTTCCAACCCTTGCGATTCTGTGATTCTGTGATTCTGTGATAACAATATATAATTAATAATGGAGTATCCACGTCCTACACTGCATAAAACATTGTAGTTGTATATACCTAATGAGGATGAGAAAGGTAATTTCTGCTTGCACAGGGAGAAAGATGATGTGGAAATACTGGAGGAGTTTCTGAGGATAATAGAATTGCAGAATCCAGAGTTCACTTTAATGGACTGCTGAGGTTGGACCATTAATGTATACTGCTGTGTTCACACCTCTACATTCATTTCTCTTTTTCCAAACAACATGTACCCAACAGAAACTGTACTTTAAACAAGATTTCTATTCCACTGTATTTTTTGTTGACGTTGTCTGATTTCACATCTTCAGCACTACATCTGTGAGTTTCATTCTGCTACCCATGGCCTTGCATGAGCATACAAACCTTCCAGCTATTTCCCTTGGCTTTGTCTGACAGAGTACTGACTCACTCAGAGTGTTTTCTACTTTACTACTTCTCCCAACAACATTACTTACTTATGTTACCCATATACCTATTATTTTTTCCTTACTAGATCCCCCTTTATCTTAAAGCCAGAATGGAAATTATAGAAATACCTCTTCCTCCCCTTTTCCAAATATCTTACTATAAGTTGTGTCAATGTCTATTCAAAGTATGAACCCAGGTGATAAATTTCCAATTAATTCTCGTGTCATGGTTTAACCCCAGCCAGCAACTGAGCACCACACAGGTGCTCACTCACTCCCCTGCCCCTGGTGGGATGGTGGGAGAATCAGAAGAGTAGAAGTGAAAAAAACCCTTGTGGGGTGAGATAAGAACAGTTTAATAATTGAAATAAAATAAAATAGTAGTAGTAGTAGTAATAATAATGACAGTGATAATAATAATAGAATATACAAAGCAAGTGATGCATAATACAATTGCTCACCACCTGCTGACCTATGCTCAGCCAGTCCCTGAGCAGCGGCCCCCCAGCCAGCTTTCCCCTAGCTTGTATCCTGAGCACAAGATATGGTATGGAATATCCCTTTGGCCAGTTTGGGTCAGCTGTCCTGGCTCTGCCCCCACTCAGCTTCTTGGGCATCTCCAGCCTTCTCAGTTGGTAGAATATAAGAAGCTGAAAAGTCCTTGACTTAGTTTAAGCACTACTTAGCAACAACTAAAACATCAGTGTGTTATCAGCATTCTTCTCATCCTAAATCCAAAACACAGCACTATGCCAGCTACTAGGGAGAAAATTAACTCTACCCCAGCTGAAATCAAGACACATGGTGACAATATCCATAAAGATGAGATCCTTCTTCCTGCTCGTTTCCCAAATAACTCAAAGGTTTCTCAGAGTTTCAAACTTTGATCTTATTCTTCATGCTAATCTTCATATTTGTGCAATGTTTTTTTTATTTTTTTTTGGGGGGGAGGGGGGGGGGGAAAGGCATAAAATGAAAATCATTCCTCTCCATGGTGCATTTTATTCACCCTGCCACAAAGGCAAGGGAAAACCAGGAGATATTTTTCCAGGTCCCAGTATGAGTTTTAAGACACTCATGGTGATACCTGCAACTGTTCCTGTGGTCACCCACCACATAATCTCTTCCATGGGTTTGAACAGGGAGGGGATGTGTAGTACTGTCCCTCTACAGAGGGATCTGGACAGGCTGGGTCAATGGGCCGAGGCCAATTGTATGAGGTTCAACAAGGCCAAGTGCCAGGTCCTGCACTTGGGTCACAACAACCCTGTGTAATGCTACAGGCTTGGGGATGAGTAGCTGCAAAGCTGCCTGGCAGAGAGGGATCTGGGGGTACTGGTTGACAGCTGCCTGAATACGAGGCAGCAGTGTGCCCAGGTGGTCAATAAGGCCAACAGCAACCTGTCTTCTATCAGAAATAGTGTGGCCAGCAGCAGATCAATACTACTGCCCAGCTTGGTGAAGAGCTCATTAGCCTCCTTTGTTCCTTCCAGAAATTACCTTAAGGAAGTTGTATGCTCAGATAAACCTAAGGAAAGAAGGAACCCTCAATAGAATTAACTATTCTGGGCTACTCAATTAGTTTTTAAGCACAGGAGTTGTGTATGCAATTTAAATGAGTCACACTGGCAGGCTGATAGATTTCTTTAGAAATGGGGGAAAGAACTTTGAAATAGAAGAACACATATACATGAAAATGGGAGGATGTGAAAAGTATGTATTTTTTTTTTTTTTAAACACCAGACGATTTCTGGAGTGAGTCAATGGAAAAAGAATGGGAAGGGAAAAGAGGGACCTTCAACAATGGAACTAATGCTTTAAAATTTGGAAGGATAAGAATAAACCGTGAATGCAAAGTATCTTGCTGAGTTATACATTTAAATTCCTTTTTTCTTTTTCCAAGAACAGCACAAGCTCTGTTTGTCTTAAAAAAATCTGTAAAGGACAAGGATAGGGTAAGTATAAAAGCAAGTCTAAGAGTAAACCCCAATCTTATTGTAGGAATTCAGAAAGGCTTTTAAAGATAATAGTAAGAAGGCAGATTGAGAATGGATTAAACTGAAGTCTGTGTTTATTAAAGCAGAAATCTATGGAAACAATGTAAGGCATAGAAGACAATGGAATAAATCAGGATGTACAGAAATGGGAGCTGAGTAGAAGGTTACTTCTGGGAATGATTATAGAACTTTCAGTAATCACATTGGCAGAAAACCTGGGATCTTATCACTTAGAAATGACAGACAACCTAATTATCCTAAATGTGCCAGCTCTGATGGCAGAGATTAGTGGTAAGGAAGAAAAAGGTTTACTATGGGGAACTTGGGAGGAAAGTAAATTAATTTTAAAACTCCAGATGAACAGAACATCAAAGAATACATTTATCTTTAAGCAAAGAAGTAGGTCCTATCTGAAGTTAAATCTTTAATTAAATAGTTTGTTAAATAGTGCTAATGAGACAGAAGTAGGAAGGAATTGACAAAGCTGTGCACATTGGTAAAGGGAAAAAAACCTGTACCAGCTCCATAGAATCATAGAATCATTTGGTTGGAAAAAAAAAAAATCATTGAGTCCAACCCTACCTGTCCACTACTAAACCATGTCTCTGAGCCCCTTGTCTACCCGTCTTTTAAATATCTTCAGGAATGGTGACATGACCACTTCCCTGGGTAGCCCATTTCAGTGCTTGATAACCCTTTCAGTGAAGAAATTTTTCCTAATGTCCAACCTAAACCTCCCCTGGTGCAACTTGAGGCCATTTTCTGTCATCCTATCACTCGTTACTTGGGAGAAGAGATGGATACCAGCAAGGTTCTGAGCAAATGGACCGGGTTCCTTCCGTGGACCAAGAGAGACTTAACTATCTCACTGATGATGTAAGCAGTCCTCTTTTCAATATAACAAGAACAGTTTGAAGCCTGCATCCCCCTTAACTTTCCCTGTGTTCATAGTCTATGCACTTTATATACAAAATATATTTTAGATTTTAAGTGTACTTATTTGTTATTGGCATAATTTTTCTGTATAATTATCAGGTGTATCAATATAACATTTTAAAACGAGTCTGAAAGCATAATTGGATTATGAACTGATCTCTAAAAACATATACCTGATATTCAATTTAAAATTGCAATTGATAGCCTGGACTGAATATTAACTGCCTTTCAGGGAACACTATAAGGTTTTTTTCAGTTTAGGTTACCGTATATACATGGTGCTCATTATATATTAGCTATTAATTATTAATTGCTGTATATTTCAGTTCAGACATCTCTGGAGATGAGGATTTTTAATTCAGCATTTATTAGACATGACAGATACTTGCTAGAGATATTTGCCTTTAATGTTTCAGCAAATCTACTGGTAATGATTCTGCAATTATAACACACCATATTGGGTAATATTTTACTAATAAAAAAGCAAGAAACCTCTGCACCATGATGATGTATTAGTCACTAACAAAGAATGAAGTGCTGATCTATGTTCCTACTATACTCTAAGATTTAGAGATTGTAACTTGCTCATAAGACTTCAACTTGGACTGATATGTCCTATAAAGTGTTTAAAATTTTTATTATCCTTTCGCACTTCTATTATTAAATAGATTATCAAGAGATTAAGTTTGGTATTTTTGTTGCTATTTTTATGTAAGAAGAACAAAATAATGAAGCTTAAAGGATTTAGAGTGTGATCATGGAAATCTGTACAGGTACATTTATAAATACATATAAACAGAAAAACGGTGTTCTCCAGACTATTTTCACCATCAGCTTTCCCATCTGCAAACTTGCTTTCTTTCTGCTAGGTTATGTGATGAAAGCTGTTTGCACACCCACAAAGGAGCCCCAAGAGACAATGACAAGGTGGGGGAGCCCAAGTAATACCTTGCCCTGGCTCCTCCCAGGCCCCCCATATGAACCACTAGCCATCCAAGGCCCATCTCCACAAGCCCAGAGGAGCACATTTATATTGGACCTCAGGGCACTTCCACACATTAGGGAATGTATCCATACCATAGTCTAACAGAACAGAAACCAGAGTATTAACCCCCTGACTTAGATCAAACGTTCTCAGTAATGTGAAAAAATCAGTTTTGCAGTGTCAGAAGCAGAACCCATCCTCAACAAGCATTTTAGGAGCCCAAGACACAAGGCCCAAAATGCGCCTTGACCTTAGCATAAGGCTGACACAGTTCTGCTGCCAGCATACAAGTCCCACTCTGCACCTGTGTTCCTGACCAGGTGTACCAGAGTATCTATATCTTACTCTTGTTTGCTGGAGTTTGTGATTTTACTTTCTATTAGCTACTCTACTTAACTGCTCACTTTTCCTGTACCTAAGACCAGTCCTATCATAACCAGCACATAAGTAATGTAAGTAAGCCAGATGATTTAAATAATATATCTGGTGTCCCAAAACTAGGCGTGGAACCAATGATCATGCAAATCTCAGTCAAGTGCTTCAACCACATCATTGCATTTCTACATATTTTCAAAACAATATTGGTGTTAACATCATATCAATGTTATCCTTGGAGGCTATTATATAATTTCATTGATAGAGGAAACAAAACTTAACTCTGAGCTTCTCTGCTTTCTGTGGTTTAAAACAACCTATTAGCTTGGTGGTACAAGTTTGCTTAGAAAATAAATAAATTCACTGAATGCAAAAAAAAAAATATTGGCTTACTTCATCAAAGATCTTACAGCAGAGTGGATAAATCTGTTCTTTTGATGTAAAAGCTTTGAAAATTCCATCTTGGTATATGCTCTTTAGCTTCTGAATATTAGAAGTATAATAATCAGCACATAGGATGAAAAGAATAATTGAGCAGAATTTTTCAGAAGAGGAGATAGATAAACTATGTAAATTAAAAAGACACTGGTAAATAATGGCATTTTGAAGAGGATAATTATGACATGAGAAGAGAGAGGTAATACTATTCTAATAATATACTGAAAATAGAAAAATATCATTACTAATGACATTTCAGCCAAAAGCCATCCTAAGGAACAATATTCTACTGTTTAGCTGTACCAGTGGCTGTGCATAAGAATATGCAGTCCAAATGTGACCGGTCAAAAGGACTACATGCTTCATAACATACCAATGTGATTGTTGTATTCAGGCACAGAATGAATGCAAAACCTGCTCATCAAAACCAGCAGGTAGCTGATACAGGGTAAACACTTAGAAGCCATGAGTTTGCACCAAATGGCAAAAATGATCCAAAATCCCCTCTGAATACTACAGGATCAACCATTATCACTTTATCTCCTTGTTTATTATGGACTTGATTCAAAGTATGCCAGCATTTGCCAGGGTGTTGGCCCTAATGTCAGTTACCATCAAAAGAATGCCTAAATCAGGTGGCAGTTGTAATGGATCCTGGTGAAGAAGCAGTCATAAAGCACTAGCAGAAAAGAATGGAATTGTTGCTGGAAATTTGTCTTTAGGTATCTGTCTGTTGAGAACCAGAACTTGCTCTGTAAGAATGGGAACCAGCCAGATATTTATTCTTCCTGGTGAAGGTGCATTCAGTAGAAGAGTGTGACAACAGCTATAGCTTGATTAGAGGTCACAAGACAGTGTGAAAACAAGCAATATCTTGCTACTTAAGAGCCTTAAGAGCATTCCTCTATCATTGTGGGGCATGGCTGTGAGATCTCTGAAAGAGCAGTGATGTATAAAATCATGGTCATGGCTGTGTTTGGGTTCAGTGTCTGTGGTCTTAGTGCTAACTATGTTCTATAAGATATAGCCCTTTATTGTGGATATGCTGACAGATAAGTGCCTACAGTAAGGAGAAAGTGGATACATCTGCACTGCATCTTAGAGACTTCACTAAGGCAGTCCCCAAGGTCAGGATCATGTGCCATATAGATGATAAGCCTGTAAGCATGGTCCCAGGCATGGCTAGGGGCCACCTTTCAGAGCAAACAAGACTCCATGTACATGAAAGATTAATACTCTAAAAGGCAGCAAGTAGGTGGGTTTCAAAATATATTCTACATATAACTCCTTCTTTCTGTCAGTGGAATGCTGTGTAGGTACACTTTGGTGTGCCTAATTTTTCCATCTGGAACAAAAAAAAAATGACATCGACATAATTTGTCCCCAGCGGTTTGTGTTGTCTTAATAATAACAACCAAGTTGTCCAATTTTTTTTTTCCCCTAGCTGCTGTGATGTATTTCAGCACTGCAGTCACCCTTGTATTAAATAATTTTAAATTTGATACAATTTACTTTCAGAATTGGTAGTATCTGTAAAACAGCGATGGTAATTAATCACTGGCACAGTAATCTTCCTCATTACTTGGTGACTTAAATTAAAATTGGATTTCCTCCTAGAAGTAATGGAGTAAATTTTCAACACACTTACAGCACTTAGACTCCAAATTTCCACTTCTGAAACTCTTGTGCACTCTAGTGGGGGGAATATCAAATGTTTTGACAGCACCGCAGACAGCCTGGTTGACTGGTGCCAATCAAAAAAAAGTGCTTCAAGTGATTGCTGGTGCTGTCAGCTCAACAGTGAAACAGACTGTAACACCAAGGTAAAACTCAACATCGAGCTATGTGCTTGACTCCTGGACTGTACTTCTTTGATTTCACATCTTATATTGTGAAATTAGACTTGAAATTATTAACTGACACTCTCTGAAGACAAACAGTTAACTTTAAAAATGCAAACTGCCTCATTTATCTCAATCAGGGACTTGATAGCTTGTTTACTAGCCAATTTATTTTTTTTTGTTGTTGTCCAGCTGGTATAAGCATCAATTACAAGTAAGCACATTTTATTTTTCTCAGCTGCAAGAGTCCAAGTGCATAACCTTTGCCAAGGTTCCGAAGCCCCTTTATATGAATGATAAACGGAAGATTCTGGCACAATTCACGATTACATATGACAACATTTCTTCAATCTTTAAGTTTGGACAGCAGAAATGTTTGGACAGCAGAGAAAGTTCTCACCAAACTGTGTTTTAATTAAGACTTGGTAGTCATTTATTCCCAGTAGTTTCTACATATAATCACAGAATGGTTGAGATTGGAAGGGCACGTGGAGATCCTGTAGTCCAACGCAATTGGCTCAACCAGCACCAGCTATATCAGGTTGCCCAGGACTGTATTCAGCTCAGTTCTGAACATCTCCAAGGATGGAGACTTCACAACATCTCTGGGCAACCTGTTCCAGCATTTGGCCACTCTTACAGAATTTTGCCCTATGTTTAAATGGAATTTCCTGTGTTTCAGTTTGTGCTCATTGCCTCTTGTCCTTTCACTGTGTACCACTGAGAAGAATCTGGCTGCGTAATTTTTTCCCAGTTCCTTCAGGTACTTAAACACATTGATAAGCATGTCAGCCCCCATCCCCCCATCCCATCCCCCCCACCCCCTACCCTGAGATGTCTTCTCTTCCAGTTAAAAAATCCCACTTCTTTCAGCCTCTCCTTATGTGACAGTTGCTCCAATCCCCTAATCATCTTAGCTGCTCTATGTGTATATACTTTCTTGAGCAATGCCTCTGCCTTTATCTCTTACAGCAGCTGTTAATTTTTTCACCAGAACTTTTGAAGAGAAAGGTGGTGCTCTCAGTCAATAAATCATCTGTGTGGCCAAAAATGGTTCAAGGCATTGGTTTCACACAGCCTGCATCTCTATTAATTTTGGACTATTTTCACAAGGGATTGACCCTTAAGTAAAAAGCCTGTATGAATTATTTATTTCTGTACTTTCAGAGAAAGTTGAGATGGAATATTGGCATGTTGTAAATAACGGAAAATTGCATCTAAGTATAGAATTCATGTAATTTCTGTTGTAGGACCAGAAAAATGCCCTAGAAGATTCTGATGTATAACTTGTGAGATTTAATTACACAAAAAATAACTCCTAATTTGAAAGGAAATTTTCAAATCTTTAGCCTTCTGAAGCATGGATATCTCTTTCTTATATTTAGTCACATGCAAAGTCACAGCCATTACTTATGTTCAAGAAGTGCACTACATCAGAAAGGAACTTCTGCTTCAAAACTATATAGATAATTTGAACTGTGTCACAGCAGCTTCCAAGGACTTATTTTGCTTTTGAGCTGAAATTTGTATTACCTTTTTGTCTGTTTGTTTAAGTAAAGGTGGTATGCTTGTTTTAAAAATATTTGGAATTTTTTTAATACCTCACACACCACTGAACCTTAAAAGTATTCAGGGTCAAACCATTTCTTCCTCTTCAGTCCTATTTTCAATAGCTTTTACAGACAGTGTTGCATCAGGAAATTCTACTTCTGCAAAGATAACTATCATTGAACATTTTGAAAGATACTTTCCAATCCAATTGGTGTGAGCAAGCAGCCTGTCATTACCTGACATTTTTTTCTCCAGTTTCATAAAGCCTTTGTTATGATTTTTTCTTACAAAAATAAAATCCCACTGAAATGCTTTGAAAGCAAATTCTTACCAGCATATGGTTTTGAAGTTCAAATGAGTTAATTAAAAAAAGCTTAACTTTATTTAATTTGGAATAAAGATAATGGCATATAATACAATTCTGAAATAACTTTCATAGTCATTCCATTAGACTGGCTTTCTTTTTCAAATATTTTGATTCTACTTTGTATTGAAATGTTAGAATTTCACACTTGCATTTTTTTGTAGTCAGTATGTGTATTCTTTAACTGTTTTTCCTAAACTCCTTATGTAATCTTTATGCTGATGAACTCTTTTTCTTACTTTTTAAATTGAACTTCCCTGGTGGCAAAGCATGGCTTTTTGTCTTGTTGGCAGACAACAGTACCTGTCATAAAATTCTAGTATCAAATACAACTGCTCATGTGAGAGGTAAGATCTAACCAGGTTGTATTCTGAAACGGGGGATGGATGGAAACATCTCAGGTATTCATAGTGCAAACACTGATCACCATAAACAGTGCTATGTTTTATGTTGTGTTTAACCAATGAAGTCTACAGGTGCTAATGAATAAAATAGCACCTAGAAAACAGTGCCAGGTCTGGAAACAGAGAACTGAATCTGCAAAGGAGTGATCCTCCTGACCTATTTCTTGCTCTGAAAAGTCAAGCATACCAAAGAGTCACCACATCCCATGGGAAGTGTTGAAGGGATAGTGTTCCAAGGAAGATGAACACGAAGGATTCCAGAGCCAAAGGAAGTCCTCTGTAGCTGTACTGAGTTCCTGTGTCTACGTGCATCTTGGTGCACCGCTTGTTGAAGATAGTGAGAGCCTATAAGACACATCAAATAAATCTACTGTGGGATGCAAGACTGTTTGCAAGCACTGTTTGCCAAAGGTCCTGGTGTAAGAATTGAAATGAACCCCCCGTTCACCTTCCTCTGTTCAACACATTGTCTCTCCTCTTCATAACCTCCTGCAAGTGTACCTTCAAAGAGTGGGCCTCAATGGGCTTTCATTACAATTAATAATGTACCATTGTTGGCAAGGCTCTAAAATTGGCTCCTGCTCTGCTATGAGATAGGAAGGCTTTATCCATACAGGAGAATTACCACCACAGAGAATGGTATCTTTGAGGAACATAACAGTATAGTTAGAGCATTTCATTTCCTTCCCTCATACATACAGTTCAGACTGACAACCATTCAGACCAAGGAGGGTGAAAACTTGGCTCCTGACTATTCATTTACAGGAACTTATTCTATTCCCCTTCATACTATTTTAGTTTCTTAGCTATAATGAAACCCCATCCTGGGTAAGGAGAGGAGAGTTGTCAGTAATAACACAACTTAAAGAAGAGGAAGGAGAAGAAAAAGAAAAAACTGAAGCAGAAACGCCAGCAATAGCAGATTATCTGCTGGCTATGTATCCTCTACCTGGATTTGATTTAGAAAGGAAAAAAGCACGAAAACTAATAATCCTTTAATCTAAGGTTTCTAAGAGTCACTAAGAGTAAGACTTTTTCAATTCTTTGCCTCATTGGCAAATATATAAGCATATTTAATAGGTACTTTTTTATATGGATTCTGTAGTAAGTTATAGTGATGTAGATTTGGAGTAACATCAATGTTGCACCACTGCACTAATGTTACAACTGAAAATAAAATGGGGACTCTTTATGTAGACCCACAATAGCCTAGTTTAACTCCATGAATATTACAACCAGTATTTCTTTCTTTTCACACACATAGTTAGAAAAATAATTTTGTATTTCTTTAATTTTATTAATTTTGACATTACTACTAGAAGTACAGTGTAGCTCAAGTTGTATTCTTATATTGGAAGACTGTTGTGTAATAACCAAATTGTCCTTGAAGAATGAGTGGAATAATCATTCCAATGATTATCTTTAACTGCTGTGAAATGGACCTGCTGGTTTTTGGAAATGAAATTCTTGAGGTCACTAAATAAATAATTGGGTTTCCAGTGTGCTGTGTAACTCTCAAGGCAAGAAGCAATGCTAATAGGAAAGGCAAACCCATATCTACTAGAAATAGTTGGTTAAAATAAAAACCTACATTTATCTGAAAGGTATTTTGAGCTCCTATGCACGAAGGCCAGATAATATTTCCCCATTTTTCCATTTCCCCAGGAAAACTCAAGTTTTTAATCCTAGTAAACAAAAAAATATTTTAAGGTTCAGTGATTTTTTTCTTTTGTTTCTGTTAAGGCTCATTAAGTTGGCCCCCAGTCTCTGGGAAAATTATACAGCATAAGAGAGAAATTAGAACAGGTCATGATTTGGCTTCAGTATGACATGTTTACTTTGAATCATGGTAAACAGAGACCAACCACTGTGATATGTTCTTCATCTATGTCCTTTTGTCTTCTTGATCTTCCGGCTCCATGTATTTGGCTTTTCCTCTATAAGAGGATCTAAGCAATGTGTGGTAGACTTCTTGCATATCAGCTCTGTACTGAAGATATTTTCTCAGCAGGGAACTATTCCTGCTCTTCTTCAGACTCCTATATACCATTCAGCTTGTATAAAAGAATGGCAACATAACAGAGAAACAGCTCTTAAGTCTTTTGATGTAGATAAATAGATATAGAGGTGGATAGATATGGATAAAATAAAAAATGGTGCTGACTTGCATGTTGCATATGGTTCAAATCAGACCCATGAGATTAAATGAAGGCCGCTGCACTTTTCTAAAAAAAAAAAAAAAACCAACCAAAAACCAATTACTATTCCTCTGAAGTCTGGTTTAGGCTGAGATCAGAACATGAAATTTTAAGGGACTCCTGGGACATATTCCCAACTTGATCCAAAGCCAATAGGTACTACAACATCTGTAAAAAACCCTCCCTGTGGGATTACAGACCTATTTTTAAGTGTAAGTATATCAGGTCTATTTTCAAAACTGTTGAGTTTTGTCCATGAGTTCTTGTATCCAGGATTTAAAAAAAAAAAAAAAGAAAGAAAGAAAATAGGATGGTCTTGTTCAATGGGAGAGAAATATTCATGTTAAAATTGCCAGACTGTGAGGCAGAATGGAGCAAAGAAAGCCTTTTGCTTACTTTTACCATTCGACAGAGAGTTCATTACCATATGCTCTGAATTAACAGTGTTATTGATGAGGTTTATTTTGGTGTAATAAAAGGATAGTTTTGGAACTTCAGAATGCAGGAAAAATATGATTAATATGAGTAATTACATTTTATTCAGGTTAATTATTTTAACCTTGCTTCAGTCTGTCTGAAAAATATAGATAATAATAAGCTGACACCAAAAAGAAAATTCTCAAGGAATGTAGGAGTTGAGGAAATATAAGAAGTTTTGACCACTATGATAAACTTTTCTGCAGAGGTAAGTTTTTGGGTACAAAAAATCTCCATTCTGGTTATTGGTCCATTCTTTGCTATATACTTTTTGTTTTGATTTGTAACCTGAAACAGGGACTGGGTATTTGCAGAAAAGAGGCATTAGACATTATGGACTATTTCTGTTGTCTTTTCCAAACTTAAAAATTAGAGCTGTTAATCAGATTACTTAAACGAACCAGAACACTGCTCCAAAACACATATGTGAACATGGTTGAAGTATTTCCTCTTGCAAATAAGATTGACATGTTTGGACTGATTCATGTCCTTGTAGAAAGGACTGCTGCCCTTCGAACTCAATGAAATACTTTTGCCTAACTAACTTTTCAAAGATTTGACTATTTCTCAATACCTGATTTCCATGAGCAACATTCCACATTTGTTTCAGTCTCTTGAAGATTTGTGATTGCTAGCTGATCTGCTTTTCATCATAAGCTTTAATCAATGCATCTCATCAGCTGGAGAAAGAAAAAGAGGATCTCTTAGGACAAATTAAGGATCTCAAAACTGCAGTGTCCAATTGAGTTCATAATTTCAGACAATGTAAAGTTCCCCTGAGAAATTTCAGCTCAGAATATTGCGCTATGACACAAAAGATAACGTTTCCATCCAACCAACTACTATTAAAACAAGACAGAAATCATTTATGTTCTGGAAATTGACTCTTCCACAATCAATGATATGAGTGATGGACTGTATGAACAAGCTGTAACTGCATAGAGTCATCAAGTAATCACTGATTGCAGTTGGAAGATGGAAAAGCAATCCAATTAGCTTCAGAGAAGTTAAACATTAAAGTTTGTATTAACAGCTTCTTTAGCCAATGGAGAAAGTATAGCAGCATTCTTACACAGTAGCTTAAGAGGTTCCTGTGTCAGAACTTATAAAGTGATTATTATAAAAATGAGAAAGAAATTATCATGGAGAAAATCTATGTGCACCCTCACTGTGTGCCAGGCTACCACTAATAGCAAGTGCTTCAAGCCAGAAAGTTGTTAACTCTGTTAAATTGAAAGTCTGTGTCTTAGGAACACAGGAGTGACACATGTGACCCCATCCTGGTAGACCCGCTGTACATGCCTGTATAACATTTCAGTCGGAGCACACATCAAGAAATGGGCATAAGATCATTGTTCATCCTATCCCAAATTCACATTGCAGGGACCACAGCAGGGGTACATGTACTTCATGCCTCACTACAGCCATAAGTAGGTGGCATCATTTTTTGCCAAAAATTACTCCGGAAGCTGGGGAAGGTTCTCAGCAGGAGCAGGGCAGCAGTGCAGAAAAGTGATGTAGCAGACAAGTGATGTAGCATTAGGAATAGAATTGTTCTGGTACTGCTCATCTTAAGCATTCAAGAGTCATGACTAAGGCTGCGTAGAAATCATGAGAAGGCATAAAATAATCGGATACAAACAAACAAGCAGGCAGTTTGTAGTAGCAGATGGAATTTTAATTAGCCCCCTGCCTGGGAATCTTTCAGGTTCACTGAGGTCATGTACTCTAGCTTATCTTGGCAGCTGCAGAAGCTAGAAACACTTTTTAAAATGAAAGCTTATGTATTCATATAGGCAGCAACTGCCTCGAGAGGTTCAACCTTAAGTCGTATGCAAACACTACAAAACTTTACAAGGAATACTAACACTATTTTTCTTACTCTAGTATTTCCTTTGTTCAGTATTGAAGAAAAATACTACAGCTTTTCTCTTTCTTTCCCCATAGCTGATACTGTCAAAGAATGTCCTTTCATCATAAAAATGAGTGGCAATTGCCTTTATAAATGAGCTTTCTGCACAACTCTACCTGTTTCTGTCCTCCACAGGCAGATTCCTTCAGGCATCTCTCTCCTGGGTGTGAAAGAAACAGCATTTCCTTCTGTCTCCTGCTTCTCCTTAGGTTAGCTTAAAATGTACAATAAATAAAGAAAATAGAGTAGTTTACTTCTCTAGATGCAGATGAAAACATGGCTGGAAACTGTGGAAAAGTTACTTGCTTTCCTGTTTTTTGGTTTTTTTATAATTTCATTACACTGTTTTGTTATTTTCAAGTGTCCACACACTCTAATGAAAAAAATGAGGTAGTACCAAATCACTGTGTTTCTGTATTGTATAACTCTTTACGCACTTCTCAGGGATATCTGTAGTGGTATTTATGTATCATACATTAGATAAACAGATCCTTCAATTTTCAATACGTAATACTTCTGCTAGGCCACAGCTACCATCACAAAATGGGGAAACCTTTTTCTAGGGGTCTGTACTGCATAGCAGTGTTTTCGACCCCAAAAAAATCCCAGGAAAAATGAAAACAAATTTTCCCAGCACTTTGCAAATGGATGATGATTTCAACAAATGGGAAGAACTATACAGGAAAAAGAACTAAAAATATTCAAATCTCTATTATCCCCTCTCCCCCTTTACTAAAGTGTATTAGTGATACTTTGAGTCCTTTTTTGATGTGTTACTGCTTATTTAAGTGGGTTTCTGTCTTCTTTTGCTGTATTCTATAAATTTAAGTTCTATAAATGATGCTCCCTTTTTGTGGGTGTGTAGATAAATCAAGCCTGAGCACTTTACCACCAATTTCAGATGAGATTTCAGGCTGTGATTAACAACGTACTTGCTGGCTTTGAAAGTGAGCAATGTGTAGGATTGATCAGCTCTTTTTTTGTCCTCTGCTGTTCTTTACTCCTTGCTCCTAGTAATCACTTTGGCTAGTTACTCACTCATTGCAGGCTATAACTCTGTAATTTCAGTTCTCTGGCAGAAATATCATTATATGGACCATATCCATGTAGTCCTTGCTTTAAGAGGGACTCTGCCAGTGAAATTTGTTGATCCTGCGTTGACTAGAACCTCTCCAAGATTAAAATGACACTCCTCAGCTGTGACAGATGGGTTGACCAGGCATTTCATAATAGAAATAGAACTCTGATTCCCTCAAATTTATTCTTTCTTTCTTGCCTGTCTGCCTGCCTTCCATCTTTTTTCAGGTAATTAGAGTATTTAGGACTAACAATTTGATGCAAGTTTATGCTGGATGGAAACAATCTACACATAATTCTCATACCTACACCTATCTATAATACCCAATATTTAAAAAAAGTTTTTCTTGATTTCCTTGCGATTAATATAATCTTTTCACTGGTAGCTTCCTTAATAATAAATATAACAGTGCATATCATGACACCAGTAAATTTCTTTGTGAAAAGCAAGTCAAAATTCCTTGGAGCAAAGAAAGTTCAGGACAAAGCCCAATAATATAGCTTTGGAACATGAAAACCTTGGTGCCGATAACAAAAGGGTCTCCTGTAGCGAAGCGTCAGGAGCTGCTCTTCCTTTCTTCCCTTTCAGAGTAGCTGTTCCATAGGAGCTGCATCTCTTCCACTGCTGTGCATTTTGCTTGCATTCACTCTGTACTCAAGGTGCCGTTCTGAGCAGATTCAGTTAGCTCTACTGTACATTGCCTCATTAAAATGACAGTGCAATATTAATTTTTTTAGTGCCTTGCAAGCAGATTGTCTTTTGAGGGAGGTGTTTCATCTCACTTTATATTTAGTTAAGCCCATCTTATACAAGGGCAAATATTTGATTAAATGTGTTGTTGACCAGTATTTGTTAGTTTTCAGCAAAACTGAAACTAACTTTCAGCAAAACTAAAACTAACTTCTCTTTATTAAGTGATTTAATGTGCACATGGAAGCAAGAAATTCAGTACAAAGGAGTAAAAATATTGGATAAACCCATTTTTTGCCAAGTCTCAGTCACTTTATAAACTGAAATTTTTACAATGCTGTAGGCCTGGACTGGCTTGGTGCCTTCTACTTTTTTTGCTGTAGATAACTGAATTCAGTGTCGGTACATTGCCATTTCTGCAGTACCATTTATAACAGAACTTGTATTGAATCAGGCAGGGCTAGCCCCGTATTAAGTGGTTGAGGTGCAACACTGGCTTTAAAAGTATGTTTGCAGAAGACTGTTTGCAGAATAATGAAAAGATTTTGGTAAATAATCAGGAGGCATCCTATTTTATGGTAAACACACTTGAACATTATGGGGAGCCATTTACAAACCATAAATAATTTTTTCTCAGCATTTCTATTAGAAATCACTATATTCAAGTGTTTATGCCTGGTCATAAAAATACACAACAGGCTTGAAACACAAGGTTACATCATGAAAATGGATTTATTATTACATGGTGGAAGTAGTTTTATAAATCAGCTTTCTACAACCTTGCAATAGAAAACTAATTTGAAAATTGATTAGACCATGCTGCAGATTATTTTTGAGCAAGCAGATTAATTCACTTTAAGAAGAGCCAATAATTTCATGCTAGATTTTTATTTTTTGACTCAACTGCACAAAGAACGCAGAATTCCTGCAGAATTAACAGCATTACTCTCAGACAGTCAAGCTTAGATACTCAAAAGCACTAAGGGTATCAGTGGAAGTCAGTCACCTAAAAATCTTTAAGGATATGAATAGAATAGAATAGAATAGAATAGAACAGAATATTTCAGTTGGAAGGGACCTACAATGATCAGCTAGCCGAACTGCCTGACCACTTCAGGGCTGATGAAAAATTAAAGCAGGTTATTAAGGGTATTGTCCAAAGGCCTCAACACTGACAAGCTTGGGGCATTGAGCCCCAGTGGTCTTAAGATACTTCAGAGGCAAGTGTAGATTACACAAAGGAAACTAAAGACAAAGCTATTGTGGAGAAAGCAGGACTCTGAGCATGGTGAGTTTTGCTCCTATATCCTTAGCTATATGAAAATGCAGATATCATAGCTTTTTAAAAGCCCATGTGTTATAGTTTTAATATATAAATATTACAAATGACTGGGTTCCTGAAGTGTCCTTTATAGAAGTATTTATCAGACATGATGTCTGTCGAAGCTGGGAATCACAGAATCATAGAATAGTTTGGGTTGGAAAGGAACTTTAAAGGTCACCTAGTCCAACACCCCCCTGGAATGAGCAGGAACATCTTCCTCTAGATCAGGTTCCTCAGAGCCCCATCCAACCTCACCCTGAATCAGGGGTGGGGAATGTTTCCAGGGGTAGGAAATCTACTACCTCTCTGGGCAACCTCTTCCAGTGTTTCTCCACCCTCCTTGTAAAAAAATTCTTTCCTTATACCTAGAGTCTGAATCTACCCTTTTTTAGTTTAAAACCATCACCCCTTGCCCTATCACTACAGGCCCTACTAAAAAGTCTGTCCCCATCTTTCTTATAAGCCCCCTTAAGTACTGAAAGGACACAATAAGGTCTCCCTGGAGCCTTCTCTTCTCCAGGCTGAACCACCCCAACTCTCTCAGCCTTTCCTCATAGGAGAGGTGTTCTATCCCTCTGATCATCATTGTGGCCCTCCTCCAGACCTGCTCCAAAAGGTCCATGTCTTTCCTGTACCGAGGGCTCCAGAGATGGATGCAGTACCCCAGGTAGGGTCTCACCAGAGGGGAGAGGAGGGGCAGAATCCCCCCCCTTGACCTGCTGGCCACACTGCTTTTGATGCAGCCCAGGATACGGCTGTCTTTCTGGACTGCAAGCTCACATTGTCGGCTCATGTCCAGCTTTTCATCCACCAGTACCCCCAAGTCCTTCTCTGCAGAGCTGCTCTGAAGCCCTTCATCCCCCAGCCTGTATTGATAATGGGACTTGCCACAGCCCAGGTGCAGGACCCTGCACTTGGCCTTGTTGAACCTCATGAGGTTCACATGGTCCCACTTTTTAAGCTTGTCCAGGTCCTTCTGGATGGCATCTCATCCCTCAGGCATGTCAACCACACCACTCAGCTTGGTGGTGTCTGCAAATTTGCTGAGGGTGCACTTGATCCCACTGTCTATGTCATTGAGGAATATATCAAATAGTCCTGGTCCCAATATGGACCCTTGAGGGATAAAATTGCATAGCAGATCTATTCTTGCAACAGGCTACTTCATGTTAAAAACATTCTGAATGTCTTAGCAATAATGCAGCAATGTTTAGTATATTAAAATCATTATCTGAATGGCTGACAGCGGAGACGTCTTGAAATTGCATGTACAAAGGTTGACATTTACTATATTTACACAAACCAGCCAAAATCCATTTCCTTCTAAAGCTCAGTTGTTAAAAAAATTAAAGTTTAAATGATAACTTTATGTTAAAAATAAAACTGTTGGAGAATTCTTAGTGAAATATGAAGCTGAAGGCCAAAGTCAGTCTTTTGTACAAGTATGGGAAGAAAATGAGTCACTACTATCTAGCATGACATTCTATATTTAACCCTGCAATGAAACTAGCACAATGGGATTTTGAGGATAAACTTGGAGTTTTACCACTATTTCTTTAATGCTAGCATTTTGCATGCTACTAGCACAATTTATAATAGTAAATACATTTTGCAGTGGGGAAACAATCATATGAAAGTACAGCCTGTGCAAGTCAATACAGAGGATGAGCAGTTCTGTTGTAACCTGTAATGCAAATATTTACCAAGGTGCATCAATTTAGCTGGCACCTTGCCAGAGCTGTTAGGCAGTCGTGTAACTTAAAACCATGGGTATACTTAGAAAGATTGTAAATATTTTGTAAAGTATTTATCCTGTTCTAAAATTTTGTATTACTTTCTAAGGCCCCAGCTTCTGCTGATCACATGTGTTGCAGTAACGTGTCACTTCATTCTGCTTTGTCTTCTTCAGCTCCCCTGACCTCCAGGCTTTCTTTCAAGTCTTTCTAGGCACTTCAGCTTTTTTTCTAAGCAACAGTCATCAGAAATTTCCTTTTACTGCTCACATTCTAAAGTCTCTCTGCATCATGGACTACTGTGGCTCTAAGGGCTGTATACTTATATTTTATGTGTCATATCGTTAAGAAAAAGTTTTCTACATAATGTACCTTCACATGGTAGTATCTACGAGGCAAAGTCTGTTGACTGATAACGTTACAGATGACCAGCTGTCCAGAACTACATCTGTGGGAAAAAGAAAATACACTACATTAAATTGAGAATTCAGTAACTTTTCCAGAACTAGAATGTTCAGTAATAAATAATGCTTATTTAGCATGTTTTTCTAAACACACATGTTAACTCAGCCACCCAAGTATTCTTAAATTGGTTGACGATATGGACCCAGCCAGCAACTTGAAGTAAGTAGAGTGGTAAAAATTGCAGTGTCAGTGAGATCAAAGCCCCTTCACGCTGGTATATTCCTGACTTAGTAGAAAGAACCCATAACCTTTCTCTCCAGTGAAAAAATAACATGAATAGTAAGAAAAGAAGCACTAAAATAATAATCGGAGACGGAATTGTTCATGACTAACTATTTCTAACTCTGTGTCACAGCCAAGAATACATGGGTCTTCAGTTACTTTTTACACAGATTGTCTTTGAAACCATTTAAGTTTTGCTTTAATTTTTACTCTATAACATTATAAAAAAAATGGGAATCCTGTGAGAAATTTTGATTTTTTACTATTTGGTTAATTAAGATCAGAAGTTCTGAAAGAAAATAGATGTGCAATTTTCCTCATTTTTTGAGGGAATAGAACCACTTTCTGTAACTGCCGGAGCTTTCACCCCTTGCTGTGTGCTCAACAGCTGTGTAAGCTCAGAGGAGTTAAGCAAGGCTTTCTTAGCCGAATTTTGGTACTGAGTGTTGGTTTTAAAAAGGTATAATGATTACATGAGGATAGGCCCAGAGGTTGTGGGAGACTGAATAGCCCGCTAACTGGAGGCTGAATAGCCCGCTAATTGCCTCAGAGCGTGCTCTGCCACTTCAAGCGTGCGAGCAGAGCCCTGCCCCGCCCAGCAACGAGAAAGCGCGCGAAACGTGTGCGCATGCGCCGGGCTGTGCGCTATAAAATAGGCCGCAGCCTCAGCTCGCGTGAGAGGCGGTTGGGGGCTCCGCGTGCCGTTACCGCAGGCCTCAGAAGCACGGACCCCGGGACGCCGCGGATCCGTGGTGGTGACTGACTGCGCTCTTCTATCCGGAGCTCTCGCTTGATTTCCCATCTTTCCTGCCTTCCCTATCGCTGCTTTCTCTCTTTCCCCCGAACAGCAAGTAAACGGGTGGGCTTGGGGTATCTGCCCTCCTTTGCGTCTCAGTCTCGCTCGAAAGGATCGAACCTGAAACGAGAGGCTGGGCCAGCCTCCCCCCGCCCCCCCCACTCTGCCTAGAAAGCAAGGGGGCCTTCCTCTCATCCAAAAAAATGGGATCCTAACAGAGGTCCTCATTAAAAAAAGAAGTCTAGGAATATGGTCCATTGGAAAATGCTCTCAGTCACAACGGTCTCATGTCCTGCTGCTTTCTCCTGGTCACTTCTCTGACTTACTGCTGCTCTTGTATTTCATAAAGGCACCACCAAAACGAGAAAATATTATTAAATGGCAAAGTTTAACCTGGAACGTGGTATGCCTAAGTTTTAGACTTCTGATGAAAACGTATTACTTGGGACCCGGTAAAGGAGTATTAGCCCCCTCTTGTGGAAAAATGACTTTGTTTCTCCAACCTTTTAATATTGTGGTGAATGTTACTTAAAGCGTATACAACGTTATGTCAAACAACATGGATGTCAGCCGAATATATATACAAAAAGATGAAAAAAAATCCAGGCATGGTATAGTTTGACAAGACTATGTCAGCAACCGCTATAGGTCTCCAACTAACAGTAACTTACTGCTTGAGTATCTGCTTACGGTTGTGTTCTTTTCAGTCTTTTCCTTAAAAAGATCCTGCTGTGCTGCTGACTGCCTAGAGCTGGTGGAACCACCGGTGGTAATTATGCCTTCTGTGAGTCCTTTTGAAAAGAATTCTAGGTTTAGAAGAAATGGTTTGAAAAATTAAAAGGGGATGGGAATCATGTTTTATTAAAATAATTAGGATGGGTTTTTTCTGTTTATTATAAAATCTACTGATTAGGTGGAACTAAGTTTAAGGCAATTCTGTCAATAACACTACTGAAAATTTCTTTTAGTGAAAAAGACTGTATTGCATTAAAATACACAGTGTAATACCTTTTACTGAAAAGGTATTTAATCTAAGATTCAGAGGAGTTAAACTGTATACTGCAGTTTGGCTGGCCCAGGTCAGCAAAGCAGAAAAATCTCATTGCCAGCTCATTCCAACAAGGACATCGCAATTTGAGAGAGTGTAAGGACCTTTTAAAAGTTCACTCTCGGTTGGATTAGTATTTGGAAATAAGGATTGTGGTGCTCTGTCTGGCAGTCATCTGACATAATGAGGTAGTAAGGATTTCAGACCCTGAAAAACAGTGTTCTGGACCTCATAATTTACAATTAAAGTGTAAACTGCAAGTTTGGGAGGAGACCAATCTTAATCGATTGCATTGCATAATTAATTGGCCATATTTCTCTGAGGTGTAGTCTTGCAAAACTCAGTTTAACTGTAGTGAACACTTCATTAAGAAGCAGAATAGAAAAACTAAATCCAACTGATGGTTCTGTGTTAAATATATGGACTTAAATAGCTCTTACCCTGAATGTTTTCTCCTTTGTGTATTTAGAGAAGTGCACCCCTACTCAGTAATTTGTAGGCTGAACAACTTCTTTAGCCTCTTGTATGATAAGATCATCATTTTGGTGATCATTACAGCGGCCTCTTCTTGTTTCTTTCAGGCTTAATCAATCTGTTCCAAATATCAGCAATTAGAATTATGCATTGGATGTTAAACTTAGTTTCACTGGAGCCTTATACAATGTATTACTATTATTTGGTAAATAATATGACTGAGATGATTGGCAAATTATATTTGCCTTTGTAATGCTGTTTCATACTGACAGCTCACAGCTGTTCTGAGATCAGCTGGTGCAATCAAGTATTTCTCCTTTACAGTGCTTCTACTAAGTTTCAAGTTTACAGATCTTTTTGTGATTAATCCCCAAGTATATAGCTATGTATTTCAGTTCACACTGTATATTTTTGTCCTCTTGTCTCCAGCTCTAAGCTATCACAAATCAAACTCATACTTCATTCAAATTTAGGAAGGTATTAAGATCTGTTTGGAAACAAATAAATTCCCTGTGACTGTTTTTTTTTATAGCATCATCTAGTCTTATTTCTCTTGGCTGAGTTTCTTACCAAACTTAGCATTCACCTGCTAATCTCTGTTTTCCATACAGAATTTATTATGTCTTCTTATTCTAATTACATTTCTAACATTATAGATACAGAATCTTACTTTACTAGACCTATATATTGCATGATGACAAAAGTTCCTCTGAGACATACACATGCAAAACCCCATTGAACTGCAGGAGACATTTCATAAGGAGAGCAGAAAAGAAAATGTAGCCCAATTAAGACTACAAGAGTGGACTGGTAAGGTTTGTGTGATATAGCAATGACATGATGAGGATTTCTGTGTTGTTTTCACTTTGTAAACTTATTATGTGCCAAAGAACATCTCTTTTTATAGTGAAACCTGGATAATTAAATATATGTACACACATGAATATACTTCCCCTTCCTAAACATGCATTCTGATCACATATTAGCAATGACCTACACATTCATATAGAATGGGATTTCCAAAGTATCACGAGTCTGTTTTCAGTCTGACTTTCAGCTTATTTTCTTTCTTTCTTTTTCCAGCCCAATACTAGAAAAAATACTTAGGCAAATACCTAGCATTATTAAATGAGGTAAATGAAATTAGAGTTAAATGATGTCTATAAATGTGTATAGGCCAGAGTTCTTTGTTTTGTAAAGACTAGCACCTAGTAAGCACAGCCATTGATCAGATTTTTTCTTTTTATTCAGTTGTTGTGTGTATTTCTAAATTTTTAAAGTGTATTTCCATAGCTAAAATGTGGAAGGAGAAAACCACATCCAAAAGTATGTATCAGGCATTGCCTGTATCACTCATCCCATATTGCAGAAAGGCTCCTGTAAAGTCCCTCTAGTGGGCAAAGTGTAAAGCTGCTAAACAATTGCTGGATTTATCCTAAGAAATTAAAATAGAAAATAAACAAAATCCCACAGAGCCCCATCAGGGAAGCTGAGCAGGTAATTGGATATATTTTTATGTATTTCAATCATTAAACCCCTAACTTTTAAGTATTACTCATTTAAATATAGGAAATCCAGAATTTATTTTCATAAGCAAACATTTTAGGATTAAGAAATAATTGCGATTTTTTTTTATTCTGCTTTTACTTCACATAGGAAGAACACTTTACTGAAGAAAACTTTAAGAATTAATACAATATATTTTTTTAATTCTGTGTATCATTAAGACCAGTGTGTTTGGGTTGTGTGAATGATACCACTGCCAATATGTGCTTTGAGAGTTACATCACCAGCTGTGGAAGACGACTGCTTTTGTCTGTCTAGCCACTTGCTAGATGGCAGCTGCTCTATTTTGCAAGGCAAAATTTATACAGAACCTAACATGTTATTGGACATAATAGTCCGTCTGCGCAGAGCTGATTGTGAGGCTGTGATTTAGAACTTAAGGACAGTCGTGGTGAGGTGAGAAGGTTCTTATCAGCTGGTTACAGACTTAGAAGAAATAGGCAGGAAAGAACTGTGAGAATGGGGCTACCAAAACCATCTCTCGGATTTGCAGTTCACTGCTTTACTGAGAGATTCTGTCTTTATGTTTAATAGCTCTTGATAGGGATGTTCTTGACTTACACAGTTAGTCTACAGTTATGTTTTCTGCTTTGTTCTCTACTAGTCTTCCTAGCATTCAGATTGCCTTTATGACTTGTCACTGATAATTGAACTGATGTTCTTGTAGAGCCATAATAATTCTAAGGTCTCTTATCTGACTGGTAATAGCTTGTTCAGAGCTCATCTTTGAGAGTATACAGTTAGGTCGTTTTTTCCCATGCATAAGACATTCATATGAACTCAACTCATTCTGCCATTTTATCATCCGTAGACTCAGCATTGAAAGTACTTTCTGCAAGTCTCCATGGTCAGCTTTCTGTATAACATACTGGTGCATTTTTTTTTCCAATCAGCTTTAAACTTGAATCCATGTGAAAATTATTCCTGATATCATGTCACTGACAAATATTGACAAATTTTGTAGTAAAAAAGACAACAAGTGCATGTTTGGCCTATAACAGTTGCTGGCTACACATACTGTCTCATGTAAATCAGATGAGGACATTGACCTTTACGTTTGGTGTCTGTCCCACACCAAAGTTTTAAAACAATGATTGTTCCCTCTGTTCTTCAACAACATAATAGATTTGATGATTTTAAGAAAATTATAGTAGGAAACACAGAACTAACTGTAAATGGCTATATTTTGAACTTAGAAGAGACTGAAAACAAACATAGAGAGGAAAGCAAAACAAAATCCAGATTAAAAAAACCCATGGTCCCCCTGCCCCCCAAAACAGGAAAAAGCAAGCTTTCAGGTGTTTAACAAAGCTCTTGCCCCACATAAGAACCCACTGTGGTATGCACAACAATCCTAGACTATTACTCTCCTCTGTGTGCTTTTTGGCTGCATGTGATTTATGATTTTTGCATTTCATTTACAGGCATTTCCCATTTTTTCAGCTGAAGCTATATTTCTGAAGATGACTGAAATGCTGACTGGTTTTAATGTAGCTCTTTTTCTGTGGAAAATTTTGAGTTTGTTACAAACCCCAAACTGTCCAAGCCCTAGCATATTTGGAGAGTGTTGCTCTAGGCCTGTAGTGGTCTTACGACTGCATTTTTCTGTGGCCCACCCTTTTCTTTATTGTCAAGGACTCCTAGGATTCACAATCTCCATTGCTTTGGCTCAATGCTTATTAGCCAGGGTCTACATTTTTCATTAACACCTGAGATGAAAACCACTTTTATCATTCTCATTGAATTTCAACACAAAGAAAACGTTTTCAAACATTTGCCATGCACTGAGGTGGAAGTGATTCCAAACCAGGCAGACTCATTCCTTTTGTCACATTTGCAATCGTGGTGCTGTTTCACTATTGAACCAAGTTGAAACTAAGTGAAAACAAAAAAACCCACAAACCCCAAATATGTAGCCTTAAAAATACTTAATTTCTTTTTTCATTTCTATTCTTCTTACACTTCACTGCCTTCTACAAATCAAATTCATTTGTAACTGTAGACACATTTTTAGCCCTTCTCAGATTTTTCTAAGCTTTCAGAAATAAGACTACATCGTAAGTTCAGTTAAGCGTACAGTAATTAATCTAAACCAAGGCTACATCTGTATCAATGATTTTTGGTCTCTTTCCTTCCTCCACATTTTTGAGAGAAACTTTACATGTAGTATTAACCCCTCCATGAATAACTGTATGGGCCTGAAGACAACACTGTACTATTTTTGTTTTAGATTAGTTATATCTGAAACAAGATTTGGAAGAGCCAAGATACTGTTCCCAAGAAGAGAACAGGGATTCACTCCAGAAGATAGTAGACAAATAAAAGGAATAGGTATAATGTTGCAGAACTAAAAATTATAACTGTAATCCAATTATTTCAAGTACTCCTGCACACTACTATTGTTTGGAGTTACCTTATATGACAGCAGTGTTATAGAACTACTCCAAAATCTTCCACACAGATGGATAATTCGTGTATATCTGAAGGTATGATCCTTAACTTTCATTGTATTCTGACAGCTACCCATATGATTATGCGTTACGATCATTCAGTATCTCAAAGCTGTTATCAGCCACTGCAGTTTACCCAAAACCATTGCTTTCTGGTCTCTTGCCTGTAATTCTGTTTTCCCCAAACAGTAAATGCAGCCAAACAAATCTGTTATATTCCTTGGCATTTTGTTTTTTGGCAGAGCTACTGAGTTATTTAAAAAAAAAAAAAACCTAAAGCCCTGAATCATAAAATAAATGGGATGTAAAAATATGAAAGAATGCTAAGTTTCATTTACAAACAAGTTGAATTTGAAAATCTTAAGGAAAAATATTCCTTGTTTACCTAGCAGTCTTCAAATAAGGTGCATTTTTTCTTGCTAAGTGTCTTGAAGGGTATGCAAGGAAATGTTACCATGGTATTTTCTATGCTAGGATCCTGAGCATTTGAATTGTGAACCAATTACTTTTCAATGGACTGGTTTCCATGTGGGAAAACTACTTTGAATGACAATCCAGCCAATGTCAGGGATGGGGATGTGAATTCCCTTCTATCCTATTGCTATCAGACATGCTATAATGTAGGTTATAATATTGCAATAAATAACCCAAGTATAGTTTGTAGCACATGTGGACTGCCTGTCATTTTTTCTTGTAATGAAGATGTGGTCCAATGGATTACACTGGTATGTCTTAAGTATGGAACAGAGAAATTGAGTAAAAAAAGTTAATACCTATCTCTTGCTTTACAAGAAGTAAGGATCATTCTACTGAACAGAATACGTGGATTTTTCATGTCTTAGTAATAGTTTACACTATTAAATTACAAAACTCAGTTAAAGTAGATGAACTCAGAAGCATTGCTGAGGTTGAAAATGGTCATTTTCCTTATTTCTAAACGGAATTAGTACTCAATCAGCATCTACAAGACAGTCCAAATTCGACCTCCAGGTTAGGGAACATACACAGTGCTGTTTGCAAGAGGCTGGGAGGGTATACCAGAGAAAATGAAGATCTATATATTCCCTAATTCCTGTATGTTTTTTCCCTAAACACCTGTTACTGGATACAGGACAAAAAGAACTTTTGGTTTGACCCCGTTCTTGGCTTCATGTTTTATCTGCTGTATGCTGTTAAATAACCTCCTTCATGAAAAGTGTCTGGAACTGCAGAGCTCATTTATTTTATCTCACTACAGGGGTGCTGACAGAATGGCTGTCTCCCCCTCATGAATTAGATACAGACACCAAGGGATTATAGAATGCTTTGAGTGAGGGAAAATACTGGCAGCAGATTGACTGTGTCTCAGAAAGCTACCATAAAGGACCTAGACTGCTATGTATACAAAAGCACACTATTGCTATCCAATACTGCTGATGGAATGTATGTCACTGCGCATCAGAGAAAGTAAAATGATTAGCTGATGGTTTTTAATCTCCTTGAAACCTCAGTTATCAAAATACGTGTTTCCCTGTCAATTAACCTTTGGACACTTCTGATGCTGATTTTATAAGGGTACTCAAGTGGAAATAAAGATTGTGAGAGTATTCATTCTGGCATGCAGTATAGTATGTCTATGAATGCTAGGCATTGGAATTTTATGAATTACTTTGTGGTCTGATGTAGTCTAAATTTAATGAAGACAAGAGAGAAATCTGTTTCATACACAACAGCTTGTGTACTTTTCACTTGAAGAACAAATTACTCTCTAGCTTTCAAAAACATCTCTTGGACATATTTCTACCTACAGAATTAAGGAATCACATTTCACTTCAGCCACCTTCAGATACTGTAGAATTTCTCTAAATGGATATTTTTTCTCACTTACACTGTAGATAAAATTACTAACAAAACATCTAAAGCTTCAAAAATCTAGATCTCAAATGCCTATAGGCTCACTGGATATTTTGACTGAGAAAGGATTGAGCCACTGAAACATAATCGCCATTCACTAGATTTTGCCTCCAGTATGAATTGTGAGTACTCAGAAAGTTGCTCTGGTAAGGGATTGCTTGTCTCCCTTAGTTGTATCCTCCCTTGGTTTCCAAAAGGACCTGGCTTACAGTGAACACATACAGGACCAGCAGAGTGGGTTTTCATCTCTGGCTTTAAAAGTTTTCCATCCCTCAAACTCTTCCTTTCTCTGTGTTCTCTGCGAAGTCTTGTAAGGCTCAGCTTACTCTTGCAGAGCCCCAGGAACTCATGACCACTTTTACGTTCTGATGTTGTTCAACATTTTCCTTGATCTTACTTCAGCTCAGGGGTAGTATTCATCAGTTATCACAGTTCTGCCTTATTCCCTGAAGTGTTTGCAGCTGTACACTTCCCTAGTGCACCTTTAAGAAATAAAATTCTAGAAGCTGCTCTTTCAGACTCATTGGGTTTTTAACTTCTCCAGAACTTATATCCATATGAAACCTGCATTCTTCTCTCTGAATCCTAATCCTTTCTACTAAGCGCTTCTGTTCATTGAAATGATCCTGTTCTCTCTCAATAAATATATACACATGCAATTCTAATTGTATTTTTTTCTATTTTTTTCTATTCCTTCTCAGAGCCACTTGACTTCACCCAAGTGATTCCTCTTCTAAATCCTTTATGTAATTTAAAGAAGAAAAATTAAATACCTTATGTCATATTTCTCTGGCAAATTCTTTGCTTTCGTTCCTGTACCTGCCATAACATCTCAGTAATTAACTACTTTAAAATATGCTTTAAATGAAACAAATCTGTTTTGAAATTGAAACTGGGGATTGGCTGTCTTTGTGAGGTTGGAAGAGTTTGTGTATGCTATAGCAGTAAAGGACAGAAACTTTTACTTTACATTGTATTTAATGCATGCTTGCTTGGTTATAGTTAAATCTGTAAGTTGAGCTGATTTGTACCAACCAGATTTTTTGAGTTTTATCAGCCGACTGCTTCAATCTAGTTCAAGTGTTTCTGCTAAGTACAGTAGGCTCACTGTACTCACTTTCTTTGAATTTAAGTTATGAGCTCTTTTCTCAATAGGTGGTGAAAGTTTTGGAACTTCTTAAGAAAAACCAATGTCCCCGTTGGGAAACTAAAAACATGCATTTTCAAGCACTGAAAATCTAGTTTATCTAGCAGTTAACATTTCAGAGAGCTGTTGCCCATTGCAACATCAGGCAGTAACAAACAAAATGACAGACCCCAGACTGTGACTTACATAGTGGAGACTTCTAGTCTTTTTTGTTCAGGTTGCTGATTATTCAGTGATTTTTATATTTTTTTTAAAATGACTGTAGTTCCCCTTATTTATTCATCCTCTTCATAGTTACCTACTTAGTACTAGAAGTTCTCATCCAACTTTACTATTTGGAGGCTGAAAAAGAATTAACACTTTGAGTGCCCTAATGTATTGAAGATCTGTTTAGCATAGTTGTTCATCGGTCAGATGAAGAAAGGAACAGAGAAGGTAAGGAGTGTTGGTACCTTAGAGATTTTGTAGCACAGGAATGTTGACCATTACTAGTAGGTAAAAGTCTTGGGACTGACCTTTCTCATAGGAAAATCCAGTGGAGGGAGACAAATGACATGCCTGAGGGATGGGATGACATCCAGAGGGACCTGAACAAGCTTAAAAAGTGGGACCATGTGAACCTCATGAGGTTCAACAAGGCCAAGTGCAGGGTCCTGCACCTGGGCTGTGGCAAGTCCCATTATCAATACAGGCTGGGGGATGAAGGGCTTCAGAGCAGCTCTGCAGAGAAGGACTTGGGGGTACTGGTGGATGAAAAGCTGGACATGAGCCGACAATGTGAGCTTGCAGTCCAGAAAGACAGCCGTATCCTGGGCTGCATCAAAAGCAGTGTGGCCAGCAGGTCAAGGGAGGTGATTCTGCCCCTCCTCTCCCCTCTGGTGAGACCCTACCTGGGGTACTGCATCCATCTCTGGAGCCCTCGGTACAGGAAAGACATGGACCTTTTGGAGCAGGTCTGGAGGAGGGCCACAATGATGATCAGAGGGATAGAACACCTCTCCTATGAGGAAAGGCTGAGAGAGTTGGGGTGGTTCAGCCTGGAGAAGAGAAGGCTCCAGGGAGACCTTATTGTGTCCTTTCAGTACTTAAGGGGGCTTATAAGAAAGATGGGGACAGACTTTTTAGTAGGGCCTGTAGTGATAGGGCAAGGGGTGATGGTTTTAAACTAAAAAAGGGTAGATTCAGACTCTAGGTATAAGGAAAGAATTTTTTTACAAGGAGGGTGGAGAAACACTGGAAGAGGTTGCCCAGAGAGGTAGTAGATTTCCTACCCCTGGAAACATTCCCCACCCTTGATTCAGGGTGAGGTTGGATGGGGCTCTGAGGAACCTGATCTAGAGGAAGATGTTCCTGCTCATTCCAGGGGGGTGTTGGACTAGATGGCCTTTAAAGTTCCTTTCCAACCCAAACTATTCTATGATTCTAAATAGGGGAAAAAAGATGAGATTTGTTCTCAAGTTTTTTAGCAAGTAGAGTTTGTTTTCTATGAAACAAGGTTTCTGCTACAGGAAGAGGTGTAAGACATGTGCCCTTTCTAACTCTGCAAAGGGAGAGAGGTACCCTGTTGTGAGTTTTCTTTCTGGAGAGACTCCTCCAGAGAGACAACAAGGTTTGACGGATGTATATCCTCCCCTCCGCCCCCCC
>NW_009259864.1:1706722-1717934 GCF_000687185.1 Egretta garzetta | reverse complement strand
TGTATACATGCACCCACTGTCAATAAGACTTGCAGCTTGCTAGTCTAAGATAAATTTCCCTCATTCTCTATTTCTTACCTTCATCTGTCTTTTTTTTTTCTTCTCAGAGAGACTGTGGAATAACTGTTCCTCAAGATTTTCAATATTTTTATTGACAAGGCTCTGATCAAACTGATCTCGTATCAAAATTAGTCCTGCTTTCAGCAAAGAGTTGGACTTATGTCCAGAGATCCCTTCCAACCTGAATTATTCTATGATTTTTACATCTGGGGTGTTTTCTGTTGTATTAAATGGTGCATGTCACTTTGCTGTATGATTCTTCATGATATAACAGAATCACCTGCTGTCCTTCTCCTGCAGTCTTCCCTTTTGGGAACTGATTTTCATTTCTGAATATGAGCACAAGCCGGAATAGTTGTCTTGCAGCAAAGGAAATTAAGTAGGTGTCTTCTGTGCAAGAGATCAGCTTTCACCCACTCTTCATTGTCTATTCAAAGTAAGAGCAACACTGGAATGGTACAGAAAAGAATCTGACCAGAAAGATAACTCATCCTTAGACCATTTCACTTCTATGTATTTTCCACGTTCATTTTTGTATCTTAGTGTTCCTTGTTCTTGGGGCAGTTGATGCACTGTGGCATTAATTTTCATTCAATTAGCAATAATTGAAGTGCATTTTTCAAATAAAAGTTCATTATATAAAAGCAGGCAGTATGGAACAACCTTTCATGAGCTGTCACAGAAGAAAAAGTGTATCTATCTAGTTCTAAGGGGGAGTAGCATTATAGATGTGATTGCCTTAGTGGGGGAGTGAACTGGATATTCAGAGTCTGGGCTTAGGCTTTCTCTGTAAAGACAATGAAAGTTTTAAAACTAACTTTAATGGAAATTGAGTTAATCCATAATGAAGATTTTTGTTTCTCAGTTAAAATCTCCGAAAGTGGCTGCAGTTCTGCTTCTGACATGGCCTGTTCCTGATGCAATGCAGCACTGATATATGCTGCCATCTAGTGCCTATAGGGGAAAGTGGTGGGCTACTGAGTGCATGGTTTTCACGGATGCTGAAAGAATAGTAATTCTTGCTCTTTACTATTATGAGGACTTTCCTATTGCCTCAGTTTTAACCTTGCAATTAACCTTATGGAAACTTACATTTTTTTAAGGACAAAACCCTGTCAGGAATGAGTACAAATGTGCATGGGAGGGGGTTGGGGGCAAGGGAATAGAGTGGGGAAGAGAAAAACAAGCAATAAATGAGGCTGCAGGCAATAACCAGACAAAAAAATACACTGATTACAGTCACAGCTACCTTGCTGCTCAAAGAATCAGAACAAGTGCAGTAGAGTGGCCATCTGAACCAGAATAAATACAGCAAGGGATGTAAAGTGGAGAGTATCATGACCTTAAGGGGAACAGCAAAGACATGTTGAGAGAAAAGATGAGGGAGAAGTATTTGTGCACTCACAGAAGGGTTTGTGATTAACTGAAAGCTTAATATTGGCTAAATAATATGAGTAATTCATATTTTACAATCAGTGCTTTAATAAACAAATACACATACATAGATACAACTAAAATTAACTGGGATCATTAAAGGCTGCTGAATCAGCTAGCCTCATGTCTGCAAGATTGACTAGATTCCCCAAAACAGTCAAAGATCTCAAGCACAGGAAAAAAAACATGTACATGAGAGGCCATTAAGAAGAGCTACTGCATATCAATGTAAACATATAACTCATTCTACTTAGTTACAACAAATATAAGAAAAAGAATTCTGATGACAAAATGCAAATATGGAGGTATGAAAATTTTTCTATCACCCAAAAAACCCTAGAGGAAGAGCATTCAAAAGAAAATGGCTATACATTTTCATATAAATTCTCAGTTGAAATACAATTTCAAAGGACATTTATTCTTCCCCAAAATTAAGAGTTTGGTTTTGATAAAACAATGTTTCAACTGATGTGCACCTCCCTCTTGGCGATTTGCTGTTAATTACTACTTAAACATTTGCAGTGTTTTTCATGAGCTGTCCTTAATTAAAAAAATGAAGAACAATACTGATTTCTAATAGAATTTTTTTCTTGAGTTGCAAAATTAAAACTATGCATTTATTTTTAGATATTTAGATCTATAAATTTACTTGTAGTGACTTCTTTTACAGAAACTAAAATAATATGCAGACAAAGCAACATATGGCACCCTAAGCAGTTTCAGAATATTCAAAAATTTGATATTTCCCTCCACAGACAGGCATGCACACTAGAAATAGATTTGTCTGAAGTGAAAATTAAAGTTATCAGGCAATATAGAAAAAGCTTATATTGGAAAAGCCAATATTTTTTCATAATGTAATTATACCGTGTCAAAAATGTGTCATTGTCAATCATTCCGTCAGACAGAACTTTAAAATACCAGTGTGAGGTTATAAATGTAGAGCATATTCAAATAAGCAAAACATTATACTTCAATATTGCCTTGCTAATGTGAAATATTTGGGTCTACTTAACTGAAATTTATTTCAAATGGACAAAAAAATGTACCTACTGAGCTATAAACATTATATAAAGGTTAGCAGTATTCACGGTGAAATGAAAGAAAAAAATACTTTTTTCCTTAAGTTTTAAGAACTACTGGTACTGTTTGAGAAATTTCTTCCTTCTTCACATGCCTTGGGAATATATCAACAACTGTATATTTGATACAATTTTCTTACCTATTTAATTTTTCAGGAATTGTCATGTATTGTGTATCTGCTTTTTATATTGTAGAAATGGGTCACAACGGTTTTAAGCTTTCCCCTATAAAGGCAATTGTGCAGGCCTCAATAAGAGCTACAAACCCTTCAAAAATATAAGGTTTCCTTATACTGTAAAATGCCATGAATCAGAATCGTGAGAGCCAAAGGGGGTGCTGGGTCTCACTGGGAACAGCCAGCAGTTCTGTAGAATAATGAAAAAGTTAATAACAGCTTTCCCTATGGAAAGCTGTTAGCATGCAAGGACTTAATGATTGTTTTCCATTGTGTGAGGCTATGCTTGTATTGACAACCTCAGTACAACTGATAGGATTCAGAAGAAGTGTCTGTCAAAACCAGGCTGCAAAATAACATATTCAAGTCCCCTCTTTGTGTGAGAGGCCTTGTTTCTAGAGACAGTTATGGTTTCTGAGACCAACTGAGGTTTGTGTTACTGTTCTTCCCTTTGACCCTTTTTATCCTTCATGCACAGAAGATAACCTTTTTTGGTTGAGAGCTAACCAGAATTGTCAGTGGATAAACATGACTTAGAGTTTTGAGGAACACCTGAATGCCAAGCCATGTCTAGCTGAGGCAAACTGAATTAATTATGGAAACAATTCTGATTACCTTCTGCATTTATCTTACCAGTAAATAACAATCCAAACAAAACATCCTAACTGCTGCCCTAGTATTAGCAACGTTAGTTTTCCAGTAGACCTATCATTTCTTAAAAGCCAGGCTAGCAATTAAATCCCCATGACTCTGCTCCTACCAATTGTTAGCATTCAAAATCATCAGCTGAACCATAAATACCTTTAGCTTTCCATGTTGAACAACATTGTCATAAAAGTCTTGACAATGAATTTGTGATTAGCAAAGAATTTTAACACATGTAATGGAAAGGTTGTATGAACAATTTGCTCATAATAATCTGTGTTAGAACAATCAAAAGGTAAAGACAGCGTCACAATGATGGTACATTGGCTATGTGGCATGCGTTCTAGATGGGAATGTGATTCTCAGTAGCACAAATAGTAAGGAAAAAGGAGCATAAAAACGAGGATGCTTCTGTAGTTTTAAAAATCGGCTACTGCTACTCAACTGGAGTGAGTAGAGGTGCCAGAATCTGCCTGAAGCAGATCCTATACAGCTGTATTTTTTTTTTTTTCAAATAAAATGTCTCTGTGACTATCTGTTCACATTAATTGCAATTCTATGGACTGCTGAAGGCACTATACCAAATGGTGTGAATGAAGCTTGAGAACTTACCTTACTCAGAGACATGTTTCTCTAGACCCAATACTAAAGTCATTGCAGTGGCATTTGGAATTTGGCCACAATTTTGAGAATGGTTGTTTTGCTCTCTGGTTTGAGGATTTGTTCAGCCCAGGCAGAGTGCAGACAGTCTCCTGGTTCCTGATCGAAGGTTACAGAGTTCATGGAAATTTCTCTATTTTATGGGAACTAGTGCTTTTACTTCTCCTTACACTTCTATGTGACTGCTCATAAGAGTGTAAGTAGCCTAGCTTGGAGAATTCCTTCTCCTGCCTCCAAGTTAATGCGTAAGACATTGTTGCCCTAACTATTGACACTGGGTGCCTGTGTTTCTCCTTTCTGTCATGTCTCACCTTTTCTGAAAGGATTGTCAGCATAACATTGTGCAGTCCCATTTGACTCAGTCTTGCCTCTGAAGATGTCAAGGTAATGCTGAACAGATGAGGTTCGCATATGCCACTCCTAAAATAATACAGATTTTTTTTTTCTGGTATGTCACACATGAAGCTAGTGTTATCCCCATTCTTGGCCATTATTTCAGGTACTCCAGAGAACAGTTATTCACCGGTGAAGACATGTAATAGAGAATTTTCTGTGGTTTTCCATGTTGTGTGGTTTCTTGATTCATTTTTGAATCAATCTGAAAAGACCTCTGACAGTGCAAACCTCAAGCTTATCAGGTTTGGTTTTACCAGGCAGGGTACTGAATGTTTTGGACTAAGTCAGCTTGGAAAAATACCGAGAAGAAACAGTAATTTTATCCTTCAGAACAATTTTTTTTTTTTGCATGTGATGCATTTCTTTGTTTTTTTCTCTCTAGAAATTATTTTACTAGCAAGTAGACATTGAAACAGCAAGTTTTATGTGTGTATTGCACAAAGCTTATAGGCTTTCAAACCACACTTGTATGCACACTTAAGCACTTCAGAGTCAAATGTATGTCTTCTGCTGTATGTCTTGCTGTACAACTGGTTTGGGGCTTGTTTGGGATTCTCTTGGCACTACTTGAATTTTAGCAGTTGTGCTCAGCTACACAGGGAACAGATACATCTTTAACCAAGGAATTTAAATGTATAATTCTTCCAACTAATTGCTCGTGAATGAGTTACAGATCAAGAATAATTCACAAACCCTATTCCACAGATAATGATAAATTCTAGAAAATTGCAGTCAAATCACATATAATTCCTGAATGGAAAAAGAACCGAAACAAATCAGTGAACCAATTTGTTATGATTACTTTCTCCTCTTTCTAACATGTCTGAAATCTGTTACTGAATGTTACTATGCAACATTCAGATGCATCTACAGTAAAGACTGCATCCAGTATTTGAAAGATATTTTTAGTAATGGTTGCACTTAACATCCATATCCTACCCTGCTGGAAGATTTAATACAGCACAGGAAACTGTGGACCTTGGCATAGTGAAGATAATTGCTTAACTTTTCTGAGTCTTAAAGTTGCCTACAGTGTTAAGTAAACAAGATAATGATCTGGTCTGTATGACAGAAAGTTCAGGATCTAGCCCACTGTCTGATCCCTCACTGTAGCAGCCTATAAGCAGCTTCAGTTTGCTAGTCAGGCTAAAAACATATAACATGACCGCAGCATTGTTTCTAAATAAAATGACTCTCAGTAAAATTAGCAAAAGGCTTACAGACCAATTTCAATCAACTGCACTAAGCTGAAGTAAGATTCCTTTCCTTTCTGAAAGTTCCCAATGGACAGAATACCCTTTGAATTCCATGGTCATCTCACAGACCTTTGCATAGTAAGACATTTTTCACATAAGATGTCTGGCTATTTGGATACAATTCAAAAAGAGGCTTATGCTTCAAAGAGCAGGAAAGCTGACTTAAGCTTTAGAGTAAATACCAAAATCTCTTATCTTTCCATATTTGTCATATGTTATAATCCCTGCAAGAGTGGCCTCTGCAATAATAGGAGAAAAAAAAAAATCTTAAGATTGGCTTGACAGACTAACAAAGGCATTATACATAAATGCTCGTTAGGGGACAATTATGGGGGTTTTGAGCTTTAGAAATGACAAATGCTCATTTATATTAAAATCTACATGAATTTCCAGTGGGAATGTTTCATGACACATGAAAGTCCTACTTCTGAGGACTGATTTATTTGCTAGCATATATGAAGAAGGAAGTACCCCTGGGTACTACCAGGGCAAGGACAGAGAGTTCCTGTGGCCAAAAATATATTTTTAGTGTTTTTTATATTAGATACTATTTTTAGGGCAAAACCTGTACTTGATGGATGCATAACTAAACAGGCTGATCCTCCTTCCAAATTTTGTCTTGCCAAAGAAATGGCCAGTGACAATTCTCTAAATTGGCAATATTGCATACTAATTCTGTAGGTTGGCTATAGGTGTTGATGGCTTATCCAATGTGATTAAACTCTAGCCTTTTTTCTTCTCATTACCTGAATTAGTTCAGTTTCCACTTTAAAACACTAATACTTGTATTTTCCTAAGATAATCTATCCTTTATTTTAAAGGAAACATTTGAAAGTGATTCAGTTTAGGAAATTCCTCCCTTGAAAACCCACACTCTTTAAAATGTCAGTTACACAAGCTCACTCGAACTCCATCTGATTCCCATGTTAATTTCCATAACAGAACACTTCTCATATGTGTCACTGATTCATAAAGAACTGCTGCTTTTATGCAGCATAGCTAAATACAACTCCTTGAAGTACTCTCCAAACAATGTCTCTGCCTTAACATCTTCTCTCTAAGTGCTAGAATTATGCTGCCTTGAAGCTGACTTGCAGACTCAGCTGAGAAGCCCTGGGAAATTCATGATCCCTGTGAGAAAGCAAGGTGTGTACTCCCTCTTCCCAGCATCATCCTTATGTGCCTTTGTCTTTCTCTGCAAGTAAGGAGGGTGCAGACAATTTAGCCAGTGAAGAAGTGAGTCAGTGATAGAAATGAACCTAAGCAAATACAACTTTCATGTTACCATACTTAAGTATTTAGTTGCATTTAGGAAAATTGTAATGCAACAATATTTATCTAAAGTTTCATCCTGATCATAGCAGATGTAATTTGCCATTGCTTTTGAGATAGTTGTAGTAAGTATTCTTAAACTGAAAATATCCTTTATTTCTAAAATGAAAATGCATTTATTGTATACTTATAATAGATACTTAAATTCATTTTGTTCATCAGTTTTTATGTGCTAGGTTACACTCCACAGAGTGCCAACAGAAACCTCAGAACAACAACACAGGAAGGCTTGTAGAGCCATCCCTTTTTTCTGCACAGTACTACTACTCATCCATCACTTACTTAACAATTAATGCTAATATATTTAAAGCATTTTTCTTTATTTTTTTAGGTTGCTATCAGCAATTATATAAGAAATACTTTTTCCTATGATTTTTTCCTTTTCATAAGTAACATCTCACTCATGTACCACAAAGAGGTGCTCTAAACCCACAGTAGCTATTGAGAGCAACTCTACCAAGACCAGACAGGACTGCTGTAAGCTCTCCTCAAGGTAGGGGCTTCTCATTTTAGTACTCTTTTTTTTTTTTTTTTTTAAAAAAAAGTATTTCTCATGGCAGTCATTATGATAAAACTTGTCTAGCAGTCAGAACTTAAAATAATGAGATTCATAGCTGTCACCACATTAACAAGTCAGGTGAGATTTATTCCATGGAATAGATTCAGGCGGACTACTCAGCTATCCATCATCTCATTTTTCATAAATAATCTATTCAGTTGAATAGAATGTCTTTTTCCCTGCAGTAATAACTATGTAACAAGTGAATTGTTTGGCACTATTTTACAGAGGTTTCTGTCCTGACAGCTGTGGTTCATGTGTTTAAAATACCATTTTTGTGAATTACTCTGTTGACTACAGCTGGTTTATTTGCACGAGTAAAGATGAGCATATGTACAAGTCTTCACACAGTCAGGGCTGAGGAAATAAATTTCCCTTGAGATCTAATTTCTAAATCTTTCTTTAATCCAACTGAAATTAGTTTTGTAATCCCAGATTAGTTTTAACAATTTTTCTGAATCCCAGCACTGTTCTGATTGTCATAGAGGACAAGTGTGGCTGAGGCACAGAACTCTGAATGCTGTGTTATTCCTTGCCTGCATTACTTCATACTAAAACAGATGGGAATGAAAGCTGATTGCAGTCTCTGCAAGAAGTATATGGCTTTGACCTATTCAATCAAAAGAAGATTCACCTGCTGTAATGTCATCATCTGGGGGGTCTTCATGTAGGTCTACAATTACATAGAGGCCCCTGGAGGTGAAAAATCTGAAATTCTGATTCTTGAAAACTGTACCTATACATACCACTGAAGAAAGACGATTTTTTCTCCTCCTCCATTTTGACTTTAGGGAAGTCTGGATCTGAATCCAGATGAAAGTGTATAGTTCAAGATTATTTGCAAACACTACTGGAATCACCCAATTTTTAATCTTCACTTATTTCTGAATATAACCTAAAAAGCAATGTACATAATACAGTGTATGTCACCTTCTGATCCATGTTCTTTTTGTCTTACACAGGCACAGGCTAAACTTTATTTATTAGATTAATAACAATTCTCTCTAAAACCTTCTTTACTTATGAAGACATATGTTTCATTCTCAAGATGCCTGAAATTAAACTTCAAAATTTAGCTCTGTATTTATATTACAGTGTGAAAATATTTGGATGCTTTGGTGCATTTCAATTTTAGATTTCAGTGGTGATTTGCATTTGGTTCCATATTATTTATAGTGTAAAGAATCGATTCTGTGTTTTGAAACTGTACTGTCTGCAGTAATCAATATTTATAAATGTTTAAGAAAGAAAAGAAAGAACTTCCAAAATAGCATTCTTGCCAATATGATCTATATTTAATAAATGACTCTTCAAGTAGGTTTGATTTTTACTTCAGCAGCCTCTGCCCATCTATAATTGAAATATCACTTGTGCTTGTCAAGGTCTGCATGGTGTTATAATTGTTTTTAGAGCTATACAATGTTGGAACATACAATTTGCTTTGGGACTGCTAGATAAGTATGTAATTCAATTTGAAATCTTCAATCTAAAATATACAGACTTACTATACATTTTCCCACTAAACACAGGAAGGTTGAAGCACAGTAGAGAAGAATGGTAAGATTAGAGATAGTCAAACAAATTTTGTAATTGATGTGAAGGGAGATGAACATGAACCTTAGATACAGTTTTCAGACTGTACGTATGCATCAAACACATGAAAGATCATTCTGTGTTAGTATTTTTGCTTTGCTACCCTCATCAGGTCTCATTTTAAGCGCTTATTAAGTAGTTTCTTCCATTATCTTTTATGTCTATATGCTTGCTAATTGGAGGCTCTTTAAAAGCTGTAGTGAACACTCTCTGACTATAGAAAGCTTAGGCTGCTATCAGGAGTACTGCATTGCCCGAAGTTGCATTAAGCAGAGACTCATCAGTATTCAGCACCACTGCCATAGCGTAAAGCCTAGAAGAAGTGGGAAAAATACCTACTGAAATATAAGAAAAGATGAAAAGAGGCTGGTGAGCAGAAAGAAAAGCTCCTTATGTCAATTCTGAAGCTTCTTTTTCTAATGGATACCCCTCCCAAGCAATGTTGCGAGTGGCAGGTGATGTGTTCTGCAAATAGATCAGCAATGTCACTTCTGAAATTGCACTTTTTGGCATTCAGGTGTTAAAGCCAGCCAGCTGGTAGCCAGGCTTTACCCAAGGCTGTATTATAGAAAAAGAGTACATGTTAGATCATCTAGCAGCAATTACAGTAAAACACCTCTGGCTTGAGCCAGAATCAGTGTTACTGTTGCTTCCTGCAGTGAATGCTGTCACTATCATATTTGCTTTCTCTTCCACTGCCAGGTGTCAGACATATTTGACTGGAATTATTTTGCTGGGCTGAGTTTGTTCCACAACTTCTCCAGAAACTGAAGTGATTGTTTGAATCTCTAAGCTCTCTAACACTTCTCAAACATTGAGATCTCAGTGAAAAATTGGAAAGGTATATATCAGATTATATTTTGAAAGGTATTGCAAAATGCATTAAATAAATGGTGAGAGATCCATTGTTAGACCTACTCTAGTCACAGATGTAATATTTTTCTTTCCTTTTTTCCTTTTGCCATAATAATCACTGCAGTAAGTTGTAAATGCAATGAAACCCCCTGCTATCTATGATGGAGAGAACACAAATTGATTTATGATGTTGTACTGTGCAAAGCCCAGGTGCAGTTATAAAATCTTGCTAGTTTCAGAAGTCTCTAGAAAGAAAGAATAAAAAGAAAGAATCAAAGGAAGAAAGAAGAGAAAGGAAGAAAACAGAATATTTTCATTCTCACATGTAAAAAGTATGCAGGAAATTTCTATGAGCACAGATACTGTAGTTATTTGCAGTTTGTGTAATTCTTGCTCATCAAATTAATTACATAAGGTATTTGTATGCTACTTTTACTGCCAGCTATTGTTCCTACCTGTATAATTTTGTGTAGTTTAAGCTACAATTGAATGTTAATACCTAAACTTTGTATGGCTTCATGAATTATTTTTCACAGGCTTTCCAAAGAACTGAGAAATGCTGTGAGGAAAACCTACTGTTCTTCCATCATGTCTTCCCCCATAGTGTCTTTAAAGGGCTTCAATAGCTGGGGAACAGAGCTACTGTCTTGGGAAAAATGCAGGGTGATGGTTGAAGCAGAGGTGACGCTGTTACAAGGTGACCAGATTATGTGCAGAGGTTGGGTGGCAGTGCGAAGGCTTGCAGCTGCAGCAGAGAGCCTGAGAAAGCCTAGGAAGAAGGGTTTGTTAAGAGAAGTGGGGAAAAAGGGATAATGGCAATATTGATATAAAATGGGAAAAGAAGTGAGGAGTCCTTGAGGCTTTTTCCTTTCTAGCATCTCCCTTGTCCTGTAGGCCAAATCACTTCCTAGTTATAATGGCATAATGTGCTCTCGATGTTAGATTTCCTTCACTCCTACTCATCATGTTGTCATTTCAGCAAGGTCTGACATTGCTTAGAAGGCACAGACCAACCTTGTTGATCCAGACAAACTGCTTTTCATATCTGTAAGAAAAACATTAGAATTCTGATTTCTCATTCTGTCAGCAGCTGTAAGTGGTTTAACCCGGCTGCAGGTTCAGCACTCATTAGGGAAAGTGTGATTGCCCCCCCTCCCTCAATGG
>NW_009259864.1:1702009-1706711 GCF_000687185.1 Egretta garzetta | reverse complement strand
CCCGAGCCGCAAGCGACCGACCGAACTAACTAACCCCCCCCGAGCATGACGTTATATGGTATGGAATAGCCCTTTGGTCAGTTTGGGTTAGCTGTGCTAGCTGTGCTCCCTCCCAGCTTGTTATGCACCTGGCCGAGCAGGAGAAGCTCAAAAAGTCCTTGAGTAGTCTGAGCACTACTTGGCAACAGCTGAAAACATCAGTGTGTTATCAACATTCTTCTGGTACTAAATCCAAAACACAGCACTATGCTAGCTACTGTGAAGAAAATTAACTCTATCCCAGCCAAAACCAGGACACAGCTGTAAAATGCTATAGGGATCTACAGGTTAGCTCTTCATTAGGGAAAGTGTGATTGCCTACAGTCTCCCAAAAATTCCAAAGGAAGTACCCACAGCATTCAGGAGAATGAATTCAAAGATTTTTCTGTGAGTTCACTGAGGCCTTTGAAGAGTTGATTCAGCTCTAGCAGCAGTGATAAAGCCTTATTCCAAAGGAAGGATCAGTCTGAGAACAAGGCTTATGCGGGATCTTAGTGATTTTTATTTTGTGATTTTTCTACTCTCATTTAAATAACTGATGGAAACAGATAATTTTTCTATTTCCAGTTCATCTCTGCCCTTTCACTATCAAAATGTAATTTTTAGTCTTGGCTCAGGCTCTAGCCACTTTCACTTCGAAGTATGAAAATGACCATAGTCATCATGCTGTCAAACTTTCAACTGAAAATATGCAGGGAACCTCTCCTTCCCCTTCCCTTTACAGTAATGATCTTTCTCATCTGTATCAGAACCAGGGACCTGCTTTTTCAATAAGTAATTGTCAGTACTAAGAAGGAGTTTCATTCTGGTCTGTGCTCATTTCATCCTTCTCAACAGTTCTGTTGGTAGAGGGATAGAAGAGTACACATACTGAAGTGTTATCAAAGCTAAGATTAATACATGTTTAGGCCAAAAAAATAATCCAGGCTTACACTAAACCATGCAAGAAGTAAACAGTTTAGTGACTCTTTTGAAAAGTGAATGCCCTTCTGTTCCATGTTCTGTGTGTCATGAAGTGTCATTTAGGTAATTTTTAAATGAAGTAAAATCCAGCAACCAACCAACCAGTGTGCAGAATGTGATTGGCCAAGGTTGGTTTGATTTCATATTTCAACACCTAGATTATATATATTTACCTTTTAACTTTCTGCAGAAATTTACATGTATTTATTTTAAAAATAAGTTTGAATTAGTTATGAAAGAAAAAAGAATAGGACTAAGAACTGTAAATTCAAAAAGCTTTAGAGCTGATATTTTGAGTTTAGTATATTTTTTAATGACTGATGGGTTGAGCATGACATCTTGTGTGGTCTGGAGTCTGAGACATGAGACAACTATGAATACATTGGGAAATACCAGAGAGTAGATTTTCAGGAAGCCCCAGAACCAGTGTAAATCTGGGCAGAGTGTGTCTCTGCCTAATGCAGAGATCCAGAGGAGAAACTTCTGAAATCATACCGAATGACTGGCTCCAAGTGCCAGGAACAGTATAACTGCAGTGGGGTGAAGCTTTGGATGAGCCATCTTGCTTTTCAGAAGGGTCAATTAAATGGTGCGGAGTGTATAGCAACTAAACTGCTCCAACACTCATGCTGGCACATTTTCAGTGACAGTGGTATCTATCTCTACACTGCATTGCAGTAAAGAATGTAAACTTTAACTTGAAATGTGATTAAAAGGACTATGAGCTAGTTGAGAGTTGCCTAAACAAAGAGCATTTCCCTTACTTTCCCTGGTTGCAATGGTTAATGCTATCCACATAATGCAGAGTGGTTGGTGTAGGAACTACCCTGACTAGTTTTAAGTCAATTAGTTTACTTCTGTTGGGGGGAAAAATAGAGAATGACTGCAAGCATTGTAAAGCTCAGACAGTGGAGTAATCAGAAGTTTGGCCCTTTGTGTACTTGCCATATGATGCTGTCATATGATATTGTACATTACCCAGGGTTTACTTTCTGGGTGATTTATTTATTTTCCTTTTCTCAAGAATATTGTGGAAGGAACTTGTGAGCTATTCTCAGTTCATACCTTTCTTCTACTACAGTTCATTATCAACCTCAAAAAATGTTTGCCATAAACCAGTAATCTGTGGCAAATGAGTTGGGGAATAATATACTTCTTTGCACTGACCACAATACTGCAATGAATTCCAACCTTAGGGAGGTTTCCTCTACTTTCTACAGACTGATGCTGAAGAGTTAATTTGTTTTAGATGGAATTAGCTGGCATTTCCTTTTGTACTCAAAATTCTAAGAGTACTTTTCCCACCAAGAGTGACAAAACTCAGTATTCAATCTGGTTTTTAATTTCAAGATTTTTTTCTTCCCCACAAGGAGATATGTGTAGGAAAAGGTACAAACTCGCTCCATGTAAAAAAGAAAGTATGGAACACACATAATTAAAGATCCATTTTGCTCATCACCCCGACTTAAGGTAAAACAATGCTGTCATACCTTGCCCCTGTCTTTGGTTCATCGCTGCTTAATTTGGTGTTCCATTAAATTTGGAATTAAACCATTTGCATTAATAACAACACAACTTGCATGTCTTATTTTAGAAAATTGTCTAGCACTGTACATTTCAAATACAAAATTGTTAATATGGAAGGTCGAAATTTAGAATGAGAGAGAAGAGGAACATAATGTTACTCAAGTAGCCAAAAAATTCTGAGTAATTTCCCAGAATCGCAGAATGGCAAGGGTTGGAAGGGACCTTGGGAGGTCATCTAGTCCAACCCCCCTGCTAAAGCAGGTTCACCTAGAGCAGGTTGCACAGGGCATCATCCAGGCGGGCTTTGAATATCTCCAGAAGGAGATTGCACAATCCCCCCAGGCAGCCTGTTCCAGTGCTCTGTCACTCAAAGCAACAAAATTCTTCCTGATATTCAACTGAAACCCCCTATGTTTCAGTTTATGCCCATTGCTGCTTGTCCTGTCGCTGGGCACCACTGAGAAGAGTCTGGCTCCATCCTTGTGACATCCACATTTAAGGTATTTGTATGTGTTGATGAGATCCCCACTGAGTCTTTTCTTCAGCCTAAACAAGCCCTGCTCTCTCAGCCTTTCCTCACAGGGGAGATGTTCCTGATTTTTGATACTGGTTCAGATCATGCTGTTCACCTGAAACTCAGGCATGGCATGCAGGCCTCTAAGGTCTGTTATTAAGCATCATTAAAACTCATAGAATGGCATGCTTTTTTATTGTCTTTCACAACTTCTTGTAAGGTATTCAGCTTCTTTACATGACTTTACAATCTAAGTGGTAGTATCCCAAAAGCTTTTGTCACTAGTACGGTTCTAGGGAAACTTTTTTCCCTCATGCCATAGTTAAGAAACAGACTTCTCAGCAGAAAAGGGCTTCAGTTAGTGGTCAAAGGAAAACAAAAGCCCACAGTATTCAAACTCAAAACTATCTGCTGGTTGATGGCTATGGCATTACACTTGAAATGTCAGCAGATCCTGATTTTAGGGTGAAGCTGAAAAGGTACCAAGGAAATGCTTTTTTTAATCAATCACGCATATTTCTCTGATAATTAAAAAGTTGTAGTCCAGGGTTTTAAAAAAAAAAAGAAAACCACAGTGAAAGGATGCTTTGAAAACACTCCAACTGGGGTGTTGGGCTCTACCCAGCTGGAACTTTACTGTGACGTTGGATGGGTTTCAGCTTACAAAGTTTAAAAAAAAAAAGGAAGGAAACAATGGTTTTGGTTTTTTGGTGCGAAAATGGGAGAATTGGAAGATTGGTTAGGGTAATACAAACCTGTGAACTGAAGTGGGTATTGGGAACGGGGAAACAATGAGGATGACTGTATTTAAAAGTTCTGTTTGATTCTATCTGGTGTCTCAGTCAAAACTCTTTAAGGATTCAAGATTTCTCTATCTGGTATCTTTCCTAATTCCTGAGAGCAGATGTTCTACACTAATTGTTATGTTGTCTTTTATTCATGATAAAAAATGAGCCCAGGTTAAAAGAAGAAAATGAAAAATATGACATATAGTGAATACAGATGCTCTTTATTCCCTGATTTTTACAGAGCAATAGGAAGGTCATGATGACGATGATACCAGAGCTTGCCTACGAAAAAAAAATTTTTTCCTTTAAAAAAAGTGGAGAACTTTCATTAGGTTATTATTTAAAGTCAGTTCAGTCCTCCTGCAATTTTCAAATTGATTGCTGAAAGACAAATCATTTATTTCTAGTGTTTTTAGTTTTCTCAAGTTCTTATTTCTGCAGGGAGCTGTAGATAATGATTTTTCATATAGATGTATTCAGAGACAAATATTTTTTGTATAACAGTGGCTGCACAATAGGATTTTTTCCTCCTCTGTTGTGTAATGATACCAAGATCTACCAGTTTGTCATTTTGTATGATTTTACTTCGATATAATTTTTTCTTTCCTTTGAAATCAACATGATAGGCTTGATACATATAAAATATGTATACATTTTAATAATTAGGAAGAGTTTTTTTGTTTTTGCTGAACACTTATTAGTTCTGTTATACACTGAATTCTGAGCATAACCCATCAGCTGCCATAACCTATATCTGTGAGGAATTATATGAACACTCACTTTCTGAACATTGTCATGACTAGATTTCTGTGGAGTTACTTCTAATTTACATTAATATAGATGTTATTTAAAGTCACACTCATTTTCCTTG
>NW_009259864.1:1667975-1701977 GCF_000687185.1 Egretta garzetta | reverse complement strand
ATTAACTCTATTGATCTGAAATTTGTTATATCCAGTCTTCTAATTTTTTAAATCTACTATTTTGCATATTTTTGGAAATAAGTATAAAATAACATTTCTTTGAAAAAGTAGAAAGTCAGTTCTTTATGGGGTCCCATGACTGTTTGTTCTGGAGGGGATTCCTGTATGAACAGTTCTGGAATGGCCGGATTCTGCTGAATGCTTTAGTTCTCAAATAAAAGTACCATAACTTTACTTGGCTGGTTTTAATCAGTGGAAAACTTTTCTAGAAGAGTTTAGTTTAACAACCGATGGCTCCACTTCTGTGTGGAAATGTCACAAAATCAAATTACATTTTTAGCTTTTCTAGTCCTGTAACATTATTTGAAGAAGCAACATAAACAAAAGTGTATAACCAGCTGAGAGCACAGCTTATGGAGCATCCTCAGGATGGGCTGATGCATCCATAATCCACAATATGCTTTGCTCACGTATAAAACCCCCACACTATTAAGAAGAAGAATAAAACATTTTTTGATTAAATTTAATCCATCAACATTTGGAGTGTCATCCAGTTGCACTCATTAAGTTTGCAAGTGACACCAAACTTGAAGGGTGGGGATGGACACCAGGGCAGGGCTGCTGTTCAGAGGGACGTCAAAAGGCTGGAGGAATGGGCTGACAGGAAATTTATGACATTTAACAAGGGCAAACTCCAGAGGACCACCAAGATGATTGGGATCTAAAGGACTTGCCCTGTGAGGAGATGCTGAGGTAACTGGGCTTTCTTAGCTGGATAAGAGGCTGCTTGGGAGGGACCTGGTAGCAGCCTGCCAATCCATGAGGAAGAGATTGAGCAGGAGGCTTGGCTTATGCAGAATTTACTTCCAGTTGGAGAACCATAATATGAAACCAATGAACTTGTACTGTATGGCTTATCTAACACAATGCATAGAGAATTGTTTACAAAACTGTTGTACTGTAAATCTTTGCTTTTTAGGTAGTTTTAGTACCTGGGGAGTGTTCAGTTTGTTAATGATTTGGAGCATTTAATTTTAATTTATAAGAAGTCGATAGCAATCCAAAATAAATCTGAAAAAAGCCTTAGTAAAACATTCACATAGATATGTTTCTCTTTTTCTCTGGAAGCTTTGAGCAACAAACTGTTTTTGAGCATAGCTAGTGACACTTCTGCACAACTGAGAGAAGAACTTAAACTAGAATTAAAAAAACCCAGGTTTCCCATACCCCCTGTGTCTTCATTTAATATTCTGGATGTTAATAAATTATTTCAATAGAATGTAATAATAGTAGATTTCTGTATGACAGGAGCAAATTTTCGTTTAAAACAAGACCATCCATTATAATCAGACATGGGGTACTTGAACTGAAGATCACTCAGTTAAAATAAAAAATTAAAAGTGGCAAAAAATTATTAAAGTGGCATCTTTAATAGAAAATGTCATACAGATACATGACAAGTGGTGCATATTTAAAATGTTTTCTGTAAGTCATATATGCAATTTTAGATTTTAGAACTTGAAAAAACCACTTTACTGCCTTTTAGTTGGCATGGGACACTACATTTATATTATTTCAGACATCAGAGACCATAAAGCTACTTAACTGTATGCTTTATATGACAATGGACAACCACTGAAACAAATATGCACTAAACCCACAAATGGTAATTATAAATGCAAGTGGGCAGACAGAACATAAATTTATAATTGACTCTAGGGGCTCCTGCAACAAAGCAAATTCAGAAAGGGCTTTAAGTTGGCTGTGAGTATCAGTAGGACCCTTGGGCTTGCTTGGAAAAAAACAATAAATGAAAAAATACACATTTGTGCCTCCATCACTTGGTACAGATTTGTAAATTAAAAATTGCTGTGTCAAAGTGATGATTTTTGGAGGCTAGCTAGTATTTTGCAACTATGTGTTCAGGACTAAGGAACTGGTGTGGTTTAGATATAAGTTTATGGAGAAGTGAAAGGAAGTACAAATACTTTAATCGTCACAAGCTTGTAGTGAAGCAAAAAGGGTAGGAGTATTTATCAAGGTTTTTATTTTTATTTCTCTGATGATCATATATAATCATAGAATCGTAGAATCACTTTGGTTGGAAAAGACCTTTGAGATCATTGAGTCCAACCTTTAACCTAACCCTGACATCCCACCACTAAACCATGTCCCTAAGCACCTCATCTATCCTTCCTTTAAATACCTCCAGGGATGAGGACTCTACCACCTCCCTGGGCAGCCCATTCCAGAGCCTGACAACCCTTTTGGTGAAGAAGTTTTTCCTAATGTCTAGCCTAAACCTGCCCTGGCGCAGCTTCAAACCATTCCCCCTTGTCCTATCATCTGTTACCAGGGAGAGGAGGCTGACCCCCACCTCCCTACAGCCTCCTTTCAGGCAGTTGTAGAGGGCGATCAGGTCTCCCCTCAGCCTCCTCTTCTCCAGACTAAATAACCCCAGTTCCCTCAGCCGCTCCTCGTATGACCTGTGTTCCAGGCCCCTCACCAGCTTGGTTGCTCTCCTATGGATGTGTTCCAGCAATGCAACATCCTTCTTGTAGTGAGGGGCCCAAAACTGAACACAGTATTCAAGGTGCAGCCTCACCAGCACCGAGTACAGGGGCACGATCACTTCCCTACTCCTACTGGTCACACTATTTCTGATACAGGCCAGGATGCCATTGGCCTTCTTGGCCACCTGGGCACACTGCTGGCTTGTATTCAGCTGGCTGTCAACCAGCTGTCTTCTACTTATTTCTTGTTTAAAAAAAAAAATTGTTACGATTCTTTATAATCTGGTTCATTTCCTGCCCACATACAATGCATTTTGTTCTTCATGACTGTGCCCACTCTTGTTAAATCAACTTTCTCAAACAATCTACAGAATTACCACTTTACTTCAAAGCAAACATACACTGTAGGTGATTAATAATTAATTTGATGATTAATTGGGTCTTTTAGGAGCAAGTCTGTTCACCATATATTCCAGTATGTGTTGGGTTAGCAGTGAGTAAAAGAAAACTAATGATAATTCCAGAGATGCTCCATGAATGTATTCTTTTTATTCCAAGAGAAGGTGTTAAGAGGACACTTCAGAAAGACAGAGAGGGAGATGGCACTAGGACCTAGGAGTATACATCAAAGCTCTCTAAATAAATGAAACAATGAAATTGATTAACAGATTGCAAAATGGTATAAGGTGTTGTTATAACCTATATAGGGAAACCGGAAGGTGGGAAATACATAAACTACCTTTACCAAAATGCTAGATCCTGGGCAGATCAGTTCAGTAAACCTTGCAGTACAACAGAATTGCTTAAAATGATATCTAAAGAGGATTGTAGAATGATATGAGTAGGTACCTACAGCATGATAGCGAAAATGAACACAAAAACACCAAAGCTTCTGCATTTTATGAAAAAATGTAGAGCATATTAACAAGTTGAGTCGAGAAGAGGCAAATTGGATTTCATGATTTGGCTTTTAAAAGAAGTCTTTGGGAAAGACTGTCTCACAGGAGGTCACAAAAGAAAGTGAAGTATGCTTACAGCAAGAAATGAGGTTCCAGCATGGATCAAGGTACAGCACAGCAGCAGAAGCAGGCAACAAGAATCACAACAGAGGCCAGGGAGTGCTCCCTGTCCTTGCAGCTGGACCACAGCAGTTGGAAAGCGTGCATTCTTAATCCCATCTATTCAAGTTCTGTTGAAATACTGTACACAGAATTATAAATACTTAGTATATTTGCACTACTACTCTGTATGGATACAGGGTGTTACAGGAATATGACATAAAGTTACAGCTGTTAGTTCTCTGATTTCTTGTGTTTAGCAAGAAAATGCAAATCTTATTTTGGGTTAAAAAGAGAGTAAAGGAAAACATAGCCAGGACTACAGGCTGGAATGATTCAGGCATGTAAGTCCATCTCTGAGTTGCTTCAAAATCTAATCCATGTTCAACAAGATGAGCTCAAATTTCAAATGAATGAGACAATAGCAATTAAAAAAAAGGGTGTGATTACTACTCTGAGATGTGTTGATTCTTTCAACAGACTACTTAAGCGTGCTCTATTATTTTTTTTCTAATTCAGAAGTTCAGTGTAGAAGTGAAAAAAAAAAAGCTAGTAACTCTTAAGGTTTCACTGTATTATGCTTGCAGAATTAGAAGTTACACAATTCCACCCACTCAACACTGCTCCATGGAAATGTGCAATTACATACTTACGACAGCTGTGCTCTTTAGTTACAGATACAGATCTCTGATAAAAAGAATTTTTATTGAAAGCGTCATAGATAAATGTATACCATATATGAAGTATAGAATAGAGACAGTCTGATATTTAACCTTGAAAAAATGTGGTGTTAGAAAAGTATTCTTAAGGCTTGTACTAAGGCACAAGGAAGATACTATTTCAATTTTATGAATAAAGTTCAAAAGCTACGCGAAACCTGGATATCACTTAAGAGAATGCCACAGAATTGCCACTGCCAAACCTCTCCATTTCTCATTTCTGTATCCTAATGTTTCTAAAAAATTGGCTCCCTTCTTTTGGCTCTGTTGTTAGTGGGCATGCTGTTGATTCTATATCCTCCAGGCTGTGGGCTTTTCTGAAAAACCTGGGGAGAATCCAGGAACACACAAGTTCCACTGCAGCCAAGAAGGGAGAAAATACTCTTGTTGATATGGGCATATTCACTCCTACCTTGCTTTGTACAGGATGTTGCAGTGTTTGGTGACCTTCCCGCTGCATCAGCAGTTCCACTTCCCTACTACAGATTTGGAAAACACTTCCAAAGCTTGGGTCAGGTTATTTAGGGACATAGTGACAATCCTGCTGTCTAACAGCAAGGTCTTAAAATATTACCAAAGGTACTTCTCTGCTTTCACAGACCAAAGAGGTAAACTAGGGAGTTTAGTCCCACCAGGCCGAGGTTAGATTTGTGAAAATGGTGTAGTGCCCCTCTGAATTGTGTGAGGAAATGCTATTTAGGACTATGCATCATAGCTTTTTTGGGCCTGGAAGATGAAATGAGTTCTGGAAGGAAAAAGGATGTTAAAAGCTCTAGTAATTAATTCTTTCTTACCCTAACACAAAAATCTCTTCCTCTGATTTTTGTGTTAGGGGACACAGTACAGTGAGGTTTAGGTGGCTTATCACTGGAGAGTAACTAATTTAAAAATGCGAGGAGAAATTTTAGAATTGAACCTATCAGAAATTGCACACTACTAACCAAAAAATTAAGTCTTTGAAGAATTTGGGCTTAGTGAAGAATTTGGACTTGTATTTGCGGCGGCATAAGGTACATAACATTAAGTAAGAGAGGCAACTTCTGTTGTTAAAACTGCCAACTGACTCAATATTTAACCTTGGGGATCTGTGGAAATGTTAGTATAGTAAAAACCAGTGTGAAGGAAGATGTTATTTCTGTAAGATGCACAAATGCCTCCTTGAGTATCAAAACATCGTACCAGTGTTGTTGTGCGGTGCTGAACTGGCCCAGGCCCTTCTGGTTTCTTTGTTTCCATATTGCAATCATGGATTGCATTAATTGTTCACCAAATTGAATTTTTAAAACATACTTATTTTCTAATACTTCTGACACATTGTATTTTCCATATGTGGAATATAACCTTGTTTTATTGTGGTAACTTGGTGGCTTTCTTGGTTTTTAGTACTATACAACAGACACATTTAAAAGGTACTTGAATAAAGGAGAGTGAATTAAGTGACTCGTGGTTCTGTTGTGAGTGGACTTATGTAGGAGTACATTAAGAAAATTGTTTTCTGAACCGTTAGGTGTAAAAATTACAAAAAGTTTTCAAACTTTTTTATTAGATTTAGCGAGATTCTAGGTGAACAGAGCTTAAAACGGTTTATTCAGGATCAAGATTCTTTCTCTTCACTTGAGTACAGGATGTTGCTCCTTTATTTTTGCATGTGCAATGAGTACAGCTAAAGGAGTTTCGATTTCTTGCTTTCTGCATCAGGAGCTTGATCCAAGGCCAGCTCAGTGGAAGTGCTCCTATTGATTTCAGTGGCTTTGGATCAGACTTTAATTCTGTTGTGACTGGATTGAAAGCCAATATATTTCTGTCTTTGGAATTCTGCTTCCCTAGTTTCATTTAGAGGGTTTTATTTAACTTTAATACTTTTCCTGTTGCAATTCAGGAAATGATTCAAATAATTCAGTCTACTTCCTGTTTAACATATTTTGATATCAGCTGTCAAGATAATTAAATACTCAATATAAATTTTAAAATGACAAAAATATTGCTGGTAAGAATAATAGGAGAAATGGAAAAGCAGAAAAAATTACAAGGATAATTCAAACAGCTTCATCTGTAAATAATGAGAATTTAATGAGGCTGATATTCAAAAAGGCTCTTGCTTCTTAGTGTATAAAACATTCATTTTTCACATTAATTGTCTTTTTAGTAACATTCTTAGAACACTACTTGAAAAGATTATGTGAATATAAGTAGTTTTCATGGAATGCTTTTTTTTCCACTCCTAGAAAAAGCAGTTCACGTATGGACTTCAGCTTGGTGGTGTGGTACTGTGAAAGGAACATTTCATCAAGTGTCTGATTTGTCAAAAAATAAATAAATTTAAAGCTCAGGGTACTCATAGCCTATAAATGATAGGCTGGGTCTCTTAATTGCAAATCTGAATCTCTCTGAAGTCTTGCAATATGGAACATGTCCTTAGAATAAGTTTTGTAAAACACCAAGATCTAGAGCCAGCAGACAAAAGAAAACAAATAAGAAAGTGACATTATGACATTGGTCAGCACTTATTTGGACATTATTCTTTCAGATCAAAATGTCACAGCAATTGGGAAAAAACTTCAAGCTGATTATTATAGTGCTTCAAGCACACAGGAAGCACTGCCAGTGAAAGGCTTTTTCCATCTGCCCTAGACATCTACATTTATTGAGATGAATTGTCCCCTGGAGGTCCTGGTCTCTCTCCATTTACTATAGAAAAGCCTCAATGGATAGATTAAATGGAATGGTCAGCTCTTAGAAAGAGAAATTAGGTAAATTGAGACCCACGCTGGAAATTGATTCAACTGTGTGGTGAATCTCCTAATAACTTATTTAATAGTTGAAAGAGAACAATTATATTTATTTTTGTATGAGAAGCTGGAACCATAGGTACCTGTTTGTGAAATATGAGAATATTTGTTTCAGGAGTTTATTCATTATTTTCAACTTTGAAAGCATTTCTGTAGTATATATTAATTATACAATATTTCTTGTCAGCAAATTCTTGTATCATAAGGAAGTTTAGGGGGTGGGGAAGATGGGGAAAAAAATGAAGGAAACAAAATGCCAGGAGTTGTAATGAGGAAGAAATTACATGATCTAAGATTAATAACACAATTAGAGGAGAAAGAAAATACTGTTTAATACTGAAAAATGGCTGGGCGTGTACTGATACATAGTTCTGAACAGCTATTTCGGGTACCTGTCTCTGATGAAGAAGGTTTAGTGCCAAGACATCACTGAAGGCTGTGGTTGAGAGTCCCCACATGGAGTTTGGTGTTCAAACGAGAGAAATTATTGACAAGGGTTAAGGTAAATTAAGTAAGAAAGACAGAAACAAATGCAGACTTAAAATAATAAAATCTTGAAAGATCATGAAAACATTTTGGGTCTAGAGTGGGGAAAAAAAGACATAAGAAGCAAACCATTTTTTTAGTTGTTTTAAGAAACATCAAGAATAATCTGGACATTACCATAAAGACGTAAAAGTCATGTTAATCAATATTTTTGTTACGTCATCCAGAGATGTTCACAGTTAATAAAAAATATCAATGAGGTTTATGCTGACAGGTGTGGAATTATGTCCTGAAAACAAAACAAAGTCAGGCAAACTACGTTGGTATCTGTCAGCCAACAATAATGATTTCTGTAAGTGTTAAAGGGCTGAGTGAACCAGTCAAAAGTAAGAGGGTTTTACAGTTGGTGAAGACAACAAATTTACTGTTGTGTTGCTACAAGAAACACATTTACAGATCAGTGATGAAAATACTTGATAGCAACAGGTGTGTAAAACCATTTGGTTGCCCAAGACAGCTTACCAGGGAAGGAAGTGGAAATTTTATTATTTGAACATAACTCCTGTGCCCCCAAGAACATTTTGACCAGATAAAATTTGCAAAATAGAAAAATCTTTTTTAAAAAGCGAATGAATATTTGTAACTGAAGTCAATCAGTATTTAATCTCTTATTTGATAGGGTTCTTACTAAATGACAAATGAAGATGTTACAGTGGTAGACAGGAAAAAAAAAATTAGTGAGATCATAATCTTGACCGGTCAAGAGCACTGAGAGTTATGCTAAAGACAACTTCTAAAAAACAACTTTATGACACTCGAAAGGTGATTAGAGGTCTATAATTTTTATTTTATTTAAAATAAGGGACAGAAACACCACATTCCAAATTAATAGTGTCATCTTACACACATATATATCTATATAGTCTCCAGTATCAAATAGAATACATAATCTCTGAAGACAATTACAGAAGCATGTTCACAAAGTAAACTGTGTCAAAACCAGTTTGACACAGACACATTTCTCCATCTGTCACAGGAAACACTTGTAAATACTGAATAATTAACACACACAAAAAAAATCAGAGCTATTTTGTTTCAGGAAGCCCCACCCTACCCACTATGTGTAGCTGATTCTTACTTTGTGTTCATGAGAACTTGCTTATGTCTTACTTTTATAGGGTTAGGAGTTCTTCATTTTACGATACAAATTAGCTACTGAATCTACGGAGCCCAGACATACAACTAAACACCAATGTGGTTGATGTCAGATGTGATTATGTCCAGGATTTATTCTGCTGTCTTAAATAATAGCTGAAGGAACTCGTAGTAGCCTGGAGCTTTATGGAAAACAAACTATTCTGCTAATGCATAAGAAAGACCATGAATGCATTAAGAAGCCGTCAGGGAATCTACATCTATGGAGAAAAGCAACAAAGGTGACAGGTAAGTCAAAGCATACTTTTGAGTCAAAATGGGGTTTTAAATTGATGTTTTTCTTCACAGCTTGTGATAGCACAAGCTGTTAAAAGTCCTGAATGTGGCTTCAGAGAGCAGCTTTATTGGTATGTGGTGTGTGTAGATTGAGTATAAAGTCACACCTGCTACATACAAGGAAATGAGAAGTATTGAGTGGACCTGGTAACTCCAATACCAACTGGTTTTGTGTTTTTACAGTATGCGTTGATTTTATTTACAGTTAGGAAGACATGTTATTACTTTTTCCATTGCTTGCTTCTCAAAACTAGCAGAAAACAGTGACAATGCACGATGAGTGAGCTAGAAATAACATGATTCACCTATTTCTCCTCTGAGTCCATAGCCCTTTAATGTGTGTTCATTTATGTTCTAAAACCGCTGAGGTTATAAAAAAATCTGGTTTTCTGCTATTTCCAGGAGTTTGGAGACTATTGACCACAATCAGATGCTAAACTGTTTAAATGTTCAAAAATACATTGAAAATTTCTGAAATGTACATCTGCACAGTTTCATCTGATTTTCTTGCTTCTCTTTGCCAGTCCATGCCCACTGTGTAGACACAATTGACTTACTTTCCACTGAGTATATAGCCACAGTTGATCTCGCCTTTCTTAACTCATTTCTATGGACCTGTTTCCCAGTTTTCATAGGATCATATTGTTTCCTGAGTACCTATGAAGTTTAAGCTTTTCCTAAGAAGTTTTTTCGTTCCTCCAAACTAGTGCTAGCCTTTTTACATGTTATTTGTATTTCTAGTTTGAGGGGCTTTAATGTGCTGTGTAAAAGAGAGACGAAGTGGGAGGATAGCTGACTGAGGTAAAAGAAAAGAAAAGCTGCTATTTGATCTTTACGAAAGATGGCAGATTTATTGTTGCTTTCAATTAATTGTCGCTCATTTACATTGGATTTTATGCTATATTGGATTACATGCAGTATCAGACCTCCTAACTTCAGATTTATTGGTTCTGTGTGATCTAGAATGGCAATTGCTGTATGTCGTCATCACCTACAATAATTCCTAGAACTCTTAAAGTCAGAAATTACCTTCATGATCAGTCAGTCTAATATCCTACATAATAAGGGCCATATAAAGTCAAATAGCAAGGTATATATCTATCTCACTAGCTTGTACTCCCAACCAAAATAGTAGCTAATGGTCTATGTTAACTGAAGATCTGAGTTAGCTGGCACTCGCTATGCACTTCATTAGTGCTTGCCTTTACTTTGATTCATGGCTCCTACATGAAGTGTTCCATCAACATCACAAAACTTATTGCTCTGATCTCTTTATTGTTGATGCAAGTAACTGGTGTCTCTTCTGGTGGATTCAACTGGGAGATCAAGGAATGAATAAGCATGGAAAAACGAAGTGCTTTCCTGAGCCTCTGCTTTTGGAAGCTAAATTCTGGCTGCTAGGTAGGAGGGAAAAGACTAATACCTCAATGACAGCATTCTTTGAAATGCTGCCAGCTCGCTATTCAAGACCTGAGGAGTAGGTAGAGATTTGAAGCCTAAATGTGTGAGTGAAGCAACGGTGTAGGTAGGCGGGATAGAGGTAGGAACTGGGAATTTCTCTGAAGGAGGAATTTGCACAGGTAATGAGGCCCGAAACTTAATCATAATGGAGCCAGGTAATGAAAATTAAGTGTTGTAGATTAGTATTTTGAACAAAGAGAAGGGAGAATCTGGGAGATAGCCAAGGTAGGCAAAAGGACACCTGGTTCAGAGTGATGCAACTGCAAGTTGGAGGTGGCTTGTGTCCTGCCCCTGGGGACAGGAATAGGGAAAGGAAACATGTAGTAAGTGCTACTTCAATAATTAGGCAAGTAAATCTAACCTATGAATATTCAAATTTATGAGAGGGAAATACATGAAGATGGGGGGAAACCATAAAGAGAACAGTCTGAAAAGTGTGAAATTTAATAACAGATTGAATGCTGATAAAATTATTTATATCAAAGCCCAGGTAAAATCTGTGCTACAATTCAAGAAGAAAACGAAATGGGCCAAACACCCTACCCATAACAATCACAACACATTGAGAAAGTTAAGGAAACTATCACAGGAAAAAGGGTGACTATTAGAAATTGAATGTTTGCCTGAATGAGTTCAGGAAAGGGAATTAGAAGGGCTGAAAAAGAATTTGAAGAATGCTCAAAGTGATCTTAAAAACCTTTCATATCAAAAGCAGGAAGCCAGGTAGGGAATCGGTGGGACTATTTGATGACAAAAGTGCAAAGGGGCACTCAGGATGATAAAGAAGAGAAGCAAAATGAACTGTTCGTATTGGCTTCTACTGCTGAAGATATTTTGAAAAAAGTGTTATTTACATCAGGTAAGTAAGAAGGGCTAGAAAAATTTAATGCAACTATATAGCAAGTTTTAGCATAAATAACCAAGTTAGATGTCAGTAAGTCACCAGAACTAGATGACATTTGCTGAAAGTCTTGTCAATAAGTCAGTAGGATTGAATGCAATTTGCTGAAACGCTGGAAATCTGAAGTTTAGTGAGGAGGAGGTTGAGGTATAATATTATGGAGGTTCACAAAATGCATGGAGAAAGCGTTCACCAGATCACACAAAACGACCTGTGGGACACTCAGTGAAAGTAGTAGGAGGTGAAAGAGATAAAGGAAAACACTTCTTTGAAAAGCAGATAATGACAAGTGAACTTCTGAAATTTGTGCTACAGAAGTCTGTGGAAGGAGACAGTATCTGCAGGTTTAAAGGGGGATGAGGCAAATTCAGGCATTCAGGTTCAAAATGCATTCTACTGTTCCAGATGGAGATGTCCCCTCTACTATTCCTTACACAGCAATCTGGATGCAGGGATTTCAGGAGGGCAAAGGCTGACAGAAAGTGGTCAGGCTTGTGTTTTGCTTATGGAGGAGTCAGGATGTTGGGCTACATGGATCATTGGTCTGACCAAGTAGAGCTTTTTAAATCTGTTATCCTGTAAACAAATTCCAGAAGGCCTGCTTGAAACACATTAAACATCTGAGAAAAAAAAATGGACACAGTCCTAAGACAAACCACAAGCATCACCTCCAAAGATATTGTAGTACAATACCTACATTGGGCAAGCATGGAAAAAGTAATCCTCAAAGCTTACAAAAAGCCTTTGAACTGCTAGCTTGAAGAGCAACTAGCTCTGGGAAATTTGAAGTCCAGGGTCTCAGTTCTATGATCACCATACAGCCCAGGTTTGGCTGGGACTGTTCCAGAGGAAAAACTGAAAACAAATCCATTTCTAGTGTTAATGATGGCTTTAGAGAAATATTTATTGTAGATGCCAAATCCCTTTGTTTTGGCAATATGCTGCTTGCTCTTATTCTGTGTGTGTTCTCTCTTAGCACTCTTGATAAGTTGATCTGTGGCCCATGTTTATTAAAAAAGCTACAGACATTCTAATGGCCTATTAAAAGAAGATTTAATAGCTGATTTTTGAAGAAAATCTCAAACTTTTCTTCACAGGTTGGACACAAAGGCAGCTGGTGCTTTTGTCAAAGTAACTAATATGCCACCCACATCAAAGCTCTGTATTTTTTCAGTATCTAATCTTTGCCACAGATGATGTCCCAAATCCAGTCACCAACAATTCTGTTGCATAATAGTCCACCAGGAACCAGAAGCGGTTTGCATAGGACAGCTGAGCCACTGTTGTATGTGGCTCCTCTGTTTTCCCACCCCATTGTGCAAACAGATGTTCTGTCTTTGTTGCGGATGGAGTGAGAGGGAGGCAAAAATAATGTGGTTTATTGGTGTAAAACAGTTAACAAAGTTCAGTGGTAACTGCGACAATAGTTTGAGATTCGATGGCAAGGTACACTTTGTTATTTACTGCACAGAGGACAGGGTCAGACAAAACTGTCAGGGAGACCCTCCCGTTGAGTCACGAGGTTTGGAAAAGATCCCCTTGCTTTCTAAACTCCCTCAGAGAGGAGTCTAGGTGCGGCTGGATCCAATCCTAGTCCCAGACTTGGTCAACGGTTTATGTCTAAAGGATTATATATGTGCAATTAATCCTTGATGTTATTTAGCTAAGATTTCCAAGTTAGCATGCTGTTAATCACTTAGCGAGAATCTGTCGTGGTAAGGAATCTCTCGGCCTCGAGGAGTAACCTTGAGAGGCGTCCCTGCTCAAGGGGAGATCCTGGCGTGCAGCCCGCTGCTGTGCAGGAGAGATCGAAGGGCTCTTGGGCTGCTCACTAGGGGGTAAGATAATTGGCTCATAGTCATATTTGCATGCTGACCACTGTGCTTAGGTGGGCACATTCCACAGTAGCCCTTGGCTATTGTATTATCTGTCTCCCCCACATCCAGTGGGTGCATCCTTCAGGACCAGACACAGACCAGACGCATCTATCACCATGGCCACAGGTGGTTATCACTTGGAAGTGGTCAAAGGAGGGGGAGTCAGAGACGAGGGGGGAGCACACCGCCACAGTCCTTCACAGCATTTAAGCAGCTCAATGGGAAAGAAACATGAGATAGATCAATCTGATACTTGCGTCTTTTAAGTCAGTGGTAGATAGACATAAGTTTCCTTATAAACATGGGGTTAGTGTTCAGATCCAAATTTAAGATTTTACTAAGAAAAGATCAGTTTGACTTGGTCGGCTTTTTCTTCATTTTAGGTAGGGAAGGGAGGGATTCAGGCAAATGGAGAATACTGTACTGTTTAAAGATGAGATAACTTCCCCTATACTATGGCTTGGTACCTCTTTTCTATCAATCTTCCTGTACCTAACCTGCTGTGACTTTGAGATAGATTCTAGCTCGTAGTCTTTTGCTAAGATAAGGTTGCTTCACTAATCTGAGTGATCAGTGTCTTTCTTTTTCTCTGGCAGATCGGACTAGAAACGATCTCTTGGGTTATCAAGTGCAGGCCACTGCTATCATAGGCAACCACATCATCTAATCCCTTTCTTTAACTTCATCTAGTTCCATCTTAGCTAGTGTCTTGCCCCACTAATACTACTAGAAAGATGTTCCAGAACCTGGTTACTATGCTTAAAATGATTAGTTCTTTGAAATTATATGAATTTATTAATTATATGGATTTATAACAGCAGATTATTGAAAGTGGATAAAGTTACTGAATTGGGCTAAACCTAAGACCCTTATGGCTTTCCCCATGGTAAAGAATGACATACATACATACAATATGCAGCATGGTGTCTTAAAAGCCCACAATACAATAATAACTTCATTGAGATATTACGATTAAGGTCAACTTCACAATCTTATTTTGAAAATCCATTTACTCTAGGCTTCTTCAAGAATATATTAGTCATGGATTTTATTGTTTTATGTTCCATATACAATAGGCAGTGATGTGTAAATTACTGGGGCTTCTTTTCAGGTATAGGAACAGCTTCAGCAAGAAGGCTCATTTCAAGGTTCATTAGGAATATATTTTTGTTGTTGCAAATTACTCAACAGCTTCTTCTTTTTAAACATTAGCTGAGGCTTTGGATCAGCCAATAATATGTAACTCTTGCAGCTAGAAAGTCAAAAGGAAATCTTTATTATAATCACTGATGCAGAGAAATGTTACTAAAGAGCCACCTTAGCCCTATTCTGTTCCCTTCCCCCCAGGCTTTAGAGCTATTTGTTTTTAATAATATCTAATGTTGCTTTCAGCCTGGAGAGCGGCTGAAAAAAAGCAGATACCACGTACATCACAGTAGGTTGGAAAAGCCTATTTTAGTCAAAGGATGATGGCCCAAGCTTGTGAAAATCTGAGTTACTCTGTGGCTCACTCTGAAGCATGGACAGGGTCTGTGCTGAAGTGCCTCACCAGCCATTTTGCAGTGCTGTGGCATACAACCCCTTTTCAATTATCCAGGTCAGGATTTCCTGAATAGGAAAGGCTATCACATCCAGAAACAATGAGTTCCATAAATGCTAACAAAAGCAGGACTTGGTACTTTGCAGTAAAACTGTAATTTGTACCTATATAAAAAAAAAACCCGTACTTTGAAATGTGTCCACAAGGGGAGAGAAGGGAACACTTCAGAAATGCTGTACTTTTAATTTATTTTCCTCTGAAGCTTGTGAAAGAATTTAAAACAACAAGTGTTTTGCAGAAATGCTCATCATACCTTTCAGAACACAGGGATACCAAAACCCTGTTGGTGCAATGCCTAATGTAATTTTCTGTGGTGATTCACTAAAGGGGTTGAGAATCCGAAGAACTCATAAATCTAGAAAATCTCAAAGGTCAGCCAATTTTTGGACAAGATAGGATGTCTGTTACTTCTACTTTGTATAATTTTCATTCAGTTCTATTTGGAAGGTAAACTGGAGCTTTTCCTACAATGTACATTTTTTGGAGTATGAGCCCTGTTTTTTGGGGGACTCTCCTAGGCCTATTTTTTTATAAATAATTTCCATTTAGTCAGGTGTATATATATGTATCATAATGGGCTTCTACATATAATAAGGTTATTTTTTTTAATATGAAAAAAAACCTGCCTCCTTCAAAATTGGGTACCGAAAGTTCTAAGAAATATTTTATGGACAAAGATTATTTAGAGAGGGTAATGTTGTCAAGGACAGTATAGTTTTCGCTTTCGAAGGCACAGCACTGATACAGTACTGAAATGCTTAAAGGGCAGTATTAGTGACACCTTTAAAAAATTAAACTGTGGCTGTGCTATGTGCTGAACCTGCTCCTTAACCATTAAATGATATGACTAAAATATGAATAATTTACTGGAAAACTCTTAGGCTGGAGTAAGAGTACTTTAAAATTATATCAGTATTCTCATGTAATAAGACAAGCAAGCTCTACTACTAGTAAAACAGTTCACACAGTAATCATCAAAACAGTCCTTCCCCTTCTTTCTTACAGAAAATAGCATCTCTATTATAAAGTGTTACTGCATACACAATCCCTGTATTGCCTGATGTATCTATGCTCAGAGATCCTACTAGTTTAACTACGCTGGTGTGATCTCTCTGACATTTTTTTATCTTACTTATGAGCGCTATCTACATCTCTTTTCCATCTGTGTCGTGTTGTGTTCCTTTTTTAGAACTTATAAAGAGTACGAGCTGCAGAAATGTTTTACTTCAGCTTGCTAGAAAGCTGATGAAAATCGGAATATGTAACTATAATTAAGGTAGGACACATACATTGTATCTTATGGTTTTCATATTACATTACTCTTTCAGGCAATTAAATACTGTAGGCTTTCATTCATTTTAACAAACATCAGTATCTTAATTTTCTAAAATGATTTGTAGCCCTACTCTCATGTATGCTTCTCTTGAAGCTTCTCATCTCAGGGATCTTATGTTAAAAAATGATTTATTTGTTAACTTGGGATACTTCAGACATTCCACTAACACTTGATGTTTATAGACAACACCAATTCAACTGTCTTTGAATAACAGGTCATTTATTTAAAATTAAAAAATAGATCCTTTTCTGAAATTCTCATCAGGATGAATCTCTTTTGGGTAACAGCCATTACTTGGTCTGTGTTAGGATAATTAGGATAATACCCATCGCACGGTTACAAGCTTGAATGAATATGTGTCTGCAGCGGTAAAATACATGCTCAAAAATAATCTGTGATCACCTGGTAGTGTAAGAACCCACACACGAAATTTGATGCATGGTAGGAACAAAGGAAACAGAGGAGGGCAGAGAGAAGCAGAAGCAAACAGTAAGTAACATATGAAGACTACCCTAATCCTACTTTCTCTTCTGAAGTGCTAATAAATAATGCTAAAATTCATTTCTTACATGAGTTTTACAAATTGGCATTGTGGTTGTTTCATTCACACGTGGGGCTTAGTCTACATTGCTTACATGGTAATCCAATAACCCACAATCAGTTGTTAGTCATCCTTATTGCACCACTGTGGCCTATTAGAGCTGTGTCACCAAACATTGGATGGTATTAGGATGTTATTTAGTCACTAAGAAAAAGTTCTTGCTGCTTACTTAATTGACAGCTTAAAGCATAAATTTTGTATAGCTGGCTGCTGCATATAAAAGGCCAAACTTATATTTCATTTCACACTATTGCCTTTGAATTTATTGGCTCTCTCTGTTGTCCTTGGGGAACCACTTTGAATGCAAGGAACTACAGTTATAATAGTTAGAAAGAAATCAGTGGTTACAGGGGAGGTGATCAAACAGTAAATAAAATAACCATTTATGGCTGTTTTAACAGTATGCCTTTATGTGTGCTTGGAATTGGATCTCAATAAAGCACAAGCTAAGATTTAAAAACACGCAATTTTGAAGGTAACTTGCAAAACAACTTGACTCTTTTGCCAGACTCCACCCTGAGGGTAATGGCATGTTTCAAAATACTGCTTGGCTAGGCTTTTATACTTGGCAAAAATGATCTTCCACCAAATTGTTCTGTTTTGCAGCATAGCAGCACTAATTTATAATCTGTGCTTCAGTAGCAAGAGGCTTTCTGTCTTTCCCTCTCCCATTTAACATTTATATTTACTTTATTCCCTCCCCTCTTTTATTCTAGTTACTGTAGCAACTGCATTTCTTGAAACAACTTTAAGCAAAATTAGAGCTTAAACAAAGCACTGGAAAAGGAGCAGCTGAAGAAAAGTTTTTCTATGTGTCTGCTGACAACATGTATAGGGTATAATAATACAGTGCTGAGCTCATACACTATATTTTCTACTTGGAGATCTCGTGGCAGATTTTCACAGAAAGGAAAGTGACTGATTTGATTTCATAGATGGGAGGGAAGGGGGGAAACAGAAGTAGGAAAAAAATACATACAGTATGTTCTTGATCACCACAAAAAGAAAGCGGGTGTCTTCATGACATTTTCATGTGCTCTGGCCAAAGTGTCTTCGCATGTTATCTTTGCAGTTTTCCTTAAAATGCATCAGTTACATACTTAAGTACAGAGAATCTCCAGCAGTTTGGCAGAACAGTGGTAATCCACTAGCAAGGGTAAAAGATACGATATGGGTAATCTGTCCACAAGGAATTGGAATTAAAACAGTAATTCAGTACATGCAGACTACTGAACATCTTAATTTGGCAATTATTTTTGATCCTTGTCAGCCTAGCTGGATTAAATGCAGGACTAGAGCAGCTGATGACTTCTCCACATACAGCAAATGTGTCATTCATTTCTCGAGTGTACCTCTGCTCCCCAACAGCTGCATTGCCACACATTTGCTTTTCAGTGTCACATGCAATACCGTCATCTAGACTTTTTATCAGGGCATTGTCGTGAAAAATAGTGCACATCCTTAAGACCAAGGGGGTGATTGTGTGTAGAACGTACATTACCTAATCCGTAGCAAGGAGGAATCTAGGGTCACATAGACACTTGCCTTTTCAAGGGAGTAATGGGAGCAATTTGTGCTCCTGAGCAGCATTTTCTTATCAGTGTAACACTTGCTGTTTCCCTTGCTCTTATAAGCTTTTCTTCACGCTTGTTACAGTTTATTTTACTGCTAGTGTATTGCTTGAAAGGGAACTAGGCCACAATTTACACCACAAGGAGTAAAATGCAATACTAATTTGAGTTGTTTCAGTAGATTAATTACTGTTTCAGAATCCACTTTATCTAACTAATTGCAACTCATTATTCATGGATTTGAAAATACTACAAATCCACTCATTCAGTATTATGATCAGCTTCAGATTTTCTCGCAGTGCTGCGTCTGTGATTCCTGATCCGATTCCTGATAGAGAGAAGCAATCTTCATGGAAAACTTCCATTATTGACAGAATTACATTTTCTTACCTGATTTTATTTGCTGCCTTTTTCGAATCTAAGATACACCTTCTCCCTTCTGCCATTTTATTAGCATTCTGCATAAAATGCACTCTTCATTACTGCAGATAACAAAGATTTATCTTCATATACATGAGCTGTCACCTGGGAATTTTAGAATGATCTAGTTTAGCAATTCTGGGAAGCAACTTGCTCGGTTCTCTCTTCCCTTGTTTTTGTCATTGACAGTACATTTGCAAACTGAAAATGGTTTCTGTCCTTTTGTCTTGGATGCTTTTGGGTACTAGAATGCTAAAGGCACTTGTTTACGAGGCAGTGAGAATAGGAGCACAAACCCGTTTTGATAGATGATCCAGGTTATACTTCACACTTCCCTGTTGTTTTATTGATTTACTAAACAGAAAGACTAATTCAAGTTTATGTTCTGTATATTTGCTCTGGTCTCACCGGAATTTTCCACCCTCCCCCAAGACTAAACAAAATCATTTTGTCTTTGTATCTACTAGTCACAGTGACAGTGAAGTAACCATCAACTAATCAATTCTATTGCAAAACTAATTTTTATTTTAAACAAACAGCACCATATTTTGTTGACACAATTAAATGATTCCAGTGTTATGCCATATATCTAACATGCACCCTAGGGAGCAGGTAGAGGCTACCGCAGAAATCATGACATACGTGCTTCTGCATCAAATTAAATATTTTCCCCTTAATCCTAACACCAGCAGCTGTTAGGCACCATGGCTTACTGCATATGGCCTATATAATGAGACAGATTCAGGCAGTTCAAGTTCCTCTGCTGAATGCTGAATAAGGCCCTTCTCTCCAAGGACACTAAGACTTATTGCTGTTGAAACAGTCCTCCTCATGCAAATGAATACATTTGGTATTCAGGTTTTATAAAGAAGAAAAACAGCACAGTGTTTTTTATTACCAGGGAGACAAAAAATAAAGAGGGTTGGTACGTGAAATGCAGGAAACCTCCACAGAATCTGGTGCAAAAATCCTTCCTTTCTGTTAAAACCGTCCAAAAAGGAGTCAAATTAAGCTTTTGCAATAACTACAAAAGTCCTTAGTAAGCCTAAAATTGGAGGTGGCTATTCCTAACCATTGACACAATGTCCTGGAAAAAGTCATTTACTGATTGTGCAAAAGAGCAGAACTGTCTGCAGGTGGATGATACAGCTAATTGACCCTTGGTATTAAGAGCAGAAGTAATCTGGTTCAAGCTTCATTTTATTTATCTCCCATCCCATTGCTTAGCAGGCGGCAAGGTTAAGGGCAATCCTTTCACACTGCTTGACAATGTGAAGACAGCTTTTCCATATTTGAACAATCAAATCCTTTTAAAAGGACTACAGGAGCACCAATTAAAACACTCCAGTAGAAGTTATCTGAAAATATGGTTTGTAACCGAGAACAGAGAAAAACCCCAGCAGATCACTGCCTGAAGCAATGTGCTGATTACTTCCTACTGTAACGTGTGCTGTTGGACTTCGTTACAAGTGTAGGAAGTGAAGAGTTTTTTTGATTGTGTTTGGGGTTTGCATATTAAAGTAGATTAGTCTAAATAGGAAGAAAAGCATAATTATGCTTTTTTTTTTTTTGAGCTGGTTGAAAATTCGTTGTGGCACTAAAACTGAAGTTACTTGTGCTTGGCGGGCCAAATACTTTGCCTGCTGTGTAGCCAAAGTAAACAAGGTGTTCAACAGAGATCAAGGATGAATTTAAAATATTTCTACAGGCCATAGATTACCTGTAAAGGCAGAATACAACTGGGATGTTATCTCTTGCAACTGTTGTGTCTTGTACCTCAGATGTAAGACTTTCACTCATATGCTTGTACACACAACTGTCGTAGAGCTTTTAGCCTTCCCCTTGCTCTTTCATGTACTGGTAAGACTTGCAGGTAACTGCTCCGAATCCACCAGCTCACAGTTCTGGCTCATAAAGAGTCCCACGCATAGAATTTTACTACTTGTTTCAAAGATTCCACTTTCAGAAATTAATACAATAAAATAATATACCCAGGATTGGTTATAGGGAATTTAAACATTCACTATTGCTGCACTTCAAAAGTCTTTATATGTCTTATACACAAATGGCACTTTCTTGCCGTAGGTATAAAAAGTCTCATGCAAAGGCTGAGGATACCATGATCTAGACTGAATTTCTGGACCATAAGTTAGGGACCTAATAGCAATGTTACTACTGACTTGAGTACCTGGAACTAGATTTTTGAGGAACCTCAAGCTACAAGGAGCTTACAGCACATCCTTCTTTCTGACTTTAGCCACAATTCCACAAAAGTCAAGACAGCATGCATGTTGTACACTTTGGACAAATCTGACTTTAATGCCTTATACTACTAACACTTAAAAATACTTCTTTAAAATATTTTTTAAAGTCAACTAGTTTTCTTATTTCATATGGTGCTCTATGAGTCAAGCTGAGGTTCTGCAACTATAACATACAATATTGTTACTGTTATGACCACAACAAGAATGGGTTAAATTGCCTGGCATGTTTCCCATAATGATCTTCATCACAAGAGCAGATTAATCTTTTGCCATTTTCTGGTTTTGTCACATCAGGCAGTAGAATGTTAACACCGCATATTTTCTCTTGAAGTTCATAGTACTCTCCATTGCTTTGACCTTTTCGTTGTTCTGTTTCAATTTGATCTGGAAGTTGGTGATTAATGATGATTATAATAATTACAATGAGAGGCCTGAAATATAAGTTGTTAAATGAACTAGAAAATGTACCAAATGTTTTTTGCTTCTGTACTTCACAAATTTTCTTTTCTCTTTCACTTATTTGTGGGTTTTCTTAATAACAGCAAATAAACAAATAGCTACAGGTAAACAGATAGGCTTAGTCCAAACCAATAGAACATTACTGCTATGGAGGAACAGACCCAAATCTGTTAAATCTTAACTTTATCATAGAAAAGACTGGCTGGACTACAGCAAAACAAACAAAAAAAATCCAGCAAAAGCTTGTGATATGTGAGCCAACCTTTATATGTACCCAAAAAAAAGAAAAAAAAAATCAATTTTGAAATCAATAGTATGCTCTTTTGCCCAAACAGCTTTGCTTAACAAAGAGTGAGCACTCCATAAAACAAGACTGGGCTTTGGATTCAGATCATTAGCTATGATTCCCATTATACTGTAGGTGCCACAGGAAAAGGGATATATACTTGTCTTTTCAGCTTTGCTTTACTGGTTTTACATTTAGGGACCTAAACTTTCTACCATGTTGTCTGGCCAGTTAACAGGTGTGTTCATTCATCTGAGGTGAAATGGTAGTCACATAACAAATGGATCACACATTGTGATCATATTTTAGAACCCATTTTAAAGTTATCACTGTAACAATGCAGAATTTTATTTGCTTTTCATATAAAATTGTACAGGTTTTGGCCAGGATGGAGTTAATTTCCTTCATAGCAAGTTATATCATGCTGTGTTTTGAATTTGTGATGAAAACAGTGTTGATAACATGGGGAAGGTTTTAGCTCTTGCTGACCAGTGCTTGCATTCTCTGTTTCTCAGACTGCCTTGCCAGCGAGGAGGCTGGGGGCGCACAAGAAGTGAGGTGGGGACACAACCAGGACAGCTGACTCCAGATAACCAAACCGATATCCCACACCCATTTGATATTGTGCTCAGCAGTGGCAGCGCTGGGGGAAGGAGGAGGAAGGGCAGACAGTAGGAGTTACAGCATTTGTCTTCCCAAGTAACCATTATATGTGATGATGTAACTGTTTTATGCTTTCCTGGATATAAATAAACACCTGCCTGCTGATGGGAAGTAGTGAATAAAGTCCTTATTTTGCATTGTTTTCACATGCAGCCTTTGCTGCCCCTATTAAACTGTCTTTATCACCACCTATAAGTTTTCTCACCTTTAACCCTTCTGATTCTCTCTCCCATCCCACCGTGGGGGAGTGAACAAGCAGCTGGGTGGGACCGAGCTGCCAGCTGCAGTTAACCTACAACAAGAGTCAATGCTGGATGCAGGTTCTATACCTAGAGTTATATGAGTTTATTTTCTTTTTATAGCTTAAGTTCCACTCCACTTTTCAGTATGGAGCAAAAAAAAAATTCCAATGAAGAGTAGTATATATAAGAAAGATCATCACAGTCTTGCAGAGGTAGGATGCTTCTAATCCTCAGCTCTTTGAAGGAACACCACAGTTGAAGCACCATTGTGTAAAACTTCCTCTTCCTTGGAGTCTGTTATTAGACCTCCTTGCAGTAAGGTCTCACATTGTAGATGGCTGTATTTCTACAACTAAACATATTAGACTGGTTGATTGGCTGCTGTGTATTAAGGTAGCTCTGTAAAGGGGACTTCATTTGATTCTGGAAGTATTTATTACTTCTGGAAAGAGAAAGGATAGATCTTGTTAATCACTTTTCTATCCTTTGTATTGATTATATTTGTCCTGGCCAGCTTGAGACTCAGCAATTATTTCCTAGATGGTTATAATAAGCACAAGACCCCACCACCCACATACATGTGAAATGAACCATGTAAGTTGTGTCCTTATGTTTTAAATACTCAATGACTTTATTACTATCTTGTTCTTTGCCTTCCAGGTTATCTAAATCATAATAGCACTAAGTAGAAGCAACAGTAAATCCAGTTCAGGATGAGACTACTGAATCTAGCTCTAAGACACTATTACTTGACGAACAGAAAAAGTATTTGTAAGAAATAGCCATTACATCAAGGTAGTGGGCAAATTATCTTATTAATGATTAAAACCTATAGGTAGCTTGCATTTGTAAGACACTGAGGAAAGATGAAAAGAAAAAAAAATAATCACAGACTAAATAACTTGATTGAATCATAAAGAGGGATAAACAGCCTCAAAATGTTCTTCAGTAATTTAGTGTTTCATAACATCCATTCTTCAGTATTACACCAGTTAATCTGTTTAATGTTGATCCTACTTTGAACTTTTGATGTTGAACCTGATGACACCCTGAGGTCCATCCCAATCTGTACAGGTGCAAGTTTAGAAATGGTACAGAACAATTGTGAAATCAGGATCAGAAGGGTCATATATTTTCTATTTGCAAATATTTGGAACTACTGAAGCATGCTAGACATAATGCCAATATTGATTACCTTTTAATTATTTCTAATACATGTTACAATAATCCATGAATAATTCATGTTTGCTAAACAGTAAAGGCAGGCACACATTAATGTCAATCTGTCTGTGTGTTTCACTATTGTTCAAAAAGCAAACGTAATTCCTGATTCAGTTTCCTATCCTGATTTTTTCCTTTGATTACAAGGGAAAGTTTTCGTTCATGTTGTTGAAAAATACACCGACTCTTACTATTATTGGTAGACTGTAGTGACGTATGAGAAGAGAAATACAAGTCCCTAGCTTTGAAGTGACTGAAATTCATTTTTTTTTTTCTATTAAGTGAAAATTTCACAGGAGTCATTGGATGACCTGTTACGTTTGTCAGAAAATAATCATGAACTTCAAACAACACAGTAACTCCTGAGGAAATTACAGCCAAATTGCCCATACACAGTTAAAAAAAAAAATAATATTCTTAACAAGGAAGAAGACAGCATTAGTGACTTTCAAGAGCACAATTTTTGCAAGACTGGGAGTGTGGAACATAGTATATATTCTTAAGGACTAATAACTGGGCCTGATCAGCATTAGCTTAAATCTCACTTCTGCCCCTCCCAATGCAGCAAAACTGGAATCAATATGAAGTGAACATGTCAGCTTAATGGAGGTGTTTAGGGTGCTTTAATCCTGTCTATTGGTGTGGGAAAGACAGATGGACTCCTCACTGCTTCTCCCTAAATGCTCATTTCAAATGTGTTCCGGTTCACATACACAATAACCTCTATAGGGAGGACACCATTTCTCCTCCTCCCATTGGCACATCAGGTAGAAAAAGACATAAATAAAATAAAATACCACCTCCACAGCATGGATTCCCCTTTTCAGGAACTCCCAAGGACTGGGCATATACATGCCATGGCATGGAAAGAGCAACAAAAAAAAAAAAAAAAAAAAAAAAGTGTGCAGCAGTCTTCTAGAGAGCCTCAAGTTTCCAAAAATGTTCCAGGGGATGATTATAATCTTAGAGAATTTCCTCTCATTAGACACAACCCCTCAGCAAACTCTTCCTGTAGTGAAGATTATTTTTCAAACCTCAGGGTAGGGACAATTTTTCTCGTTCCCTCCCTCAGGGAATTTAGTGCTCATGAAAGTGCTGGCTCAACAGTCCTGAGGTTGAAGTTGTTATCTACAACATTAATGAATAATGCAACATAGCCTCTAAAACTGTTTCTGTGAAATGAATGGGGTTATTTGGGTCATACCAGAACTGCTAAGCAAATTATATTTTTTATAGGAAAAATCCGTTCTATAATGAATGGTACTAGGTAGTAGAATAGAAGGCAAATATATATATTTTTTTTTTTTTACACTATCTCTGAGAACAACATCGCCTTTGTATGATTTAGAAAATACATCGTGAGACAGATGCTGCATTTGTGACTATTTTTTAAAGGCAGATTGTTATTAACAGCACTGAGATAAGGAGCGGTGGAGGGTTGGGGTTTTTTTTTTGTACGGATGCTATCTAGAGTACAACAACACAAATGCCTTCTGCTGTAATGCAAACAGGTTATGCAGATACAAACCCAAACAGTCTCAGTTGCTCTATTGTAATGTAGGAAACGTATATGTATGTCTAGACCACAAGCCGTTCCTCCTGGGAGGCTTTTGGTATGGCAAGATCATACAAAGGCATATTCACATGATGATAAAAAAAGAATGGTAACTTTGGTAGTAATGTAGGAAAAATTGCAATTTTGTCTGATGTCAGTAATGTTGATTGAAAAAAATTTGTATTTCTTTTCAAACATTACAAACCGAAAATTTAAATCTCAATGAAAATTTGTCAATATTAACTGTGCTCTTTGTCTCCAACACAATTCAAAGTATGTGGCTTATTCTTTACATTTAAGCTATTTCTCACTATCAGTTTTGACAAAATTAGAACATTCTCATGAATGAATATGGGAATAGTACCTTTCTGGTAAAAATGCATGTCTGACAGATAAGAATATCTTCTTTAAAAGGAAAAAAAAAGGTATTAATGAAATAATTTTAAATAAAAATGTCAAAAGCAACTAATATTAAATTCTTATCTTCTATAGGGAAACTCACATTTATCGATTTTAAAATTTCACGGACAACAAAAGCCATAGGCTAATGGATGGGGGGGGGCATGGAGAGATACAGTACTCTTGATTTCAAAGGAAGAAAAAAATATTTTTTGCTTTAAAGGTAGATGTCTGGGGAAAAAAATTATTAAGAGTCAATATCATGACAAAATAAGGTCTTAAAGAATTCCATTTGTTTTATGTAGTTGATTGGAAAATACCTTCAGGAATGTTCTGACTGTCTCCTACTCTACTTTCAAGAAGAAAAGCAAGAGAAACCCACACATCACTCTCCTCTTTAACCTCTACATGAGATTTTGTAAACAACAGTCTTCAAGTGTCAGAGATAACTTTGAGAGTAGGAAGAAGGTACAGCTTCAGGTGTTGGTAATCAGTTCAAACAGATCAGGGTGACTGACCCCCTTCTTAGATTTGTATTTCTTAAACAGCAAGTGGCCTTTATGATATTCATGTCTAGTAGGCAGATGACAACATCTTAGAGCTCCCAATATTGTTCAATATTTTAAGATATGAAAGATGTCATCTGGAAAAATAGCATCCTCCAACTTCAGAAATTACAATTGTGCGAGATAAGCTCACTTGGGATTTCAATCTGTGTTCAGTAGCACTGTAAAGCTCTAACATTAAGAATCATGTCCCCTGACTTAACTAGCCAAAGAACATAAATGAATTGGCTGCATTTTAGCCATAATACAGTTCTGCCCAACTATGCCTCTTGACTCTTAGAGGACTGTTCTTTAGCAAGCTAGTGCCTCAGCTTTAAAGATAATCTACCTTTTCCTTCTGCATTGTTGAGGGGACTTAAGACTGAGTAAAACCTCAAATCAACCCAAATATTTTTTTTTTTTTTCCCCCCTCTGTTTTGCCAGAAAGCCTCACCTGGTCATTTATAACTGTTACACCCCCTCTTAACAACACCTTGAATGAACAACTGCTCTCCATCTAGTCACCTTCCTGAATATCAAGCATTACCTGGGAAGCAATAATGCAGAGGAAGTATAGACTACCCATATCAAGCTGCAGTGTAAATTAAGGCTTCTGGACTCCCTACCTAATAAAAAATGTGGCTCATGGCCAGACATTATATTTATTCCAAGTACTCTCTCCATTTGAAGACCAGGAACAAACAAAATAATCTGCTTAGTTCTTTCCAGAGTAGCAGGACTGTTACAATGTCAGCTGACAAACATCACACTGATGCTTTCACGGACATAAAACAATACATGCATAGGCAGAAGTTCTCTGGGACTAGATGGCTGCCAAGGCCGGGGTCAGTGAGCTTCAATGGGTAATGTGTGCCCATGGAACAGAACTGTATTTTAAGGTAGACAGACTCCAGGGTAAATATCCTACATCTCCTTGAGGAGCAGCTGCATCACAGTCCCCATCTCACTTCTCTAGTTTCAATTGGCAAGCCTCAAATAGGAGAAAATAAACACTTCAGAGTCAACCACAGATATATCCTGCTTCCCAGGATAGAGCCTGCTTTTTTTGCCCATAGTAGGAGCACGTCCAGGTCTTTTCTAGCAACTTGTTACATAGCTATAGAAAAAGAGTTGTAGAGACTTTGGATCACTCTGTATTTAGGACAGTTCATGGGACTGGAAAAATGCAATTACTGAGAAATTCTGCAACATTAAAGACAAGCAAAAAGACTATTTGAGCTATTATTGATAGATTTCTGTACACTTTCCTATCTTGCACTTTAAGTGAAATAGAGTCCTAGTACACAAGCACACCTCACCCATTGAAACTCATAGATACAGGCTTTTTGCTGAAGCCCTTTCCTAGTAACAAAAGGGGGTGGGGGCAAAATACTTCTGATGAGTAAGAATTCCTTTCACTAAGAATTGCAAAATGCATAAGAGTCGTGGAGCCCAGGGTGCATTACGCCCCTGGGGCTCTGACAGCCTGGGCTTAGGGACAAATCAGAGTAGGTGTGCCACCTTGAAAAGTCTGCTTCAAGAAAGCTCTGCTGTTAGCCCCAGCAGAGGCTCCTCACAAACAGGTCCACTAAAGAAGCCTCAGTGTGGACCTCCCTCCCCAAAAGACATGCACATACAGAACTTACCAGGAGACACAGCTCTGCAAATAAACCAAACTATTGTGGTTTAACCCAGCAGGCAGCTGAACACCACACAGCCGCTTACTCCCTCAGTGGGATGGGGAAGAGAATTGGAGAGTAGTAAAATCTGTGGGCTGAGATAGAGACAGAGGAAAATAATAAAAATAATGGTAAGAGAATATACAAAATAAGTGATGCACAATGCAGTTGCTCACCACCTGCTGACCAATGCCCATCCCATCCCAAGCAGCAATTGCTCTCCTCCTGGCCAGCTCCCCTGAGCATGATGTCATACGGTCTGGAATAGCCCTTTGGCCAGTTGGGGTCAGCTGTCCTGGCTGTGCCCCCTCCCAGTTTCTTGTGCACCTGGCAGAGCAGGGGAAGCTGAAAACATCCTTGACTATTCTAGGCACTACTTAGCAACAACTTTAACATCAGTGTGTTATCAATATTCTTCTCATCCTAAATCCAAATCACAGCACTATGCCAGCTACTATGAAGAAAATTAACTCTGTCCCTACCAAAACCTGGACACAAACATTGACCCTGAAGTCATTGACCATTTGGGAAGAGCAGGTTATACAGGGTCTCTTCATTTGTGTTAGGTGTTGAAGGATGCTAGGAAATTAATAAAGTGCAACAAAACATGTTCCACTAGCCAACCCTGTAGCAAACTACTTTGTGCTGATGCCAGGAGATTGTCCTTCATCATCTGTTTATGATGTCTATCGCCAAGAAAAATTCTGTAAGCTGCTTGTTCTAAGAGTGGTAACTGCCAGCCTTGACTGTAATTATGGGTTTTCCAGACAGCTGGGATAGGATTTAGATGTTGGCATGATGAAATAAACTGAAATGGGGCATAGACAGAGAATAAGCTGGTATGATGATATCCTGCACATGTGAGCATCTTAAAAATTTGTATAGCTACTGGATCTGGTGCAGGATAGATTCTTATGTTGGGTACGGTTTGTAAGATGAATCAGAGGTCAAAACTATGCCTAAATTCTTCCTGGACTTTCAAACAAGTCTTATTAATTCTATTGTAATTTGGGATCGTCCTTTCTGAGGTTAAAAACCTGAAATGGGAAGCTCATTAAAGAGCCAATCTGATAATACCTGGGCAGTTGCTAAAGGTCATTACAGACTAAATATTCATACCTAGCAAAAGTGATGGTCATAACTGCTAGCATTGTTTTTACCCTGGATCTACTGAGGTCAGTAACAAAACTATTGTAATGTGTTAGTTCAGTATCACCTGGATCCCAAATCCAGATCTGTACAGAAGAAAACCAGAAAGCAAATAAAAGCCTTATTCTTCTAATGTTAATAAGAGTCAGAATTTCAACAAAATCCCATGTGTTAAAATACTAATTTCTATTTAAGAGTATATATGTACACCATACACAACATAGGCTGAAGCCAAATCATCTTGTACTCTTATCACCTGCTTATCTCTTGAAAGGCAAACAAATGCATGGCAATAATTTTGATTGATTACTGATGACAGGGATATGTCTCTTCTTACAGAAGGATGTAGATCTAGTGAAAGTTAACCAAATACCCATAATATGTTTACAGTGCATGTATCTTTTTCTATATCCCCCAAACTAAAACTCAGATAGTATATAAAGATGCATCATGGATATATCTCTTGCTTTAAGAGGATGGGATTTAAATGAGAATATTTAGACCTTACTGCTCTATCCAAGCAAGTGAAAATGCTGCACAAAAGCTAGTGAACTTGAAATCAGGAGTACGCAGAAGTTTGTCACATAGTTGGTTCTTGTATTGCAACAATGCATAATTTGACATTATTTCAATTTGTTACCTGTTTGACATATCTACTGTGTCCTTCCTTATTAAAGTCTGGTCTACTTGGAACAATTACTGCCTCTTTGACCTATAATGACATTTCAAAGGCTGAAGAATAATTATTGAAATAAAAGTCTCATAATGACTATCTAACACCTTCCCATACATCTTTTCTTGTACAGAGAATGCTTCCCACCATTAGTGGTTTGGGTTTTAGGGCTTTTTATTGTTTGGTTTTTTACCATTTAAATGCCTGGGCTTGAAAATGAAATGCATTGCCACAAGTTCTGTAATTGTATCATATGATGTGAATACTAGTAGATAGAAGTTGCATCAAACTCAATTACATTTCTACAGTAAAATAGGTGAATGTTCAAGTCAAAGTCTTTCAAATACAAGGAAAAAGTGGAAGAAAAAATGAGTACTCTTTGTACCCCATTCTTTAATGACATGCATTTGTGTGTAACAAAAAACCATATCTATTAAATATGAACTGCATTACACTTACTATTCAGAGTTCCAGTTAGTAAGAATTTGATATCAATAGAAAGGTTTTACTTCGGTCACTTTCAAGAAATTATGTAAAATTATGGAGAAGCTAGAGGAGAAAAGCCATAGTATATCAAGGTTTTCCTTTAAAAAATATGCTAAATATTTCATATTATAAACCAACATAATCTGCATTTTGAAACAGAGAGTCATTACTCAGTTGTACTATTACGTTTCTTACTCACTGAAACCATTCAGCGCTCTCCTTCCTTTCAGGTCTTGAGATCATATTTCACATATTTGAGGAGTTGATGCTGTACCTGCTTTTTCTCTGATTGTATAGATAACTTTCTAGGTCAAAGTTATCAAATTAAAAAGTATTCAGCTTTTAATATGGAGATCTCTTTTTGCCTTAAAAAGAAATAAACTAAAAATACATATTCATATATAGCTCTCATGACAAAAAAAGTGAGAAATTTTGACTCCATATGCACCTTAAGAGTTCAACAAGCTCAAGGTATATATAGGTTTATAAAAGTATCTTTTAAAAGTATTTTTTTGTTTCTTTGGACATTTGACTATTGGCAAGATTACAAAACTGTGATGCCCATATGCATATGCTTAAATATTCTTGTTCTTGTTGGTCCCTCTGGATTTGAACAAATTATGAGGGAGCTTAATAGGAATAAATTTTTAATCATTACCCAAATATTAACTCAAAACTTATCCTCTCGTAAAAGCAGCACAGGGAGATTAGTATTTTGATTAATTTCAGATATTCCCTGATTTGGAAGTTGCCTGGATAAAAATCGGAGCTATAAATCTAACCAAGAAGGGAAGAGTACCTGCATGCCTATGTACACTAAAATAGTAACATCAGTGTGCCTGTGAAGAGATGAGAAAAAAAAGCAAAAGAAAATAGCTACTCCTACATGCATTATACATTATTTTTTAAAAAAATATGCAGGAAGTTACATGTTTCCTAAATTAAAGTATTATACAGAGAATAATTATATAGGACGCTTGTCTTTTTAACAGAAAAGTTTACCAAACAAGTTGTTCTGTTTATCCTGGTGAAGTCAAAGCTAAGGGTGAAACTAATTGCAGCCTTCCACTCCCTAAAAGGGGTGGCCACCGAGAAGACAGTACCAGATAGTTCTCTTTTTCTCCGATGTGTACAGGGAAATAAGGAGAAGCATGGCAGCAAGATAAATTCCAGTTGGACTTCTATAAAGTTATTCATAAAAAGAAGAGGTTATAGACTGGTACATGTTACCCAGAAGTGCTGTAGTATCCCCCCATTCAAAGATTTTCAAAACTCTGTTGAAAATGACCCTTAGCAACCTGACCAAACTTTGAAGTTCGTCCTTCTTTGAGCATGAAATTAGGTAAAAAGCCCGCCAAAGGTCCCTTCCAAACCAAATTTCTTTAGGATTGCCTGATAGACTTGAAAACCACTTCAATCCATGGCAGTTGTCAACTAAGGCTCTGGACCATTAAGAAGAACCTAATTCTCAACCTGAGCTAATACTACAATAGTAAAGTACAGTGATGAAGTGCAGCTAAAATGTCCTACTGGGTGAGACTAGCTGCAGTACCTCTGGATCCAAGGCACCACCACTAATGTGGATAAACAAACCAAAGACATTATATTGATCACATCTTAGAAAAAAAATCCATCTTTTCTATAGCAATAGCCTTTTTGCTTTCTCAGCAACAATATGTTTATTAGTGATGGAGAGCTCTTGTATTTTAAGATATTATTTCTGCTTTTTTATTTATTAAGGTTGACTAGAACAAGATGGTTCTTCAAATTTCTTAGAGGTGTTTATTTTTGCTTTTTACCCGTGTTTAGCATGGCTAAAATATGTTTTTACTCCATCTTCTACAGCTGTAAACAACCTACTAGACCACAGTAAAATGAAAGACTATTGCTTGCTGTGTGGCTGGGGATTTGAATTAGCCATCTAGCTCCTCCTGTCAGAACACATCTGTCCAAGGAAACACTGGGTGAAAATAGGATTTTTATTTGATAGAAACTGCAGGGGGTGAAGATGTCACCTTATGAATGGGGATGAAATAATATATGATTAGACAGGTACAAATAACGCTGCTGATCTGGTTGATAATTTATCCTTGGTATCACCTACATTTTTAAAAGCATCTATAAGGATTTTGATGTTTGATGTCAAGTTTCTTCAAGTTTGTGGTCTAAATAAAGCATTGTCAATTTTTGAGATACATGTTTACTATAGTTTTAACAAGTTTGATAATTTTTCTTGGTTGCTATTAGTTTCAAACAGCTTTCATGGTAGCTGACTTACATTTTTCTGTGATGAACTTCATTAAAATATTTCCCTTTGGACAAGCCTAAGCAATTTATCACATTCCAACCCACTCACATACCTTTTAATTCCATATGCAGCTGGGCATTCTATGAGCTGCTGCCCAGAAGCATCATAAACTAATCACAACTGCCTTCTACATATACACTTCTAATATTAAATAGACTCAAAATCATGCATTATGAGTTAAAAAACTTATTTAAAGAAAATTGAGCCAAGAAGGACATGTCAGGAGCATCCCACATATTTCTCTACAGAATGAAAAATAAAAGGATGCTCATAATTCTGTACTGACCGTGCAATAACAAGTGCATAAATGCTTGACAAAATGGTCCTCAAGTTTTCCCTTCAGATTCAGGAACAACAATCACTGTTACAGAGCAATATTTTTCAGCCTGATGAATCCTATATTCTTTGAGGTTAACCTTTAATCTTCATAGGGAAGTTGGCTATCACAAGGCTGTGAGGGATTACAGATCACTCGATCCAAGTATTTTTAACTGGTGCCTGTGGTTTAAGAAGGGAATAGGTGGGGTGGAAATCAATCTGTTCCTTCCATCTTGAGAAGCAGGCAGAATCTCATCCAACAACTCTGGTCTGCAGATACTGTTTAAAATACTTTTAAATCTGTGTTTCCAGGTGAGGATGCAAGATGCTTCAACTGAAGAGATAGCTGCCTTAGTAAAAATCTGTAAACTCTCAGAATCACAGAATCGTAAGGGTTGGAAGGGACCTCAGGAGATCATCTAGTCCAACCCCCCTGCTAAAGCAGGCTCACCTAGAGCATGCTACACAGGACTTCATCCAGGCGGGCTTTGAATATCTCCAGAGAAGGAGACTCCACAACCTCCCTGGGCAGCCTGTTCCAGTGCTCTGCCACCCTCAGAGTGAAGAAGTTCTTCCTCATATTCAACTGAAACCTCTTATGTTTCAGTTTGCATCCATTGCCCCTAGTCCTGTCGCTGGACACCACTGCAAACAGACTGCTTCTGTCCTCTTGACTTCCGCCCTTAAGATATTTGTATGTATTGATGAGGTCCCCTCTCAGTCTTCTCTTCTTCAGGCTGAACAAGCCCAACTCTCTCAGCCTTTCCTCATAGGGGAGGTGCTCCAGTCCCTTTATCATCCTAGTAGCTCTCCTCTGGACTCTTTCTAGGAGTTCCTCGTCTTTCTTGAACTGGGGAGCCCAGAACTGGACACAGTACTCCAGGTGGGGTCTCACCAGGGCAGAGTAGAGAGGGAGGATAACCTCCCTCGAT
>NW_009259864.1:1587682-1664402 GCF_000687185.1 Egretta garzetta | reverse complement strand
CGTTTAAATCTCCCGCCGTTGCTTTTGGCAACGCCCACGCCGCGTCAGTCGCACGTCACCCCCCGCTCGCGAGAGCTGCCGGCTCCTGACGGGTCTCTCTGCTCACCCTTGGGTCTCCCGGGCTCGAGGATCCACTTTGCCTGCCCCAGACTAGCGCAGAGCCACAGGACTGGCCTTGCCGCCGCTGTGCTCCTCGCCGACTGTGAACAAGTACCTTAAGAAACAGAAAAACCCTGAACATTGAGAGCAATGACCCTGCCCATCCCAATCTTTGCAACTTTACAGACCATTTTGAATTAATCTCTATCCCATTGGTAGTCTAAGCTATGCTACTTATATTTCTCCTTTCCAAGATGTCCTGAATGATCACAAAGGTCAAAACTGCTTCCCCTTCTCTTGAAACTGGCAATAAATACGCATAAAATGTAATACCTCTTGAGCCAGTATGATGTAAGTATTTACTTATTTTACACATACATCATCTTCCATGCTCCAGAAAGACCTGACAAAGTCACTTAATTTCAATTTTTGAGCATCGCTTTTGCAATATAAATAAAAACAAATGATCCTGAAATTTCTTTATAAAATTGTTCTTTTTGGAGTTCCCCCTTCCTTCTATATCTGTGTTTCTGCTGGTCTTGGAATAAATAGGAGGGGTTAGTCATTGAGCTTTTTCTGTATATGCTTTAATATAATATAGCATAAGCCCACTTAACTATATGTCATTGGTAAGAGCTCTTAACTGGAGTAACTACAAATATAAAGCTTTCTGTGTTTGGATTATCTAGTCCATTTAAAATTCCATGGAGTTTAAAGGAGATTGAAACAACTTCAAGAAGATTGAATGCATTTGTGTCAGATATTCTCAGATAAAAGTCAACATTTAAGTCTCACACTCTGTATGAGACACTTGCATCTCTCAAAACTTACCTAAGATTTTCATGAAACAGCTGTAAGAAAGAAAAAAAGCTTTGCAATCTGAAGAAAAGGTTGACCCAAAGTTTTCCATTTTTGTTATTGTAACTAAAACTTAGCTCTATGGGGACTGGATTTCAATGCCAAGATTCAATACAGAATCACAGAATGGCAAGGGTTGGAAGGGACCTCAGGAGATCATCTAGTCTAACCCTCAATACCTTCAGTGGTTCAAATACTTGTTCATATGGTAGCATTATTGCTTTAAGACCACAAGCTTAATGCATGCTTCTTAGACCGCAGCAACATTCACATGCTATTAGTATAATTCCTTTTTTTACATCTAAGCATTTTTGCAGTAAATATGCACAAATAGAATATTATTTTCTGCAAGGACATGATTCAACAAGTTATTTTATTCTTTCTGAATTACTTATTTGAAACAGCAATTAGTTATGCTCACTTATAAGTCTGTGCACTTCTAAAAGTTTTAATACAAAAGGTAAGATTTTCTTACACAAAAGGTGGAAGCATCTTAAGTTTTATTCTTGGTTAGTAGAAGGAATATTGTACACATAACCCCTGCAAGAACTGTTTTAGTAGACAGTGGAAACCCTAGCAGGAATTAAAGGAAAAAGTTGATCAAAGGGCTAAAGTAGTAACAAAATGACCAGATATGTCTCAAAGCCAAGTCAGATCTCACAAAGCTTCTGTTACCTGTTGCAGGGGAAAGGCAGATAGCTGGAAATAGAAGCGATCACATCTGGGGTAGAAGAAAAGCTTCAAGGTTTGAATAGCCATTATCCTAAAGTATTAAGAGAACTAGAAGGTGGAATTGCAGGACAAGAAGCATACACTTTAAATATTTCAAATACATTTACAAGTCAGGAAGGGTACTCTGAACAGTAACAGATGCAATATCTATATTGGGGGGCAGGAGGGAGGATGATTCAAGTGACTACAGACCAATTATCTGACCATAACATGCAAAATTTAGAATGTGTTTTAAGGGCTAATACCTAGGCATACACAGCAAGTCAGAAAACTGTAGAAAACACAGCATGAGTTTACCAGCAATATGAAGTTAACCTGATATCCGTTTTTGACATTCACTTTCTACACAAATGAAACATGATATAACCCATTTATGGGATTCAATAAAACTTCCATTTTCATTGTTACATGGATGTTTAATGAAGTCTCAAAATACAAAGGATGCTGGCTAAAAATGAAACCCTGCTATGTTCTGTAAAGGTAAATAATAGCATGAACATTGGCCTAGAAAAATGGTAATAATAATGCTCTGAGTTGGTTTTGGATGGCTTTTATTACAAACACAACTGTAATTTGCTAAAATATCAAAATACTTGACAAAAATCCGCATCCTTTGCTTGGCCAATAAAAACAAGTCAATACAGACACTGCCTACAGACTAATGATGTGTTCTCCTTAGGTATGGGAGAAAAATAGATTAGTAGTGGGCAGAAAAGCATCTGGCAGAACAAGTGGGTACAAGTTGGTTATAAGTTAAAAAGCTGCAGTTGTAGAACAGCCAGATTTTATAAATTTACCTTCATCATACTGACATTTCCAAAATCCATGGAGAGATCTGCAAGATGTTTACCATCACAGAAGGGACTGGTGAACTCTTCCAGTTACAAAGAAGCAATTACTCAAGGTGTGTCTAAGGAAGGAACATTTGATGGTTAGAAGAATTTGCAGTAGCCTATTACTCAAGACAAAAGAGCATCACATCACAGATCGCTGTAGTACTCGAGTATTTCCTTCTTTACCATCAAATCCAGTTTAAGGATCCAGTACATGTTAAGTAGAGTACTTAGGTATAACTGCTATCTGAATCATATTAAAGGGGTGCATAACCATTTGGAATCAAATCCAGTTGAAACAATCTACATCCACCTACTGCACAGCAGACTTGAAGAAGTTTAATAGTAAATAGAATAAATGAGAAAAGGAAAAAAATTTCTTCAATTTTAGGTGAAATTATCACTCCATGACATAAATTGTGAAATTCCCCACAACACTTTATGGGGCCATGATCATCATTGTTTCTGACCAGCAATTCAATACAAATTGGAATGAGTTTCTGGATTTAATGAAGCCAAAATTGGAGGTTAAGCTCATTTTTGCAGGTTACAGTTATTTCTCTCTTAACAGAAAGTTATGGGTCTGCTTAACTTTTGCATAAGCTTAGTCCTATAGAAATGTCTACTGCTAGAATGATTTGCAAACAGGCTGGGTGCAACATCAGTGCAGCATGAAAACTTCTCACAATTCATTTTTGTACTGAAATAAGTTTTATAACAGATGAGTGCCCTGGAGACAGCTGCGAATCATAGCAAATAACTTTTTGCCATTTGAATGGCTAAAAAACCCCTCAACCATATTTGATACATTAATGCAATGACATTTTGTACTCTTCGGCTGTACTGACACACTTTCACATTCTTGGTCTGGTTGGTATCAGTGCCTGATGTGGCAAGTTTTTGAAGGTTTGCCAGATGAGAAATTGCTCAGAGGGCAAAGGAAAAGTAGAATCATGGTCCGTATCATGGTCTAATCCAGTACATGACCTTAATAGAGAAAAGTAAGCTCATACTTTGAAAAGGCAAGTATTAAAAATCTGCAACACATAAGCAACAATCCTACATATTTTCAAGTCTAGCTAGATGAAGTGAGGTAAGCAACACAGAAAGAATGAGTTTATTACAGTGAGAAAGAACAAAATGGGTGTTAGGTCAAACGTATTTTCTCTGTTATAAAGTGAACATAGTTTTGAAAAGGAGACCATTTTGCACACACATTTGCAAGCACACATATACTGTGTTTATATACCTTATCCTAAAGATAGTGCAGCCTTGTATATACAATACCACCTCAATACCTGCATATATACACAATCTTGATATACACAATCTTGACAGATGTACAAAGTGAGTATCTGCTTTCAGAAGTGAAAGGATCAAATCTCATATCAGCTATACATCTAAACAGTCTTTTTCATACAAAAATCAATCAAATATCTGCCATAAAGTGACTAGCCCCTGTAATGTTTTTGATAACTGTATGAAGACAGAGGTGTAAAGCTGAGAAAAGAAATCAATGTAAAGTGGAAAAGAGGAGTCAACTTTAACAATAAATTCCCTATCTGGAAGGAATGAGACTAACACAAGTTCATATCTAGATAACTAAGTTGCAGCTGAGTTCCCTGTATTGATTTGCAAAAGCAGGGTGAGGATCAGCAACAAAAGAAACAGCACAACAAATTATTAATTTTACACTATGGTGAGAGACCATGAACATTCCAGAGCCTTATCTAACTTGGAAAGTTAACTAATTACTTGCCATGTTCTCCTTACCTTAAGTATTATTGCATTTCATCTGCACCTTTCTTATTCCAGTCATTAGAAATTGCTATTGAAATCCCTTGAAACATAAAATTTGCCTTCCAACCTTCCTGTTAACCTACCTATTTTCCTTTATAACTTGGTGGAGCTTCAAATGTTACTACGGAGAATACATTCAAGAAGAAACATTGTCATTGAGATGTATTCTTTTTACTTTGTAAGAATTTGATACAAAGTCTATACATAAATGAAAAATTTCTACAGATTAATTGCAAAGGGTTTACAATTATCACCTCAGGGTCCAAGATTACTGTCACACATGATACTCACCATGTTGCAGAAACATAAAAAGTGGTTGAAATATGGCTAATTTAGCTGATATTTACTTCAACCCATGCATTTTCTTTTTCAGCAAACTTTGAGATTCAGACCGATTTTTACAGAGGCTAAGGCCAAAGAAAATATTCAAGCCTCTGCAAATAAAGACCACAGATTTTGCAGTTATTGAAGTCAAGTGACCACAGAAGATTATGTGAAGATGAAAAGATAAACAAGCAAACAAACATCATATTTAGGTGGTCAACAGATTAGCTACGTATACTGTATTATCAGTTATTATACATTAAAATATTTTAGATACTAATGTATTAATTTTTTTACTGCTCCTTTGTTTTATACAAAAGTGTTAATCAGAACATTATGCGTGCACACACACTGACGTAGGAAGCTTACAGATAAAAAAAATGTACTCCAAAACCTGTAATTTTCATAACTACTAAAGGGTAATTTCTCTCTTGAGCTAGTTTAGATGCAGGTTGAATGCCCTTTGGCAGATAGGAAGTTCTAACTGGTACTCATTGCTGGTAGTACACAATTAGAGTAAATACAGAGAAAATGTAACCAAGAAACCAACCTCCAGAATATTTCTTACATTCAGCTGGATCCCATAATATCAGAAGATGAGAAAATACGCCTGAGCCTTGTTAATATACTTCTGACAGGTAGGACAGTATCACCTTCTTGACTAATACTGCTTCAAAACAACCTGCCAGGAAGGCCATTAGTAACATTGATTACACTGAGTGCAAAAAAGCCCTTGTATGTCTCTTCCAAACCCATTTTTCTTTAACATCCATTCATGCCTCCTCTGATCTTTTGTGCTAAAGCTGAGAAAATAACCTAAGGAGGTATTATCTTTCCTATTATGATTTCTATAGTGCTATTGTGGTCTCTCCAATTTTCTTCCTTTTGCTGTGGAAAAACAAGGGGTTTTGACCGGTCTTAAAACTTGTTCTTTTTTTCCTGAAGAGTACTATGTAAGACCAAGATATTATTAATATTATATTATTTGTTCAATTTCTCTTAATTTCATGTGTTCAGTTGGCAATGAACCTCAAAGCAATGAACCTCATGTCAATGCTGTCTATTACATCTTACCCCCAAAATATCAGTTTTTATTCATTTTTCACTACAATATATGTGGAGTTTAGTCAAAGTCCTGGTATTTCACTGCTGTCCTCTCTTGGAAGGGAAAGAAGGGGTGGGGGAGAAGTTTCTCTTTCCCAAGTGTGGCAGTAACAAACATTACACAGTGGATGCTGAAAGACTCCTTTTCCTTTGAATCTAATGATGTCAGATCTTTCCTCAACTACATTTGAATTTTAGAATGGTAGAATAAACCAAAATGGTCTTCTTACCCAGTTCAGAATTGGTTCCTATGCCATAAAAGGCTAAACTCTACTGGTTTGCCTCAGAGAGAAAACAAGTTTTCTGTCAAAGCGCTGGAACACTTTGTTCTCTGGTGGCTGGTCCTAGAACCACCAGTTTAAACAATAGGATCACTTTGCCTTTGATGCTCTTCACCAGGCTGTCTTCTGGGAGGTGCCTCTTAGCTCAGAATTGTCATCAGCCCATTTATTGCTATTGACAAACACAGTAATAATTTAAAGTTATTTTCTTTTGTGCAGCATATTAAACACCTGGTCTCCTGTACTGCACTGGCAAGCACTGAAATGAGCAGAATATATTCAAGAAACCTTAGCAAACTTTCAGACACAGACTTAGAAGGAGATTAATCAGGGCTTAAACCACCATTTCCTAAATTCCATTAGCCCTACCAGGACCCATCTGTACTTCCAGAACATGACATCCCAGGCTGACAAGACCTCTCAGCAAAATCAGTACATTCATCCATGCTTTTAAACAGTAGTTCTATAGTGTATTTGATATCTTCTTCCCTAAAGACTGCCAAAGTCTGCCTCATCTGTTAGAATCATGATATTTTCTGAAAGGTCACTCTCCCTTAAGCAATATGATAAATTATTTTTATTTTATTCACCTTTTGCTCTCCCCCTCCTTAGAAAACCATATAAAACTTTAAGTTAGTATGGAGAAATACAGCCATTTCCTCAAGCCACTGACTGAGCTAGGTGTAGAACTGATGCTCAACGTGGGTTCCTCAGAATGTTTCTGAGGGTAAAGAAAAATAATTCTAAAAGTATTCTGTAGGAGAAGGGTGCCAGGTTCGATTAAACCTTTATCAGAAGAGAACTGTCAAGAATTTAATCAATATTAACTAACACAAATGAAATAAAGCAAAAAATTACCCTCCCAATGCCATACAGTGAAAAGCCAATGATCAAGCCCCTGCAGGCAGTTTCCCTGCCCCATAGAAAAGACTTGCAGAATCTGACTAATGCTTAGATGACCCTCTTGTCTAAATCCTTGCTTTTCCTTGCCATACACATATTTGATACTGAAAGATAGAAACTATCAACATTTAAATAGTTCCCTTGGGATTTAGTGACTGTAAAAAAGTGAGTTGTACATATATTTATATATATGTTACATATATGTGTACTCCAGGAACAGTTGGTGAGACACAGATAATTAAACCTCACAGGATTTTTAAACTCTTGACCCTCATGTAATCAGACATGAGTTTTCATCTTTCTTGATATTAAGATGCAAGGCTGTTGAGGAACAAAACTTTCTTTACTACTTTAAAATAAGATAAAGAGCTTTAAAACTTTTGCCTTTGCATTACTGTTTCTACCACCATCCTTGACAGTTTGTGACTCCGAAGACACTAGCTTTAGAACTGTTTATGCCTAAAAAAAAAATCACTTGTATCTAGATTGTATCTAGTGATACAACATGCTTAATATTATCAATAGTAATGAATGTCCTTCAAGTTTGGCAGCTTTTCTTACACCCTTGTAAGAGAAACACATACAGGTACAGATTCCACAGGTTTTCTAAACTTCTCTCTCTTCACTTGTGCATTTCCCCATCTTCTTCTTAACTTTCAGAATTAAAGTTTTTCTGGAAGCATTGTAAAGTGAAGATATTCTATATTAGAAGTCATGAGAAATATTTCATAGCAATTTGTCCAGCCATATATAAAACCAAAAAACCTACAAGGAAAGCAAGGATATATCTAATAAAAATTATTCCCCATTAAACCATGGGAAGGAAATCAACAAATGTCTCATGTCCCAACTTACATGTTTAACACCAGCATATAAAATTCAGTACAGATACAAACTAATTTTTTAATAAGAAATAGGATTCTTAATTATTTTGCCATCACAGCCAACTTTATGCTGAACTTGAAAGAAAGCAAAAAGAAATATTATCAAGCTGAGTTGTGCAGTAAAAAAGTTGAAACATCAGCAAAATTAAGAGAAATCAGTAGTACTTTAAACAGACTACACATTTTCATTGCTTATATATATACACCTGCTTTTAAAGGCTGTATTCTGATAAGACAAGGGAAAAAAGGGCTAAATGGACATTTTAGTACTTGAGTAGTATAAATTTGCAATACACAATACTTATAACACAGCTTTATTAGCAACAATACCTAGAAGTTAAAGGCTCATAAGAGTACCCCAGAAACAGTAGAGAAGCGGGTCAGAGAAACAAGTAGAGATGACAGAGAAGCCTGATTCCCACTGCATATGCCTGACATTTTGTAGTAGAGACAAAGTTGTGTATCTTCTCCCTAGCATGAGTGTTTGGAAAAGGAAAAGAACAGACATACAATAGCTTCTACTTACCATCAAGATCTAGGTACCACAGCATTCTGCATAATCATACTGTCTAAGGTAAAATGAAACTTGAATTGCAGCATGGGAAATGCTCTAAAACTAGTAGTTGCTTAAACACTTTTGTAAACAGCCATCCTTTCTCCTCTCCCTTATCATGCTTCCCTAATTGGGTTTCAGAGGTTACCAAGAATTTGGCATGGATGGTATGGAAAGCTATTTTAAGATCAGCATGACATTTAATTAACCCATTACATCTCTGCAGATTTATACTAACATTCTGAAATACAAGAATGTTAACAAAGCGCATTGCGGAACAAGGGCAGGCAAGAGACAGGTTCAGATTTCCTCTTAATGTTCATCTTAAGAAAAAGCATCCTTAACTTTGACAGGCAAACCCCACAAAACAAAATCTACACAAGACACTACTAAACAAAGAAGGCTCCCATACTGCAAGCTTTTCCCAGCCATTTTTAGTGCCTATGAAACAATGCTTTAATTATGTTCTCCCCAGGAACCAGCATTTCTCACCTTTTTCACATTAGCCTCTAAAGCAAACGGGCTTGAAAGTTAGGTTTTTATCCTGAACAGAATCAGGCATGGCCTCATGATCACCTGATATCTGGCTCTTGATTAGCTACACATTGGTTTTAATTATCCACCTGCTTTCAATTAAGTACCAGGAAATCCATTCTATTAACAGTACAAGCTAATCACCCTTGCACATAAACAGAAGTCCTTTTTCTCTCAGGGTGCATCTGAAGGATAAAAATAGTTAAAACAGTTTTTTTTTTTTAAGCTTATAACCTTCTTGCCAACAGTAGTAACAAAACACCTGTTTCAAAATCTATAGATATATGAGTATCATGTAGTAACAAAAGCGTCACATCTTATTGTGAGGGTACATTGAAAGAAATTGGGTTTAGGAATCAAGAATCCATTTTGAAAAAAATATGCTCTTGGTATGTCATCGTGTCCTAAAAATCAAAATCCTGACCCCATCCTTCCCCAAGGTATGGATGTCTTTGTTCCATGCACTGCTTTGAAAACATGCCCTGTAATGACCATAAGATCAGCTGCTGTAGCCAGCTGTGTGAGCAGCCCTGATGTTCTCCAGATGTGTAAAATGATGCTGCACATCTGCATACTACATTTTATAATCTAGAAATAAAATATTAGAGAATGGCTTTAAAAATCATATAGAAGCAGAAGATGCACTGGATTATTTTTCATGGTTCACAGTTTAATGATTTCACTGAAATCTGTACCATGGATGGATTTAACTTCATCGTTATTTCCTTTACGAATCTTGAAACGTGCAGCCAAAAAACGGATTGCAGACAGTTTAAAACAATAAAGAGGAAATAAAGAAAATTTAAAGTAGCTTTATATAGATGAGTGTATCTTTGAAAAAAGTAAACTATATGTAAAGAGTAGCTGTGGTGCATTAGAACAGATACAATGAAGTAAATTTTTAAAAATGCAGCATGCATTTGTATTTAAATAGGCAGCACAGCTTTTTGTTTTCAACAGAAAATAAAAATGGAATAAAAAATCCAGCACTAATAAATGAAACCACATCCAATACATGGACACTAAACTGGAAAAGATGTCGGCTTTTTACTGTATTGCTGGTCAAAATGCAAATTGCTATCAGATCATATGTAAAATAGTCCTAGTCACTAAGGCTCCTGTGAAACCGTGTTTGGAATTTTATCTATTCTCGAAAATAACTTCAGAGAAAAAAGACATATGTTACTCATTTTCTACATTCTAAGAATGTTTACAGGACAGAGGAGAAGATGACGTATAGTAGGAAGGTATTATACCTGATGGTTCTTATATACGGGATGTAAGAAAGCCTGCCATAAGATCTAATTATCAAGAATTGCCTTTTCTGCCCCAAAGCAATCATTTTGATGACAGCCTTCTATGCACTGTAAAACAAAATGGGAAGCCTGTGCTATATAAACTGGCTCAGCGCTTCCTTTTACTTCCTCTGATATCAGTCTCCCCATCTCATTTATTTTCCACACATTAATGGTAGCAGTCACCTTGAGCTGGTGATGCAGAGTAATTTTCACAGAAACCTTGATCAGAAACCATAAATCAGCCTGAAGTGCTTTTATGGTCTAATAACATTCTGCCTGCTCCTACAGGCCCTTATGTAAAACTGCATTGCGGAGAATCCTTTGGATTGTTTTTTTCACATGCACTCCTGCATCTGTAAGACATAAAATACCTGCAACATAATAGGATTAAGATGCTTTGTTTAAAGCTGTAGACATGAAAATGTTCAGGTATCAGCCTGTAAACATGAAAACATTCAAATATCAAATTGAAATTTTCTCTGTGGCTTTTTCTTTCAGGCTGTTGCTTCCTATATTAGGTCAGAGAGACTAAGTATTCTCACCCTGCTCTCCCAGATGCAGTGCATCAACAGGCAGAGCACACTAACGCTGAATGCTTTGTCTAGATTAGAAAATGCTAACCCGTATAGCTGTATCAGCAAATCCACCTAGCACAGGAGCCTTCTGGAGGTGCATCTTGTCTGCAAGATTCCACCCTCATTTGTAGATACATTAAAGTTTTCTTTTACATCAAGAACTTAGAAAAGAGAGATTGATTTCATTGTTAAGATCGTAATTTTCTTCCCATGAAAAATGAAATTATTACTTACCCTTAGCAATGCTTTCCCATATGTTGTACTCACATTATGTAAACCACAAAAACCATAGGCTTTTTACTGTACACCCCACAGATTTTTTTCAGCACCTGGTTTGAGAAGGTGTAATCTGATTTGAAGAAATGCTTAGCATTCCCAGTGTTTCAAATTGGATTTTCAACATCTATCTATCTATCTATCTATCTATCTATCTATCTATCTATCTATCTATCTATTTCAGATTAATCTCTCTGTGCCTCTGCTCCTACCTCTAAGGGAGAATAATTCCTCTCCCTGACCTTGCAAAGATGATGTGGAAACACACACACACACACACACACACACACACACAAAGTAATGCTAATTACTTCTCTGTAACACAGGTTTGTGTACATAATACACATAAAAGCTTGGACATACATAGTTTATGCCATATATGCATAGATTTTTTACTAAGTGGATTGTTCACCATTTTTGGTTCCTCATGACACATTTTTTGACAGTTATTTTTTCTTCTATTACTGATGATAGGTTTGTGGGTTTTTTTTTACTTTTATGACTCATTTTCTACAGATTTTATGAAGCCCCCCAGACAAGAAACATATGCAGCTGATAGCTGCAATCAGTGCACCACCAAACGTCCATGATTCACAGCATCTTTCATGTTAGGGCTCACAGATAAATCCCCCGCACTCGTCGAAAATGCCAACTTGGAAAAGGCAGATTCATCATTTTGGACCTGGGGTATGAGTATCTGAAGAGAAAACAGGGTGTGGGATGGGTAACTTCTCATCTCTCTCTGATATCTCTCACAGTATGAACATATCTGAGATTGGTTGTCTGTTTGCAGAAGGTTTTTGCAAACTGCCCGATTTCTGAACAGAATGTACAGGGTAGCAAGGAAAGAGCAATGGAGGGAAATGAAGTAAAGAAATATCCCTTTCAGAGTTGCTGATTCATAGCTGTGAATAGTGCAGTGATAGCACCAAAGCAGACATAAACAATTCAGCCTTAGCATTCTGTCACTGAGAATGTTCTTTTCCTATCCCAAATAGCTGCATTTTCCTGCAGCACCACTTCTGCAATGTTAAAATTAAGGAGGGAATTACCAAATTAAAATGTCTGTTAAAACTAGAGTAGGAATGGTTACAAGTTATGATACGTTTTTACTGTAAGCTTCCACTGCTTCAAAGCAAATTAGTACTTTGAAATGTAGCGGATACTGCACATCTTACCTTGAAGACTCATCCTGCTTAGTTTGGTTCATGGTGCATCACTATGAAAAACAGGAGTTATCAAAAAAGAGGAACATTCCTACTCTGTATGTATTCCTTTATTGTTTTACTGATGTATGATTCTGGTGTTTTTCTATGGTAATTGCTATTATTACACAGGTTAAATCCAGATTTTCAAGTGTCCACTCATTCTGACCACATGGCAGCATTTTTGCTGGAGTCAAAAGTCACGGAGGTCCTGAGAGGCCTCGCTGTAGACAAACATGGAAGTGAGAGTAGGAATAATTTGTCTTGCACACTTAGGAAGGCTTTTCCTTTTTGTTGGTTGGGTACTAAGGTGGTCAAACTCTACAGTCTGCTAATTTATTGGATTGAAATGTGCTTAAATTGGGCACCAAGCATATTTTGATAAAATGCCTGTGAGGCTGGGCTATTTTGGCACTACTTAATCTGTTATTGTAAGGTATTTGTGACCCTTGTGATAATATAGTTACACAAATGATGTAGGTACAATTTAATCCATGGCTAACGTACTCCCAAATGTATTATGGGATATAAATGGATATGCAAAAGATGTGGTTTGAGGAAAAATGTTTTTTTCAAAACTTTTACCTCAAAACAGTATCTTTTTTAACCATTGGACATAGCTTTTTTCTAAGACAAGAAAATTGTGAGTATGAATACCACGAGTAATAGTTTCAGTTTTCTTTAATTCTAGTAACAATGTTTTCAACACCTCTTGATTTCTGCTGAAAGAAATTTGGATCTATTTTGTATAACTATCACAGGACTGCCCAAAATGGAACCTGACAAAAGTAGAAAGAATTAATAGGCTTTATCTCCTTTTAATTTTATATAATTTATGACAGTTCTTATGAGAGAGTGATTTTTTTCCCCCAACATCACTGTAACAGAAATTATTTTATGCCCTGGCAAACACTGAACTGGGGCAGGAGATGGGTGTGTGTGTGTGTGCAGTGTTTGTATATACATTCTACAAATATGCTTCTATTGAATATATTACTGAAAGAAAAAATGGAAAATACCAAATATTTTGGCTTATTTTGTGCTATAATCCTTATTGAGTCTGTAGTAGTTTGCTTCCTCCACAAAATGTAATCTTCCTTGTAGTGATTGCCATATCAGTCACCACAGCTTTTGGGTTTTTTTGTTTTGGTTTGGTTTTTTTTCCTATAATTTGCAATAGCCAGTGTTCTGCAGCTGTGGAAATTCTTTCCTTGGTGATGGTCAATGCTTCACAGATGGTTTAACTCATCAGGATTCCACACACAGAAAGAAATGAGATCTGAACAACAATACTTGCCAGAGTTTTGTCTATTAAATTATTTGGAATAAACATCCCCTTTTTTTAGAATCATAGAATCACTTTGGTTGGAAAAGACCTTTAAGATCATCGAGTCCAACCTTTAACCTAACCCTGCCATCCCACCACTAAACCATGTCCCTAAGCACCTCATCTATCCTTCCTTTTCTTTGTTTATGTACAGACTAAAGATTATCTTTGCAGAATGTAGTGTTTACCATATTGGTATTTCCTCTTGTTCATGCCTGAAAACAGCTATTTAGATTCTTTTGTATATATTCCAAGAAAGTGAAGAGTTATTTCAAGTTCCACATTTATTCTAATGATTACATATTCAGTAACCACTGCTGAGAATGAAGGCTATGATGTACATCTAGTTGTGGTGACATACATCAAGTTCCCCATGCACCTGGCCTAATGAAAGTATGTTTACTGGCCTTATTGAAGGCTCCCCCTAATTTGATTTAAATTAAATTAATGATGCTGCTGTGTTTTGTTTGACTAACTTCTTGCCAAGAGTTTGGTCCATTTTTTCCTTACAGCTCAAGGACTGGTCTGCAATCAGTTGTCAAGAATTCCTTCCCCATCTCTCCCTCAGATGAGTTCCATATAAATAATTCCCTTCATTGTTTTGCTATTAGTAAAACAAGAGTCATACAGCAATGAGATCTTAAACATATATGAGTGGTCAGAACAGATTTATTGAACTCCTGTGGATGGCACCAGAAGCATGTGTGTTAAAAAGGAGCTATTACGACTGCAAATAAGTTGTATAATGCACACTTTAGAGATTTTGTGATAGGAATGTGCATAAAAGCTGCTCTAAAAAAAAAAAAAAGACAGTCTGTCTAGTAAGCAGAAGCTTGGCTGTTCTGTTGGTGACAAGTAGCACGAAAAGTATTTGAAATTTCTTTTCTGGTTTCAGTTAATTTGTTCTCATGTACTGGAAAATCTAGGTGTATGGCTGTGTCTTAAATACAGGTCTTTGGTCCTAATTTCTCCAGCATAAAAACCAGGCTGCTTATTTGACTTGACATCTGGGAAATAGCTTCCCAGGGAGCTTATTCTTGCTGTTTTGTTTCAGACTCTTGCTTTCTGTCTTGGCTTTATTTTCCTAAGTAACTGTAACTTCCACATTTTTATGTACATTTTAAGTATATTTTATTTTAGTTGCTAGCCCTAATGTAGCTATCAGTTTTCCTAGTTCCTAAACAGGGGGGGAAAACCAGATCCAAAAGAAATAGTCAGCGTTTCATTGTTGCTGACTTCTTCAAAGTTCCAGAAAACTTTTTCTCTGTAACTATTTTACCTTCAGGGTGAGCCTAGTGGCAGGTGAGCTTCCATTCAGCCACCAATCTGCAAATCTGGCAAAAAATGCAGGGAATTCCAGAAGCAGGCATAAAGAACTTATGTGCTTCTTTTCTTCTAGGTATTGCTTATATCTAGAGATCTGCAATTCTGGCAAGTATTCACTGCTATAGTCAGCCTGTTTGTAGCCCTCATTACAGAGCTCTATTCACGAAGATAGCTAAACTCTAATGCAGTATTCCCCTGCTGGGGGGCTGGTGACTTTTGAAAGAAACAAGAAAACTCTGAATGTTGCATTGCAGGGCATAGGCTTCAGTGCAAGCTGTAACTTACAATGACGTGTTATCATTTTGAAAGCCCTCTTCAATCTAGGGAGGGATTTACAGAGTTGTGGTTCAGCTCATGGGAGTTTTCCTCATTGTTTCATTTCCAAATATTCTAGACTCCAGAAGAAAATTGTCTTTTCAGAACATCAGCCTCAAAACCATGAAGGACAAAAGAGACGCAGTAGCTATGCAAAAATAATCAAGGGAAGTAGTTTTCTACACCACTATGTGAATAAAAAGGAAGGAAAAAAAAAAAGAGAACTATTGGAAAGGCTTTTGAAAGATTTTCTGAGAGAGCAAGAAGGGAACCAAAAGAAAATTAGGCTGCAAGTTCAAAAGGCTGCAATGCCACCTGCGTGGATATTTCTGACTGAAGAACTGAAATTAATCTGAACTCTGAACCTTTTGAAGTTCTCCCATCACTAATGCAGATGCAGCTCTATTATAGGTGGGTAGCACTTTGGTTTCAGCTAATTGTATTCAAAAGTGTTCAACAAAACTGAGACACATTTGAGTATTCTACGTATCTATAATGGCTTGAACTGAATTCAAATGCCTTGGGGGCCCCTCTGCGAATGGTGGAGCTCACAGAATTCTCTATCAAATAACCTCTTCTATTTCTTTGAAGTGTCATCATTTATTGGTAAAGTTTTTCTCCTCCCTATTGTGCAGGTCATGCTCTAATTAATCCAGGCACTTTAAAGGTGGAGAATAGACATATTTCAGAAAGCTCAAGAGAAACTTATTTAGTAGTTTTCTGGAAAAAAAATATTCTTCAGTTAAAGAATAGTGTTTTCAATAATATGAAAAGCAAATTAATTATAGGAATAGTACTGCTGACTTTAATGCCTTTCTTCTTGTGTTCAAAACAGGATTTTATTCATAAAAAGAATAATTATATTTCTTCCTTCTCTTTTTGCACTGAAATAAAGCTTTTTTTTTTAATCTGACCTCTCTTTATTATGTCTTTATGAAACTGTAGAAGGATGGCTTAAGAAAGTCTTTGAAATTTTCCACATCTTGCACATCACACCATTTGAATCAATGGATTAAGAGACATAAAATCCCAAACCCTTAAATGACAGGTAGGAAAGATTTCGCTCACGTTGATAGTATAAGGGCTTTCATTTTGTTTATTCAGACTTCCTCCTTCCTTGAAGCAAGATCTATATCCTTTCTAAATAAGCTAAAAAGGGAAAAAGGCTAGGAAGGGCTTTTGCTTAAGAAACAATTGTTAAATGCTATTTTTGAAGAGCCTGGTATAATTAAGAAAGAGATTTCAAAGAGATTTTAAATGATTTTTCAGGTGCATTTAAGTGTCTAGATAATTTCACTTCACTTAAAATTCCCGTCTTAATGTTCATCTTATTTAATAACTGAGCAAGATAGGAAGAATACTTTGAGCTCCTCAGCTAATAGAATTGAAGAGAACTTGGTCAGTGCAGAGGGAATGGAAAAGCAATTTTGTGCTCCTCAAATATATACATAGATAATAATATACATTATAATTCTTATTTCATGCACAGACATACTGCAAGTAGATGTCCATATACTTAGGCTTCAAAGAAGTTTTGGTATGTTACTCTTTTTCTGTAAAGATTATTTTAGCACCCTCTTCTTTTTGAGGGCAGGATAAAATATGGCTATTTGGCATGAAGACCAATGCAAAGCACTGTGGAAGAGTGGACCAAAGGGAATAAGCCACATTCCTTGTATACCTGGAATGCCAGGTGCGCTCTTGAATAAATTTCCAGAGGCTGGCAATCCCTCAGACCTCATAGCTGCCCCCCCACCCCTTGGTGGGTTGGGGAAGAGAATCATAAGAGCAAAACTAAGAAAACTATAACAACAACAACAATAATGATGATGATATAAAGAAAAAGAAAACGAGAGAGAGGGAGAGAGAGAAACAAAATGTGGAGGAAAAAAACAAGTGATGAAACCACTAACAGCCCACCAACTGATGCCCCACCAGTCCCCAAGCAGCAATCGCCTCTCCCTGGCCAATTCCCCCCAGTTTATATACTGAGCATGGTGTCATATGGTCTGGAACAGCTCTTTGGCCAGTTGGGGTCAGCTGTCCTGGCTGTGCCCCCTCCCAGCTTCTTGTGCACCTGGCAGAGCAGGGGAAGATGAAAAGTCCTTGACTGGTGTAAGCACTGCTTAGGAACAACTAAAACATCAGTCTATCAACATTATTCTCATACTACATCCAAAACACTGCACTATACCAGCTATTAGAATGAAAATTAACTCTATCCCAGCCAAAACCAGGACAATGAATTTTAGTAATAGAGACAATGACTGACAAATGAGTAAAAGATACAGTATTTATGCTTGTCTGTATAGTAATTTTCTTCTATTGTTCTTAAATTTCCTTATTCTACTCCTGAGGTGAATATGCAATCTCTAGTTATAGAATGTCTCTAGTTAAAGTATAATTTTTAGAATAATTAAATTAGATATAATGATTTGATGTTACTACTTGTGGGAGAGGGATTAATAGTACTCCTTCTAAATATGCCTTTCTGTATCATTTGATTCTGCCACTGTACAGAAGAGGACTTTGTTAAAATACTGCTAAATTAACATAACATAAATTAAGAGAGCAACATAAAGAATTGGAATTAAGTTCAGAAGTATGTCTACAGTAATTTTAAAAAAATAATGTCAACCATATTTGCATATATCTTAAATCTTTCTCCAGGGCTGTCCAAACATGCATGCTACCAGCCATCAGTCCAAGCGGTCTTCAGACTTTATACAGTATATTTTTTCCTACATACCACTATGTAATATACCTAATTACCTTTACTCATCATCAGTTAGTTCAGTAAAGTTTAGATTTGTAAAATTCCCTGAATCAGGAATAAAAAAGTGAATATAGAACAAAATCAAACAAAAATGGACTATTTTAAATTAGCCTAACACTCTTTAATAATTTGGGGATTGTAAATATAGATTTACTTATTGGCAAGTCATTTTAACTCAGGAAAAAAGAATTTACTAGTTGCCTACCTCACAGGTCACTAGATCAATGTTTTATTCATATAGACAGCATATAAAAATGAGTCAGTCTTTCTTCTACCTTTTTATCTGGCTGTGGAATTACTGCAAAATATAAAGCACAAAGCCTTGTATGAAAGTTTGCTTCTTTTCTTAGGAGTCATCAGTTTGCTCCTGTGGTAAAAAACAGAATATCAATAAATAAGCTATTAGTATATGTATATAGTTATGCATTTGCTGATATGATTAATAACCTTAGTTCTGTTTCTGCTCAGAAGTTGTGCAGTTGCTCAGGACCTGTTCATACAGGCTGTCACTCTGGGAGTAAGACTTTGGCTGGTTTGGATGCATGCTGACTGCTATGCCATTATGAACTGTAAATCTCAAAGACAAATCAGAAGATAAGGAAATGCCAGGTTCCCACTGAACTCTGCTTGGGTTTCTGAGATAAACATTACATCAGATCCTAATTTCACTCCTTTCTAACAGTTTTATTTTCACAGTAAGTCTCTGATAAAGCTATTTCTCTTTAAAAGGAAGAAGGTCATCACTTTCTAGTCTTAAATTATTAAATTCTCTAGTATGAGACAATGATTCTACAATAAGACAAATCAAAGGCATATAAAATTTGCAACATGCTGAAAACATTCAGATATAGGTTTTGATTTCCTTAGTTGCCAGTCCAGGTTAACAAGGTACATGCAGTTCAGATTTGAGAAAAAAATTATATTAGAACTAAGCTTCCTATGTATATTCCAACAGATGATGAAAAAAAAAAAGAAGGAGGACATTTATATTCAGCTATAGCTATGTCTGTCTTGCTTTACTGGGTCTTGAAGGTCTGTAAACAAAGTTGATCTAGCACAAAGTATCCACATGCACACCATAATGGATACGTTTCACCAACACATATTGCGATATCCCTGTTGTACTCTCGTAAAAAACTCTCTTAGTGTTTTTCCTCATGCCTCCTGTCTCTTTTCCATATACAATGTCATGACCTACACAAGACCTGTACAAGAAACTTTGCCTGTTGATGTCTGCTATTGGTTTCAGTCTATTTAGCATTCTCACAGTCAATATTCAGTATATTTCAGGCAGGAACTCAGTAGGAACTGGAGGATCCAATGGCATGTAATCAGGAAGAGAAAAGTGACCACTATTGTCAATAATTGAAAAAAGTGACTTATCTAAAATCCAAACAAACCACATTTTGGAAGAATCACTAAGCTGCTGAAATACCTGCAACCAAGTTCACATCGGTCACCCCCTCACAGTTCTTGGTGTACATGGCTAGTGCCCATACAAACTCTGGCCTCTTCCAGAATGGGAATCGTGTCTTCAGAATCCCTGAGGTGAGGGTGCTTCCAAGAGCAGCATGCCAGTTTATTCCTGACAGTATTACTACTGGTACATATGAAAAAGTTAGGAATCACACTGAGGAGAGCAAGTGCTTGCTTGCTTAGAGGTCTTCTTAACATGATTGTCAATGAATTTTGACCAGGGTGGTAAGTTTTTTGCACTGTTTTGGCAACAGCAAAAAGAATCTGCTCTGTTTCATGTAGAAAATAAAGCTGATCAAAACAGGAGCGTGTGAGAGAAGATATGAGAGTCTGTATGCCATAATTAGATCGGTCATATTTTGGCACAGCTCTTTGTTTTGCAGACAAGTCCACCAAAGATGTAGAAGAGTTTCACACATTGGGCTGTTAGGACGTTTTGTGCGCTCACGTCTGGCAGATTCTCCATACAACACTGAAACAGGTATTTTGGGCAGAGCTATTAAGTTACACTTTGTATTCATGTCAGGAATCAGGGACTCATTTGGTGACATGTGGTTGCTATGGTCACTAGCTGTAAACAGAAAAGCTTATATCAGTGACAATACAGATAGGTATTCCTGTGTCATGGCTCTCTGTATCATGTGGCAAGAATAGGATCTACAGTCTTGTAAGGCTCCACAATAATTATGCTAAATACACTGTTATGAGCTGCTCTGGCACAAAATGATAAAATCTGGTGTGGTCAGCTTCCCTTTGCAAAGACTTCACAGTGGTAGAGGCTCATACGTCCAAAAGTATGCACAGTCACTTCCTCCAATCTCCTCCCCTGCTGTCGCCTCCCCTGCCTTCCCCTGCCATCTACTCTGCAAGTAGATTTCCAATTCCTATGCATCAGGTCCAGAGGTTTCAGTTGTGGTACTGGTGAGGTAAGTAGGCTCTTGGGGCTGAGATAATTCTGGCAGGCCTTTCTTATTGCCAGTAGTTGACTTGGCATCATCTGTCCACGTGACAGCCTCACAATCTTCCTTTTTGTTCTCTCCTGCTAAAGGGTGGAGCATGCACTCAAAATGCTGAATGATCAGGCAAGTAATTTTAAATTAGAACAGGGACAGTGCAGGTGAAGCTGCAACAACAGTAGCAATAATCTTCATTCCATGTGGTGCAAGAAATGTATCAGAAACTTTAGTAAAATGGTAGAATCTTGTAATTTCAGCCATACGCCCCAACGCATGCAGGGAAGTCTGGTTAATGTGCCACTGTGATTGATTGCTTTTGAAAGTAACAAGTACAGTGAGGAGGTTTAACTGTTACTGTCTGTAAGTCTTTACGGGTAGCAGTAGACAGCATTTTGCAATTATCTGTGTTAGCCATTTTGTTTAGTTTAGTGTATTCGCCTTGTGATGTTCCAACACAGGAAAGAAAGCACTTTAGCCAGCAGCAGAAACATTCCTGTTCTGTGACTCCAAGCATAGCACGTAGGCATATTTATGTGATAATAAAAATGTTCCAGAAATAAAACCCTAAGAAATGTTGTTAGACTTCCATTTTTCAAAATTCAAAACACAGCAGCATTATTCTTCTGCATAAGTACATTAAAGCAAAATTGACTAACAGCGTCAACTGTCACTGAAGTGACTGACCAGAGACAGAACAAAACTTAATATTTAATTCTTATTGACCTTGCAAAAGCTGTAAAGAAACTCATCATGAAAAAATTTTAATTTCTGTGTACATACTTTTGTGCCATTGAGAATAGAAAGGAAGATTTTAAAAGTTAACCCTCCCCTTAACAGTTGGCCTTTAGTCTGTATGAGTCACTTCTTCACTGCTAATTGTGTATACCAAAAATTATGTTTGGATTTGTTTCGACATGAGTGGGTATTGATTTAATTATGCATGGAAATAGAAACGCTTTCTAAGGCAATTTACCATACTTATGCAAGATACACTGTATGACTTTAAAAAAAAAAATTAATCAAGACTCTGTTTGAGTCTTGATCTGAACTAATGAAGCCGCTCATGAGTTTCTAGCAACGCGACTGCATGGCACTTTGATATTTCTGCTGCTCTGCTAACTTATTTCACATGTTAGTTACAAATATCTAAAAACTATTTCAGAATAAACAGCAATGCAGTATGCAGAAATGTTATCCTCTTTAATATTCGAGGCTTGCAATACAGAACCCCCAGATACCAAGGCTATTCATGAATGCTTGTTTATACGGAAGAGGAGGACAAAATATGTGCACTGTCTCTTCTGTGGATCTGTGTGAATAGGTAGTGTGACAGGCATCCCACCCTTTCCAAGTACTCGTTATTCCCCAGATCACCTTTTATCTTTGCCTCCCTGTTCATTTTTTTAACCCCAGACTCTTACGGGGGCACATCATGGAACAGGGACAGCCCCCCCATTGCAGTGATATTTTGTTGGGGTTCTTTTTTGTACCTCCATGGGCAATGAAACTCAACAAAATCAGGGGGTTCAGCTTTTAGGGTGAGAAATTTTTACACTGTTAATAAGAGTCAGTATCAATTATGCTTTTTTATATTTACGACCTAGAGAGAAACACTTTTCAAAGCTGGGTATAATTTGCTTTCTAAACTGCAATCAAGTGCTTCATGTGTAATCTGTGTGGGAATGAATGTTTTGTGTACAAGGTGAAGAGAGTTTTACGAGACAAATACTGTAGATGCATCTGAAAAAAACCAGAGACTAGTTCTGATGAATTATTGATAATTTTGGGGGTGTCTGGATTCAGAGATATTATTGTAGCCACTGTCACATAAACATTTATTCACACACCTGAGGGAATACCTTGGCTGAGATAACCAAAACAAAAGTTATTAATAACAGATTGTTTATTCTGTGTAAAGAAAACTAAACAAATCCAGAAAAAAAGTTAAAGCCATATCATGTGTTAGCATTAATAAAATTACCTGTGTTCCTTTCATGCCTCTTTATAAATTCTACTTCCTATGCATGGATGGTGAAACCTTTTCATGTCATATGCAAATAGTTTTTCCCACATTTATGCACTCAGAGTCTGCTATATCCTCTTTTCATACTTCTCCCTCCTCCCTTAGTCATTCCCTCTGGCCTGTTATTATCATCTCTGTTTTCTTTCTGCTGCTGTTGCTTCAGCAACCCACTATCTGCATGATGACATCGCCGCTTGCCCTGTTCATGTCCTGTGAATAGCATTGCTACATAATATGCCCAGGATTTGAGCAACTTGTTTACCTTTTTGGATATCTTTTCTTGTGTCTGAATCAATGGAAATTTTAACATTAACTTCAGAAACAAAATCTTTGAGGATGCTCTTCTAAATACACCAGAACAGAGATATATAGCTAGAAATTAATATGTAGATCCTAGAACATAAAACAGAGTCAGCCAAACCACTGCTTAATCATTGTCTGGGCTGTACAGGAAGGTTGAGCTACCTTGATGTCTTGGCAGGGATCTTCTGGGTCAAAACCTATCTTTGTAAATTCAGCATTGATTTGACTCAAATCTCTGCAATTTTGCATCAGGAGCCAGAATCTATATCTGGCACTGCTGGACTACTCTATGAAGCTGGCCTCTGCAGTTGAATTATCCAGCCTTTTTATTTCTTTCTTATAAAATTGAAGATCATGCTTTCTTTCTCCATGGCAGTTATGCCAGGGAGTACTACTGGGAGAGATTGAAACAGCAATAATGGCAATCTGGGCAGAACATTCCTTTTAATAGTAGTAATTTTCTCTGCCTACAGGATTGCATATTTGTTCCAGATGTCTTAAACTTTTTTAATTTGCTGCATCAGTGGGTCAAAATTGAAGTCATACACTTTTTTCCAAGACCTATGAGATCTACAGACCTTAGTAAGAGTGCATGTTGCCCACATAAAGTCCAACTTTATTTACATGCCCACTCTTGTTCAAATGTATTTAATAGCATAATTTCCAACTTATTATCCATCATGTTTGAAATTATTTACTGAATTTTACTTTTCTTGATTACTAATTACCAGAAGAACCTGTGTCTACATATAATTTCTCCACTTACTGTAGAACGTGCACTTTTTTTTTTTTTGTAAATATATAGCTCCATAATTTGGAAGAATAGGATGACAGAGGAAGGTAGACACAATAATTTGATTTCAGTTTCCTTGGATTTTGAGTTGAGATTTACGTAATACATAAAAGTAATGTGGTGAATAGCAACCAAAGACTGAACATACTTGGCAAGATTTGACTTAGAGTGTTGCTTGAATATCTTATAGAACTTACACATGTGCAACCTTTCTACTTCTCATACTCATTTATGATGCCAGAAAAAACCTATGCATTCACTGACTGAATGCCTATGCACAATTCACAGGTTGTTACATTGATGGAGTAGAGGCAACCTTGAGTGGTAACTAGTAGCTACAATATGCAGCTGGTACTTTATAGATTTTATCTGGTTTGGTTAAAATACCTGTTGCTTACTTCGTAAGGTGACTGTTCTGCATTCTCTTAGTTTTTAGAAATATTTTTAGAAAATATTTGGGTTTTGAATGCAGGTCTTTTTCAGATATGCAAACTGACATAAAATGTTTTGTTTGAGGTTCTATTTCTCTAGCATTTTAGTCATTTAAGAAGGTATTTTCTGAACTGTAGGAGCTGTAACTGATGTAAAGCCAGAGGCAGAAGAGAGTGAAAGACTGTTTAATTTATCCTCTAATTTATCCTATTTCTCTTTTTTTTTCAACTGTGTTCAGCTTTTTCTTAATCACACAGAGATTCTCAAAATACACTGCTTTCACTGTCATTTTCGTAACTCATTTAGAAGTACTGTTAAGTAATGTCCTTAAAAACTGGTTCCCTTTACTCAGAACCCTGTAAAAATGGACATAAATTTAATCACATTTTTTCACCCCTTCGTTTTACAAGTGGATCTACAGGGCATGATCAGATCACATGGTATATTTCATATTATTGGATGTCTGTTGAACTCTATGTGAAAAATACATGTAGTAGAGCGTAAATCACGTGTTGAAAACAAAAGAATAGCACCTGCATTTAGGTTTAAGCCTAGAGATTTGATTCATATCTATATCCATAAGCCTGTGGTTCTTTGTACCAGACCTATCTCAGCAAAGTGCAGGAGTATAGTTATGAATAACTACAAAATGATATTTCACTTTCTTCTTCAATTTACTGGAAAAATGTTGCTACCAACTCATCTTTAAGTTCAGCTGGAAGTATATTTGTGTCCAGGTCTAAGCATCTTCCCTTAATTATTTCTTGAAAGTAATCTGCAGTCATATTCTTTGAATTGATATTTACTTGAAAAGGTCCCAGTTTACTTATTGTGTTTTCCTACTTTCTTTTTCAAACAAGAGTAGTTGGAATTACATTTACATTCCTGTGCCAATTTCTTCATCCCTCACAGTATTGTTTCTTAAAAATGTAGTGAGATAGAACTTTTACTTATGTAATCTGAACACATTCCTTAGTTCTTTAAAGATTGCCAGCATTTTTTGTGCAGGTATAAGCTTCAAAACCTTCAGTGACATCCAGCCCACCTGACTTTAATTTCTATTAGATCAGTTTAATTTTCCTGGTCTAGTAGAGGTACACATTCCTATATGGCTATATTCAGAATATGTGGAAGGGGCTGTAACCTGTGCTGTTTTGTTGCACTTGTGAATAACAGAATAAATTCATATCAGTTGATACTAATCTTAGGAAAAATCACAGACATTTTAGCAATGACATGTGAATACTTTACGATGTTTACACAAACAATTAATTGTTTTGTAGTTTATGTTGTAATTCTAAAAATATAAATTTTACAGGGCATAACACTACTGACTAGTCTCCAGCAGGACTTTATGCTGCTGATGCAGCCTTTGAGCCCAGTAGTTCAGCCAATTTTCTGCTCCCTTCACAGCACATATATCTAGCCTATACTTCATCAGTTTGCCCGTGAGAATGTTATGGGAGATAGATAGTTTCAAAAGCCTTTCTGATACTGAGCTTTCCCCTCATCCACCAAGTCATCTCACCTCAGAAGGCTGGTCAGGTGTGATTTCTCCTTCATAAATCCATGCTGACTACTGCCAGCCACCTTCTTGTCCTTCATGTATTTGGAAATGGCTTTCATAATTATTTCCCCCATCATCTTTCCATGTGAGGCATAGTTTCCTGGCTATTTTTTGTCTTTCTTTAAGGTAGGAGTGACATTTTCTTTATTCCAAACATCAGGAATCTCTCCCAATCACTGTGATTGCCTTTCACAGATTATTGAGTGGCCTTGCAGTGACACCAACCAGCTTCCTCAGTCCCATGGACTTCTATGCGTCCAGTTTGTTTGAACTTCATCTCTTCCTTGTGCTGGACTTTCCCACTGTTTTCAGGGACATGGGATTCCTGAAGGCCAGGCTGACTAGCAAAGACTGAGACAACATAGGCTTGGAGTATCTTGACCTTTTCCATCTCCTTTGTCACCAGCAGCACATTCACACTTTCCTTAGTCTTCCTTTGGCTGCTGATGTGCCTGTAGAAGCCCACCTTATTGTTGCCCTTCATGCACCTTCCAAGGTTCAACCCCAGGTGCCTTTGATTTTCCTAAGCCCACCCTGCACCGTCCCTGCACACTTGGACACGTATTTGTCCTGAGTAACCAAACCCTGCTTCCACCTCCTGTGTGCTTCCTTCTTATGCACGAGTTTTGTCAGGAGCTCCTTGTTCATCCATGCAGGCTTCCTGCTGCTTTTGCTTTACTTCCTGCTTATGGGCATGGCCCACTAAACTTGGAGATGCTGATCCCTGAAAATTAATCTCTTTATGTAGGTGCAAAATTAAAGCAGATAGGGTATAGGATACCTGTCTTCTGTGGTTTATTTCACAGGTCCCTTTGATCACCTGGCTTCCTTAAAAATACTTCCTTCTGCTAAACTAATGCAGCTTAGTTATTATGACAAGCTTGGATGTCTACGTACAATTCAAGGAGAGAAAAGACTCTATGGACTCTCTCTGTGACATGCTACTGACTGATCACAATTGTTCTCGAGTAAATTCTAAATCACCACCATAAAGTTCCATTACATTACAATGTCTGGCACTGTTTTACTTCAGATATTTCTCATTTCCCTGTTCTCTGTACCATCAAATGTATTTTCTGTGTCTCTCTTTTCCTCATTCTGTCCAGATGCTCTACTTACATGTATAACTAAGTAACATGACCTGACTAACCACAAACCCATTCTCAATGTTCTTCTTATTCCTCTGTGAAGTTTTAGATTTCTTTTTTCTCGTTGTATGTTTATATATCGGTCAAAAAGCTTTTAATTCCCTTGGCACTTGCCACCGTAATAACTGAAGTTTAAGAGCATAGAGAATTCCCTTCTCACAGAAAATAGAGCAGAAGTTCAAAAAGTGCAGAGAAAGACTTCAGGCATGGAACTGCTTCTTTAAGGCAAGAGCTAGATAAAACTAGGACAGTGTTAATCCACCTGTACTCTTACTATGATATGAACTAACTCATTTATAATGTAAAAAACCTCTGAGGATACCAGAGATTTTGTGGGCTTTTATTCCTATTAAATGTTACAAAAATATATTCAATAAATCCAAGGACAGGTTTGTGTTTTTCTTTAGTACTGTAAGATTGAGGCTGACAAGCTGACGGTTGTCTTTCTTCAAATAGTTATTACCTATACAGAGAACGGGCAGCCCAAGGATATGAAACTGTGAAGTCTTCAGTATCTCCTCTAACGATTGGACTAGTTTTGTTTCCTTAATATTCTGCTTCAGTGCTTCTATAGTCTGTGGCTATAACCAGTACTATGTGTTTGTAACAAAAAGGAAGCAAATGAAAAGGAATTTCAGCTGATGCCTGTAAGTGCCTTCAGATAGGGCAGATAAAAAGATAAAGGTGAAAAAGACCAAACCAAACTGACACCACCACCCCAAAAAACCCACCCCATATCTCTATTACCTTTGCATCTCTTACAATAGCCACATAAATGCAGTCAGTGACTGCAAACCAGCCTGGAAAAGATTGCTCTGTCCTGCTTCACAGAAGGTCACAGCCATTTTTTCTGGTTCTTTGCACTGTATGCTTTGTGGTTTTGAAAGATTTTGGTTTCAGTCAAAGCTGAATTTGTTCCTTTGCTTAGGAATGATATTTATACTGTTTTCAATTTCTGCTTAAGGCTCACTTTAATTAATTTCATAATGTAATGAAGAGGAAAAAACTTAGGCAATAGATTTGAGTTCAGTATGCCTAAATATAAAATTATGAACCTCTATGTTTATGACATGCTCTGACTATGAAATTGTTAACTACTTGTTGCTGATATCCTTTCATGCTCCCTATTAGATAATAACTGTCTCCAGGAATGAAGTAGCACAAGAATAAGGAACAAAACCTGTGATAAACATTACTACTTCATCTCTGCTTTCTCTGGTTTAAATAGCTTCTTTTTCTCCAAGTAACTGATGCCTCCATCCACACACAGAATTTTCAGTTGCAAAATAAAACTGTATTAACTTCTAGATTTAAGCATATGCACTTGTTTTGATTACAGATTAAAAGTGAGATAGCAGGGCCATTTTGAGCAAGGTCTGGATGTCAGGGCGCATGAGCTATGCATTAGTATGCCTACATCCTCTGGCCAATGCTAAAAACTTTTTCAGATGTGAGGTTGGTGTTTGTCCGGGGTGTATTCACCAGAATAAATTTAATGAATTAAGAATGCTCTTTCACATCTTTATGTAAAATCCAAAATTTGCAGACATCTTGGTTTTGCGCAGGCAGAACTAACCTGATTCTGTTTTGTTAGAGGTGAGTGCAATGGGAAGCAACACTTTCTTTCTGTACTAAGTGGGTAGCTCAGCTGTATTCTAAAATTCATCTCTAGAGCCTTTCTGTAAGTGATCAGAGCTCTGTGGACTTTCCTAACCAACTCACACCACTACAGACCTCTTTTACAGCACATGCTTCTTCCTTTGTTTCCATTTCTCACAGTGCAACTCTCCATGAGTAAAAGTATTAGCATTTGGCCCAACAGGGGCAGTTACTTTTAGAAAAGTCATTTGATACAAAGATCACAGCAAGTAGCCATTCCTCTGCCATCTTTGCTTTCCAAATCAATAACCAAGCCATGAGCTTTTGTTCATACAAAGGAAATGGCCACAAAGAAGAAAAAATAATGTAGGAAAAGAGGTCTAGAAAGGCACTGCAACACCTGTGTCTTAGAATGATTAGTGTTCTGACAAACAAGCAGAAAAGTTGGCAGATAAAGGGCGAGAGGGAGGTCTGACTATCACTTAATGTTCTCCTCTGGTTTTAACACTGTTCTGTAGAAAAAGTCAATTAAGAATAATTTATTATCAGTGATAAGATTTTAATTTTATTCTTGTTTAATTGTGTCGTAAATAAAGCTACATGTTTTACTTTTCATGTATATGTTGAATTAGGGTTTCTAACTGGTTTAGGGTGGGCAAAGAATTTTTTCTTGTTTTCAATTTGCTTAGCTTTGTTAGTGTGATACAGTCATTAATTCAAAGAAGATAATGACAGCAAGTAATAATAAGATGCAAATGCAGATGCCCACTTTGACATGGTAAACCTTTGCGTAAGTGACTACTATGTACTAGTACATTAAGTACTAATGATGGATAAACGAGAAAGGGTTTAGAGTTTAGTTATCTGAACTGTTCAGATTTCCAGAATATGCATTATCTTTTGTCCATGAATTTAATAGACTTTGCTATTGACACTGCACATAGTCTTCCCAAACCTATCAAGTCAAAAGGACTGTTTATCAGCCTTGTATTTCTGGCTGTGGAATTGCTCCAACTTGTAGATCATGATAGGGTCATGGCCACATCAAACATGACTTAAGAAGGGAAAATAAAACTAGGTACACCTTCAGATGCCTGACTGAATGCCACCATTGACTTCTCCATCCTCTAAAACACTCCTTCAAGATATACTTTTCTGACTGTGAACAGAATGGGCACAGTGTCACTTCAGAGTAAGTGAACCAATTCTTAGTCCTACTCACTTATTGTACAGAATGGATATGCATGTTGAGTATGGCAGTGATTTCAACAGTCCTCTATTCAGTTTCTCTGTGTTAAGAACCGCTGAATAATTTTCTTAGCCTAACAGGAATAAAGAAACACATTTGCTGATTCTTGTGTATTCTCTGCATAATTATTTTGTTTGTATCCCCTATTTTCTCAGGTCTGCACTGGTTTCCCATAACTTCTGACTTTGAAGTGAAGTCAGGGAATACTTTCATTGCTTTGATAGACTGTTCCTTAGGATTGCTCCAGTACTGGTGTGCCCAGTAGGCATCCAAATTAGCAGTTTTTCCAGCCCTCTATTCTTAGGGGGGAATTTCACTGTAAAGTGAATTTTACATGAAGGCTGAGACATATTTTGGAAGGGTGATTGGGAAACCAGGTCAACCTGTAATAGATATAGAGTGTTAATAGGACTGATGAAAAGAAATGCTGGGAGTGAATCTGTCTCCCAAGCAGTTATTATGCCATTATGCTTCTAACATGCCATCGCAGACTGAGCTTACCAGAACCTGAAGCAGAAGTGAAGCATCTCTGTGTGAGTTATGTGTGTATTCTAGCTGTCTCCTCAACAGTTACTTTCACTGCTGAGTTGAATGATAGAAAAAAGATCTAGGCAGACTGGGACCAATGCAGAAATGTAGAATGCATGTGTAATAGGGTATATTTTGTGTGAAAGTAAAGGTTAAAGGGTCCATCTCCTTTTTTAATTGTGTATATTTGTGAGACAGTGCTGTCCTTCCTATTGGCTATCAGCAGCACCGTTACTTGTTCTGAACTGAGTGATAGGAATGAAGACAAGGAAGGAAAGAACAGATCAGGAGTCCATTAAAGTCAGTTCAGCAGCTCAGCTATCAAGGGGCAATGAGAATGTGCACTTTTGCTGTTTTCAATGCAGGCATGTCATGATTTGCAGGTTCACCTAAATCTTTAACTCTTCTGCTTAGAAGAGATCACAGCCATCATCTTGTCTCTTGGCCAGCAGTTTTGGAGCAGGGACTCCAAAAGCAGAGGCTCTTGTGAAAAATCGGACTAGCTATTTTGGTCGTTGTGAACACTTTATACACTTTGCCACTGTAACAGTGAGATAAGATGCTAGAAGCAACCACGTGTAAAGTTCTTCTGTGGTGAGAGGCACAGGTACACCGACTCTGCAGCTCAGCTTGAGGGCATAATGTGGGTTCTTTGGGATATGTCTTAACATGCATCAGTACCTATGGGTCTAGACTGCCTGAAACTACAGTGGAGGATGTTGACTAGACTTGACATTCTCTCCAGATAAGCACTCCCATGATGTCCAATTACACTTTCAGACACTGAGCCAGAGGGGACGATCAGGGAATTTGGCCTTGAGAATGCCTTTGAGGGGGAATGTAAACATCCTGAGTCAGTGAGTTTTAAGCATACTAATACTAAAACTAGATTCATACTTTTTGGTTTTTCAAATTCTGTCAAGAAAAAAAAAATGATGAGTGACATAAATATTATAGAACAGAGTTTACCTGGAAAATCTAAAATCAGACCTTCACCAAATTGCTTTGATAGTACCTGTTTCTGCTGTCATTAATGGGTGAAAGATGACTTCATTTAGATGCATTTTTTTAATTTGATGTCTCTAAAAGATATGTCTGTGTGCAACTTTGAGGGGTAAAATATTTATTTTATACCCAACATTTTTTGTCCTTTATTTTTTCAAATTACTCACATTGTATTTGAACATGAAAAGTCATTTCCCTTTCCCTTTCCAGTTTTACTGTTGAATTTCCTGGCATTGACTATTAGTTAAAACCATTCATTAGCTTTGAAAATTGTGTAGAAATAACAGGATAAAGAAAACAAAGGCTGTTCTTTTCTGCTGAACTGTTGATCTTTTACTTTAAAACCAGTAAATTCTCATAGAACAAAAATCACGAGTCAGTCAGACCTTAAATAAATTATTCCATTATTACTGCATTTATCTTACTCCCTTTTGTTTTAATGAGAAATCTTTTTTTTCAAATAGACTAAACTGGGCAAAATCTGGGAAGAACAAAGGGTATCATGGGAGATTTTTCGTATTATTTATGTGCTTTATGAGCTTCCAATAAGAAAAAAATAGGTATTTTGCAATTCAATACCCATGACCAACGAGTCAGTAAGACTCAGTTTCTGAATAAATAAGCGTTCCTTTATATCATTGTTGATCAATTATAATCTATTGAAAAAGAGGCCCATATTTATGATCAGTTTTCAAATGTCCTTTTAAAGCACTTCCACTTTAGTTTCTCAGGAGGATATCTAACATATATTCATCTTAGTCCTGTCTATGCAGGTTTGCACAACCACCAGTGGAAATTAGTCAAATCTATGTGTGGGTGTTATCTGTGATAAATCCTTTTCTGTTTCAAGGCCAGGTTGGACGGGGCTCTGAGCAACCTGATCTAGTTAGCAGTGTCCCTGCTCCTGCAGGGGGGTTGGACTAGAAGACCTCTAGGGGTCCCTTCCAACCCAAAACATTCTATGATTCGATGATTCTATGATTCTGTTTTAAAGAAACAGAACAGGAGATTTCACAGGATGAAAAATAGGTATTAAAATGTATTACACTTCAGACAGTTAAGACACCTAAAGAAAGTAAAAACGGCTATCAGCCAGGGTTAAACTTAACTGTAAAAAGATATAGAATAGATAGAACTCAATATAGCACTATTTAACACATTCATATTCCAAGATGAATTCCATATGACATGATTGTATGAAGTTTCCCTGTCTAAGAGACCTTAAATACAATGTAAAAAGAGAGAGTGATGTTGAGAAAAGAGTTTAGGTCTGTCTTTCTGTTAGCGTGAGTTAAGTCACTGACACTATGAGACATTCTTTACTGTACTTAATTAGAATCTGATTCCTTTAGAGAAAGGGCTTTATCTTAAATTCTAAATTTGTGTTGTAGGGTTAGAGGGAAATTCAAATCAGATGGGGCTTCTGCCTGTATGCTAATCTGCCTCAGAGGTAATTGTTTTCACTTTTTTTTTTTTTTTTTTTTCCCCACTATTCTTTAAGATTTAGCTTGGTGAACAAAACAGATCTGGGTTTGGGGGAGAGACAGTGTGGAAATATAGAATTATAGCATTGTTTAGGTTGGAAAAGACCTTTAAGATCATCAAGTCCAACTGTAAACCTGACACGGCAAGTTGGTAATTTAATTAGTTAAATTATAATTATAACTACTCTTGTTCATTACTCTGCCCAGCTTCTATCTGTGGCCTATAAAATTGGTGGATTCCTAAGTATTTAGTAGGATGAGTGGATCTGGTAGTGTTAGACCAGTTCCTTCTTTTGGAAAAATCTTTGACAGGTAACATTACGAAGAGAGCTCTTTAGGAGAGCCAGTAACCAGGTCCAGATAATTGCTGATATGAGAATCTAGTGCTTAACTGGCAAAAGGTAGAAAAGAAAGACCAGAGGTTTTTCTTTCCTCTGTACCATAAGGTGAAGTTCAGTGGCACTGAAAAATACTGAATTTAAAATGATTGCAAGTTCATTAATGTTTCCATACAGCATATAACTCACCTGCAGCACTCATTGTCAAAGGTTATTCCTGAATATAGCAAGATTAAAAGACGGATTACATATTTACCATAGCAGCTAGAATATCCTGTTATAATTTCTATTTAGAAGGACATATATACTTCATGCTTAAGAGCTTAGGACTCTAAATATTAAGGGTTTATATAAAAATCTTCCAGAAAGTCTAAGTTCTCTCATCTGTACGTGTTTTTCTACCTCTTGTACCTGATAATTGTCATTGCTGGGAGTTAGGATCCTGAGCTGAATACCCTACAGATCTGATCCAACGTGGTAATTTTTGTGTGACTGGATTTCAAGGAAAAGGATGACTGAAGAAGAATGACTTCCTATTAAGACTGGAATATAAAACACTGCAATCCTGTAAGGGTAGCATTATATTTTGCCAGCTTTGCAGAGCTTGCTTTGGCTCAGAAGATTAATCAGTAGATTATATAAAAAGCAGGAAAGAGAAAGATTTTTAAAAACAATAAAAAAAAATTTAGATATTATATATTGTCCAAATAAATATGTCTGCTCATCATGAGGACTGGCAATCCTTATAGAAATAATGAATGTGTATAGATTACATATGGATGTGAAAAGAAGGTGTTGCAAGGGGATGCTAAGCTATTGTAACATTAAGAGGCTTACTTTGTAGCAACATGTCCATGTAAATGCATTGATGTAAATCCGATTCAAGTAACCATGAGGGAAAGGGTCTTTTTACTGTGGCCTTAAAGCCTGGCTTTGTTCCACTGGTTATAAGAACCTAACCACGTTGCCCAGATTAACATGGGCTTGTATAACCAGAGGAAATCCTGAGCTCCAAGTGTAAGGCCACCTAAAACATGAATCATCTTCCAGAAAAACCTGCCTCTTTCTATTCGTTGTAACGAGAACTTACAAAGATATTACCAGTAACCCTGACATGTTAATTACATTTCTAAAACTGCAAGGTGTGAATTAACATATTTTTGTATCTACATTTTGTTATAATAAAATATGTTATGCATACATATATGTGTTACATATAAGCTTTATTATATTAGCTTTGTGAAAGCTGAAGATAGTACTTCAGCCAATATTATTAGCTATATAATATTGAATAAAGATGGAAAATTGCTATACTTTACTGCTTTTTATTTTCATTTTGGGGTACTCACACACATAGCTGTTCTGTTTGGGACTGATACTGATATCCCTCATTCACGTCCCTTCTCTTATTCATGTAAATAGCCCAGGATTTTTGAGAATCAGGCCTTTTGTTTGATCATTCACTCCACAAAGCACTGGGTATGATTACTTTGATGAAGAGAGGCAAGAATTGATTCTGTGCCTTATCAGCTATTTCATCAGTCATAAGAAAGAACACTTATTAGATCATAAGTATGGAAAGAATGAACTGCACTGGAAGCCTTGACTTGTTCTGTTTCATGTTCTTGTCCCGGGAGAAAGGTAACCGTGGGTAGCATGCAAAATCAAACAGAAGTGATACATACTGTTTCTCTCTCAAATATTTGCCAGGTATATTGTTGCTTTTGGCATTTTAGAGTGAATTAAAGTTATTTATAATTGCTCAGTGCTTCTGCTACTGATAATGCTTTGAATTGCTTCGTCTTATTCATAACCTGGAATGTCTGAGGATGTATTTTTACACATACACACACAAACACAAAGACATACTTCTCCTTTTACTGAACAGAAAAATGATGAAAATACAAAAAGTGAAAAGAGATCTTAGAGAAAAAGAAGTCAAAAACAAAAGCAATGTTAAGAAATACATCTGACACATGCATTCACTTTCTCTCTCTCTCTGGCTGTATGCTAATGAAGAGTTACAGAGAATAAGAGCCTGAATTTTAAAATATTCAGCAAAGCTCCCCAACAAGCACAAAATTGTAAACCCATGCAAAAACTATCTGATCACAAAGATGTTGAACTTTAAATGTCCAAGAGCATGTCCAATACCTATGAAAATTGCCCATTTATAGGAAATGCATTTAAATTGTCTTTGTCCAGGCCGAATACAGGGAAATGGTAGCTGAAGGAGCATAATTATGTTAAAATGATTCAAGAAGGGTGACAGTCTTTCATGAAGCCTAATCAGTACCTTGGCTGTATCTATGGGCACAGAACGGTCAGGAGCAATCTACTGAACTGCTAGTCCTCAATTATCATCATCTTTGACTTGTTGCCTAAGTACATGCAGTATTCCAGGGTCAGTGCTTATGCAGTCTGGATTCCTATGTGACTTACCATCTCTGAGGACATTTTTATTGTCTCTTCACCTCCTTGTATACAATTTTGCATTTTAATAGTTAAGCAAGACAAAAAATCTTGCCACAGGATGATCTGATCCAACCTCCTTCACTACAGTTTTAGATTGCTTGATTATTCCATGCCACATTTTTATTTAATTTGTGATCTGCAGTGTTAGGTCAAAATAAATACTCAGATCTTCAGTAATCTTAGAGGCATGTGGTTATTTTCTTAATTGTATTTTTTTGGGCAAATCCAGTTTAGAAAATAACTTATTTCAATCAGTGTTGTAAAATTACAGACCTGAATTGTAGTATTAGGCTTTGTAGATGTGTGCTATACAGTGTATATTACTGAATTTTATGGCTGTAATTGATCTTTTTCCACCTCTTCAATATTTTTTTACTTTTCCAGCATACTTTTGATATCGTTTCTTGTCCAGATAGGTTAAGTTTCCCTGAGAACTTCTTTTTATTTCCACAGGATGCAATTTCAATATGGTAATATTATCCCTTTTCAAAGAGAATTTTAATCAAACAGATATTCTACCCATGTTACCTCTTATTTTCTTAGACTTTAATATATAGGTAAAAGAATACTGTTCTGCTACACCTTCACCCCCCGGCATCATGTGTGTTTTACCGGTGTGAAACATTTACAGCTGCCAATCTCTCTTATTTCCATATTTTCACTTCATAGTATCCGGTTTCACATCCTACACTGTAAATTCAAATTTCTCATTTCATGGGTCAAGTTCTTGACATGTTAGAGTACAAATATTTATGATGCTTCTTTTACATCACACTAAGTCTCCTAAGAACATTAGTCATAGCCAGAACCACCTGATTATTGTTTTGATCAATGTGAGTACTATTTCTGTTCTTAGTATCCTTCCTTCTTATCTATTGGTATTGGATTGGCTGTTGGTATAGTTTTGTCTACCTCCCTCTACATATTAAAAATGCATAAGAATAATATCAGTCTCTTTCTTACTCTTCTTCTTGGTTCTTTAGCTTTACATTTTGTCTTCTCAGCTGCACCAGCCTCAAACCCCAAAGATATACAACACCAACTGCTCTCAGAGGGTACATCCGTTAGTTCTGTGTCTCAATAGATATGCATGCGATTTAAATAACACCTGTCCTGGATGCATCTGTTGATTTCATTATCTTGTTCCCTTTGCTGTCATCCGTGAAGGATGAAGTGAATGCAACTGAAAACCATCTGAGCCATCATTTTGCTGAGGTGTTCACTTGTGCTTTATCTGCTGCATTGGGGAACCGTCAAGTGTCATTTGTTGTGGTTTGATGAAAGATCAGTGGATTTTTATTTTTGCTCCTCAGAATCCTTTCCCATGTAAGTTTTGTAGATCATACCTTTGCCTCTGTTATGCAGCACAATCTTGTAGCCTCTAGCTCCTCTGTAATAATAGGTGGTTTATTCCCCTCAGCAAAGAGCACTGAGTCACACAGACTCCTTTTGGTGTTGGTATGACTCTTGAGTCATCTACTGTTCTTCCATCTTCAAAAGTCTTGTCATACCTCTAAATAAGCTAATGAGATCGTCAAGATAAATGTTTTTTAAAAAACCCCAATATTATTCTAATAAGTTGCAATTAATCAACTGTGAGAGCTAGTTAAGTGCAAAAAAAATTGTAAATACTTACTACATTCCACTCAGATAAAGCATACAACTGTTTACAAGATTTCAATAAAGGAAAATATTTTTGCAGTGGAAAAAATGAAAGTGTACAATTTTTTTCCAGCATTCTTAATCAGGAAAAAAAAGTGTCTCTGGAATATTGCTTAGGTGATTACAGCAGGGTATGGTCTATCTCAATATCAAGCCTAAATATAGAAGACCTTAATGTTTAATGACTCAAATTTTTAATTGAGGTGCAGGTGGAGAAATGATAAGGAAGAAGCAGTATTACACTGCTGGCATGGAGAGTGTATGTGTATTTGAGCATATGCTAAAGCTGTTGGAGTTAAGAGAATTGTTCCAGAAGGTATAATTTATTCTATATTTTTTACAAAGTTACTCCTAACATTGTTCTTCCTTTGCACACTGAATCCTTCTTCACTGTGGAATACATTCTTAATCAAATCCTGATCTGCATAGCAGATGACTGTACTTGTGGAATATGTAGCTGTATATCGAAAAGGGAGATTTCTTACTAGTTGGCTCCTGTATCTCTAGCAATAGAGGATTATTTGGCCTGTTAGTCAACTGAAGTGTCTGTTATTTGATTAAAGACATGTTTAATACCTACTGGTTTTTCCTTGTATGATATTACAGTTTGTTTTCTGTGTACAAAATTCTGATACCTATAAATGTATATAGTACACTAAATCTGTAGTGACAGGTAACTGGATGCAGGGGGAAGGAAAAATTTGATACAAATTAGACCTTAGTGTGACCTGGTCTATCTGTGTGTTTTCTGTGAATGTTATGGTTTGACCCTCCCTTTTCATGTGTCCTCCCAAAAAGATGATTTGACCTAAATGCATTCATTGGAAATGTAAACCCAAAGATTCATGGATTTAAGTAAAAACCGTATTTGGCCCTTAAAATGTGGTTAGTATGCATATCCTGTCATTTGGGGAAGTGTCTTATCAGCATGTTGATGTTCTTAGTTCTTATCTGAGCAGAGTGTAGAGCTGAAATTCTCAATTATCATCTCTGAAGGTTCTCTTTTCTCCCTTTCATGTTCTAAGGTTGTAATTCTTTCATTAACCAGCTACACCTTGGAAATTCTACTCTGGTTACCTCCAGTTACCTCAAAAACAACTGAAGATTGATGATTTTGTTTCACTACTGCGTTCAGCTGGATGATTACATGGGACTTTGATAGAAGGTTATAAACTATGTAAACAATAGACCCATTTGTTTTAATATTATTCAACTTTGTATGTGTTTCTTCAAATGTGCCATGAATTAAAGATTGATTTTTAATCAAAGAACATAAGAGAGAAAAAGAGACTTCTCCCTCTTTATGCACAAAACCTGCTTTCCATGTAAGGGAATCCAAAGTGCTTTGGCTGAAATGCCACAGAGAACTCTGATAAATCCTCTGATTTGGACAACAGGGAAGGAAGACTGGTGTGACAGGTATAAAGAGCCTCTGTAACTCTGTGGCTGCATATGAGTCACTGAAAAACTCTATTGATGTATAATGCCCACATTGTGCCTGTGAATATGAGGTTTTGACCAACAGAGGAATTAAGGTCTGATATTTCTCACAGTGATGTGCGGGATGTCTAGAAATATGAACTCTAGTATACTGAAATAATGATTTAACAGAATTTTACATTTCTTTCCTGTCTTTTTTCTCAATGTAAGAAAAATCAGCTACAGTAAGGAAAATACCAAAAGAATTTTTTGTTTGTTTGTTTTGCAATTTGTTCTTATGGATGGATTTATAAATTCATGTATACAAATATTTTTTAGGAAGTATACAGTCCATCTTCTTGTAGGTCTTCAAGCCATTGTAGCAATAAAGTTTTATCTTACATATAAATTTATCAGCAGTTGTGTAGTGGCTTTTCAAATTACTATGTTAAATATAGGAAGAGAACACATATAACAAATCGCTAAATTTTAAATTGAACAAAATGCTTTAAGTTATATTTAAGGTATTAAATTATTTAACAAAGACAAATGTGTGGCTAAAAAAATGAGGTGTGGTTTCTCAGATTTAAAGGACTCATTTATATAAAACTAATCCTGCTCCATGCACAGCAGCTTGATGCTCTTTATCTGTGGGCATAAGTAGGGTGAGAAGCCAACGGAGGGCGAAATGGATGATTAAAAGAGGCCGCAGAATTTAGTTATTAGAATGTTCAGATTTTCCAAGACTTGGGGCCAGAGGAGATAAAATAACCAGGGGAAAAGACGTATGGGAGATAGGCTAGGTTCCTTTCTGACTTTGTTTTGATTGCTGTGCTTTATTTATTTCTTTGATCTCAAAATGTTCTGAATGTGATGGTTTCAAGATATTGAATGCACTTGAGACGGGATAATAAGGGCCAGACTTGAGACTATTCATCATCCTGATTTTTTATTGTGGTACTGTCTCAGCTGTACTCAAATCCTTAGTGTACAAAGTGTGATAGAAATACTAAGACATGGGAAAATTAATAAGCTGATCAAATCTAATTGGTTCCACAGGTCTTCAGTAGCAGGTGAAGGAAGAAAAATATAGATAGCACGTTGTTCTATTCTTGCAAGGAACATTGAGAATCCATCTTCAGACTGACAGCAAATATCATGTAACAAACCAGAAAAGAAGCCATTTGTTCCTTTCTTTTTCACATGATTTCTAACACAGTTAGGTTATTTTTTCATAATTAAGAAAAAAATATAGCAATGAAATGAATTTACAGTTTCCCTATAGACACAAATTAATAAACAAAGAAAGTTTATTTCATGTATATCATTATGAAGGAGCTGTTTCCTCACACATGAGATCATATTGTGATATTTATGGAATAGCTAGGGGATTACCAAAATTTAATTAAACTAAAAAAACTGGTATAAAACTAGCTGCTGCTGGACTATAGTGTCTTTACATTTCCTGCTAAAGCACCTTTGCAAGAGGTGCTTTAATTGTAAGGATAGATGGATGAAAAACCCTTTAATTGTGTTAAAACTTTTGTTGCACCTCCCATAATCTATACTGGGCAATACATTAACCTCCTTGCAAAATAACTATATAACAGGGTACTGCTACCATCAAATTCTACAAGTCTATAAAATATTTTCTTTTTAAAATGTAAATGTTATTCATTTTACTGCTGGCACAGGGATTTGTTGTGATCTATGACTGACCTTTCACTGGTATTATAAATGATGTATTAATCACCCTCACGATATACATCTTCTTGAGTGAATGCACATATGAACGACTGTGCCAAGTAACTCCTAGAGGCTATTGAACTATTAGGCTTTATCCAGCCTAATGTATGTCTGAGGAAATTAGGTTGGAGGAAATGTTTGTAAGCACTTCAGCATATTACTTAGAGCAGTGACTGTCCCTTAACACATTACAGCTTTGAAAGGTCTGAAGCGGGCAGACCTGCAAGCCTCACCTCTGTACTTGGGATGATCATGGAACAGATCCTCCTAGAAGCTATGCTAAGGCACATGGAGGACAGGGATGTGACTTGAGACAGCCAGCATGGCTTCACCAAGGGCAAGTCTTGCCTGACCAACCTGGTGGCCTTCTATGATGGAGTAACTATGTCAGTGGATAAGGGAAGAGCTATGGATGTCACCTATGTGGACTTCGGTAAGGTCTTTGACATGGTCGCCACAACATCTTTCTCTCTAAATTGGTGAGATATGGATTTGATGGGTGGATTGTTCAGTGGTTGAGGAATTGGTTGGATAGTTGCATCCAGAGGGTAGTGATCAATGGCTCAATGTCCAGAATGGAGATCAGTGACAAGTGGTGTCCCTCAGGGATCCGTATTGTGACCAGTACTGTTTGATACCTTCATCAGTGACTTAGACAGTGGGATCAAGCGCACCCTCAGCAAGTTTGCAGACACCACCAAGCTGAGTGGTATGGCTGACATGCCTGAGGGATGGGACGTCATACAGAGGGACCTGGACAAGCTTAAAAAGTGGACCCATGTGAACCTCATGAGGTTCAACAAGGTCAAGTGCAGGGTTGTGCACCTGGGATGGGCCAACTCCTAGTATGAATATAAGCTGGGGGATGAAGGGCTTGAGAGAAGCCCTGCAGAGAAGGACTTGGGGGTACTGGTGGATGTAAATCTGGACATGAGCTGACAATGTGAGCTCACAGCCCCGAAAACCAACCCTATCCTGGGCTTCATCAAGAGAAGCGTGGCCAGCAGGTCAAGGGAGATGATTCTGCCCCTCTTCTCCTCTCTCTGGTGAGACCCCACCTAGAGTATTGCGTCCAGTTCTGGAGTCCTCAGTACAGGAAAGACATGGACCTGTGGAATGGGTCCAGAGGAGGGCCACAATGATGATCAGAGGGATGGAACACCTCTCCTATGAAGAAAGGCTGAGAGAGTAGAGGTTGTTCAGCCTGGAAATCTTACTGCAACCTTTCAAAGTCTGTCTCCATCTGTCTTATAAGCCCCCTTTAAGTTCTGAAAGGGAGTGTTCTTTTAACAAGCTTGTACTGAAATCAACCAAGCTCTCTTCCTGTATGTTTATTTACTCTTCAGCAAAAGGAAGCAAAAAAAAATAAAAAAAAAAAAAATCAAAAGGATTTGAATTCAACATTGTAGTCAAGTAGAAATTTCTAAAATTAACTTTTTGTGAATAATCATGTTAGTAAACTCTGTGATATATTGGGACAGATCAGTCAATCTTTCTCAACATGACTCAGTCTGAATTCCATGGTAATTTCAAGATGTTATTCCTAGGGAAAAAAAAAAAAACAAAAAAACCAAACCAAAAAAAATCCAAACAAACCACATATTTCCTCCTTTCTTTAAATTTTCATTGCCTAAGGGGAGATTTCAAGGAATATGAAGTGGTTAGATATTTAACTTCTGAAAAGCAATGGAAACATCAGTGTCTATTGCTTAAATCCTACCTGTGCTTTTGCAAATCTGTTTTTTTTTTCTTCCATAAAAATATATCTCTGGACCATTAGATATAATTTACCTAAATAATTCTACTGTAACTGCAATTGGTTTTTTACTTAAAAATCAAAGAATAGGTCTTACCCTGTTGTTTGAATTCCATATCTGAAGTACTTGCTCAAGCAGTTTTAACCTAATATTACAGTGTGGTTTTATTTTTGCTTCACAAGTTTTTCTTAATTAACATAGCTGACACTTGTTCAGGATGAGAAGTGTCTCTTTGCAAAGACTCATGAGACAAAGGAAGAGCTCTCAAATAATATATTCTTATCTGAAACATTCCTGAACAGAGCTAATTATCCTTAATACTGTGTTTAGAAACTTTCTGGGAAATCCTTTAAAGTATGGAGGCTAAAAAAAAATGGAGTGAATTTTAGATTATAATATTAATTTTTTTACACATACATACTTAAACTTTTATCTCACAAACTCTGAAATTTATGAATGTGAATCAACAAAACAGGCCTAAGTGAGATTAGTGTCAGGTTTCATATGGTAATAACATTTTCCATGATCTAAATATTTAGTTATAACTGCACTTTACCAGTGTTCAAGGTTGTTGAACTTTTAGTGACTATCCTTTTTGTAAGCTTTGTGTTCTGCATCAGATAGGTAGGCCTTAGGGTATTCTGTCTGATCACCATAAAGCTTTTGTGCTGGTTAAGACAGAGTTTTCATCCTCTAAGTGACTTACATGTATTTCTATTCCGCAACAGTGTTAGAAATTTCAAATTTTCATCGGGTGCTTTCTCTTCACCTATGTTTTGCTTGGGTTACAAATTTGTGTAATGTTTTGTCAGTTACTTCTTAAAATTAAGTAAGCTGCATAAATTAACTAGATCAATAGAATATCATCATAGGACTTCACCAAGATAATTAACAATTAGTCTAAATGTACGTAAATTCCATAGCAGAATTGCAGTAAGAAAACAAATGCTCATGTAAAATACTCTGAACAAAAAGTTCAGGAGCAATACAAAGACTTAGATTTCGGGGGTTTTGGCTCAGAATATTTTTACAGTAGCAATTGCTGTAATGTAATTCAAAGCTGACACAGGAGTGACATAGCAGTCTATTGATAAGATCACAGAATTAGAGCTTTAAGTAAGGAAAATTAAAGAAGATTGTCCATGTCCATGATTGATAAACAGGAAAAGAAAACTCAGCTCATAGCAAAATATTCTTTTATTTTGTAGCAGCACAAAGGTTTTGGCATTGCTTATGAGAAGCAAGCTTATGTAAGCAGGATGTTTTTTCCGTAATTCAGATAAGGTGACTCTTCATACTAAGACAGTTCATTAACTGTTGCAATCAAAGTACAACACTCAGAACCATACTTGCTGACTAAAACTGATCAAACAGTTTGTATGATAAAGCTTAACATTTTTCACCCAGTAAGTTTGTTCTAAGAAGATTTTGTTCTTGCTTGTTTGCACATCTACTTCCTCTTAAAATATTTAGTCTGCAATAATGCAAATTTCCTTGACAACTTAGCTGACTTATAATATTCTGCTACAGTTTGCAAGTGACAAAAAATACCTTTACTAATCTAGCAGCTGGCCGAATGAGCTGCAGGTTAGCATCCCAGTGATACTTAATAACACATTTGAGAAGACTCATATCTTCAAGGGCTGACATTTTTCTTCCTGACATCTTGCAGTAACATCTACTGAAAAAAGAATTGTATTATGTGGTTCCTCTTGTGAAAACTAAAGCTTCTGTTTCATAAGAAACATGAATATAAATAAAGCATAACAGAAAAAAAATAAAAATGTCATGACTCTTTGTATTCAACTGTAATAAGTTTTATCCAAGGCCTCAGTCTTCCTATTGGGGGATATTGTCGTATTCTTATTGAATATGTACTTAGCACAACTGATAAAATAAGCAGAATTACTGTATACATTTGGTCTTTGGATGTTCAGCAAAAAATTAATTAGTACACTATGGAAAAATGCATAAACAACAATATAATAGAGGAGAGGACACCAGTTTCAAAGGTACTATGACACATTGTCAAGTGCTTTATGTATAACATAGAGTGGATTTAATGGTTTCACTTTATCCTGTTGTGTGGAATGAGCTTGTGTGCTACATATGCAGAAAGACAGAAAAATGTAGCTGGAGCTAGGGAATATGGAATTTTCATAAAGCTATTTGGCATTTCAGACATGCTTGTAGCTTTTAACTAAAAGGGGAAGCTAGATATATCCTGAGAACTTATAAAAGCTAGATTTATAGTAGTATTGACATGGCTACTCCTATAACTTGGACCACAGTGGACATAACACTGTAGTAGATATGTATGCTAGATTTCAATTTACTTTAAACACCTTAAAGCATAAAAATGCACAATAATCAATGTTAGAAGACATACTGGGTATATATCCAGAAGTCAATTTTATCCAATTGAATAGACACCCTAAAAATGCTGGGAGATTACACAGCTGTGGAAATATTTTATTTCATATATAGAGAGAGGATAATTTATTAATTATTTTACAAGAAATGTGGTTAATACAATTTTGTCTGTTGGGTTTTTTTTTTTTTTTTTTATTCTTTTATTGTGCCCTTCACTATAGCATGTGGAAACCTGATTACTTACATGGCACGATTTGTTTCTTCAATGATTTAGGCATTTATGCGATTATAATTTTCGTTAATAAAGAAGTGGTCTGTGGGGAAACATGAAAAAGGCAGTCAGTACAATGAATAAGTTGCACGTAAAATACCCTCAGTACATACAAATAAACCGCACATAAAAAGGCTGCCTTTCTTTATAGAGTTCAGGACTATCAGTAATGTTAAGGTTCAAAGGCATAACAGTCACCTACTTGCTACACTCAAATCTAATAAAACTGTTCTCTGCTAACAATCACATCAGACCTAATTATAATCACCTCCTCCCTAACACCAACTCGTTATAACTTGCATAGTGTTCATCTCCTAAAGGATAAAATACACTTTATTGTGCCTTTTTTTCTGATTAACATGGTAGATTTTCAGCTACCTTCAGGGCTGCTATAAATTCTGTGTTACAAATGAGAAGACAGTAAAGGAGTAGTTTAAATATCTCCTTCTTCTAAACAGAGAAAAATCACACCTTCCCCCAAAAAAAAAAAAGCAAAACAACTTTACTGCTCAGGAACAGCTAAGTAAAAAGAGGAAATCTCCATTTTATACCTAAATGTACATCTCTTAGGTCGCAGGCCAACTTTTCTTGCAGTTTGCAAGTAACCCGACAGCTAGCTTAATGCTAACGTGAACATTTCCTACTAAGCTCTCTCCCCTCATCAATATTATGGGACTGCCTGAAGATTCTTTTTTTTAATAGCTAAATATTTATTCTTATGATTTATATTATTTCTCATGTGAGTGTTGAGAACTTCAGCTGTCTCAACAAGCTTTCCATGCCTCTCATCAATCACTAAAGATGAAAGAAAAAAAAAACCACAAAAGAATGGTTTCTAAATCCTCTAGTCCCATCATCTTTTAAGCCTCTTCACCCCAATCAACTCCATACATACTACTGCTTTGAAGTGGTTGTTTCTTACTAATGTGAGACAACATTCATCCTACACATAAAGGGGCTGCATGATTATCTGGGGGTTTTATAGCTGAAGATCTTTTTTTATGGGAAGAAAGAATTAAGAACATAAACTACAATCACTGGTCCGTTGATTCTTTCAGAGTAAAGATACCCTGACAGTCTGAATGCCAGTGATATTCCTACCATTAGAGTAAAAAAACAAAACCAATTTTTAGTAGTATCTAGATGTTTTAAACTATCACGGAAACCAGAATTTAGTATGGATGCGTGGTTATATCTTTTGAAAACAAAATACTGTAAAGCCAACTGCTTTTCCAAAAAATCTTGAGTAAAATACCTTATAAAATAAATTATTCTAGTTTTGCATCAAAAAATCACTGTTGTTTACATGTTTCCAAAAGCTTTAATGAAATTTAATATTCTTTCATTGTTTACAAAAAAAATTGCGATCCTAATATATTCATTTTGTCAAACTAACATTTTGAAAACTTGTCTAACTTCACTCTTGCTGAAAGATTAGTTTCAAACCTTCAGCAACCACCCAGCTAGCACTTACAACGGCTTCTTTGAGTGGCTACATGAATTCTGTCATGAGCATGTATTTATCTTCACAATGCAGATATCAGAGAAGAAAGTATTAACATCTCATTTTAAGAATGGAAGACTATCACACAGAGAAGACGTTCAAAGAGAGCTGAACCTTTGCATCATATGGCAGTGTTATAGCCCAAGAAATATTTTTCATATTCCAGTTGATAACAACTAGTATAACAGCTCTATGGCCATTGACTAGATAATTCATACTGATATTGCGAAGTTGTTTAATCTCATTTGGTCAGAAGTGATTTTACTCTAAGCTACATATATATATAGCTATACATATATATATAGCTATATACTACAGTCTTAAATTTTCATTGACTTTTGAGGAGCAAAACCATAGTGCTGTAGAAACAGTCCTTTATTCTTTACCATCCCATAGATATTTATGTTGTAAATAAAGTAAATAAGTAGGGGGTTTGCATTGAATTTTTGGGTACGCAGTTCATGTTTTCTTTCTGTAGTCAGTCAACATGCATGTATAAATTTTTAATACAGATTTGTGTTAACATTGTGTGTGGAGGTGGACTGTACGTTTAGCTTAAATGAAAAAAACACCATCTGTGTATGTCATGTTTTAATATATTGATTTGGAGGTAAATAGCAAGGTTTTGGTAGTGGAAGGGATGCCTCCTGTGGGAGGAGGTTGGGGGCCACCCTGTGCCAGACACAGCTGGTTCCAGCAGCTCCACAATGGACCCACTGGAGGCCAATGCTGAGCCCAACAACCAAGTATGTGGTGCCTGTGAAAACATTTAGGAAAGGTCAGAGAAGCAAGAGGGATGGAACAAGGGACTGAGGGAACACCAAAGTTATAGGTGTATGAGATGCTCCATGGAGGACAAGGTACGCCCCTGAAGACACTGCAGCATGTGAAAGACACATGCCAGAGCATAAGAAATGAACAAGAAGGAAACAGTGGAAGAAAAAACCTGCTACATCCTGACCCTGGCCGCTTGTGCCATCACTGAAGGGACTGAATGTAACTTGTGGTGATAACAGGTCACTGACTGGAGTAGAGCTGAGCCCAGGAAGCAGGGAGGAGAGGTGTCTGGCCCTAAGTCTTTAAAAGTTTGTCTCCTTTGTTTCCCAGTACCTGAATCAGTAACTAAATATTTATTGCTGATAAATTAACTTAAATTCCTCAAGTCAAGTCTGTTTTGGCTGCGACAATATCTGGTGAGTGATTTCCCTGTCTTTATTTCAGCCCTTGACTTTTCTTACTCATGTTCTTCCTATTTTCTTCCCCATGGTGCTGGGGATGGGCAAGGAGTAAGCAAGCAACTGTATGGATGCTCAGCTGCTAGTTGGGGTCAACCTCCTACATATGTAGAAACAATGATAATTCATCAACTATAGCCAATATTTACCTGGATTTTTGGTTTTTGTTTTTGTTTTTTTTTTAATAAAGGCTAGGCAGGCAGTCCTTGATTAATATTGTTTCTCTGTGAATGGAGCATGCTTTTAAGTGTACTTTTCAGAAACAGAAAAAGCAGATTAATTTGCTGCATATTGCCATATATAACATAAGACGCTGCAGTAGCATCAATAAAATGTTAGACCTAAAACCATATTTAACTATACAGTATTTGTTTGCTAAAGGTAATAATGTTTTTAAGGTGACATCACCCAGGGTTATTCACCCCACTGCCCGTACTTTTCAATGTTTCCCTCGTCATCTCTAATGTGGTGCGTCACACCTGAAATCAATTCACCCATTCAGCACATCTTTTATTCTTTTCCATAAGCTTCCTAATTGCTGAGGAAGGACAGGAGAGTAAATATATAACAGATGAATGAAGATAATGAAATCATTCTTACTTCCAATGGTTTGTATAGAATCATTTTTGCTGATACCTTGCAATGTCTGACCTTTTAAACTGACAGGATGCACACCACTGAAGCTTTTTAAAGACAGCTATCTCATCTTAGAAAAACGGAAGCCAGGCATTCAAGACTGACTTATATTTGTCTCTGAATCAAACTGTCATTTTGCTCTGTTAGTGTCTGTTATCAAGTCTGGACAAGCAGTTTTTCTGTAGGTTAGTTCATACAACCTTGAATTTTTCAGAAAGTCCTTGAGAGTTAATGCAGCCAGTTTATGCAACTACAATTCATGTACATAAGTGAGTTATACAGAACCTTGGCAGCTAGCAGTGCTAATAAACATTTAATTTACAACCTATACAATCCTTTTAACTGTGCAAAGTGCTTCATGTACCCATCTATTTCCCCTGATTTATTATAATCCCTGTTGAGCTCTGCTTACATTTATGGGGAACCCTCCGTGGTGTAAAAACCACGACTAGGATTTCAAGCTGGACATTTAGTCCAGACATTTAGTAAGTCGACAAACCACACCCCACCCACGCCCAAAACAAATCAAAACAAACAAAAAGGTGCATAACATCCGTTTATCAGTGAAATGAACACGTATGACTGAGACCAAGGAACTCGCTGCATCACTGCAAAAAGAAATTAGATCACTTATACTGATATAATGGGGGCAAATTACAAAACATTTCTAAGTAGCAGAAGTATCATGTACTCTGTTGTATGTTTGCATAATTCACAACCTGTGCTTCAAACAGACTTTTTTCTTCCAGAATTTAGTGTCCTTTCTCTTTTTTTCTTTTTCATAGAAGGATAAGTTCAGTAATGACTGCATGTAATTGCAGCACTGATCTTCCTTGCCTGTTATGGTAGGCAATGTGTTCCTAAGAAATTCTTGCAGGTGGCAGTAGGGTTTTGAAGCCACTTTGTGAAAGTGTGCAACATATGAAAGAGGATTTCAACATACATGTAGGATACTTTACTCTAAAGAGCATATTACCTGCTAGGATTTGAGTTCAGAAAACTATGTTTGTTCTCAAAAACATGGTGATTAACAAATAAATAAAACCACAGCAAGAGTCTAGACAAATTCAATCTGATTGCCATTGCTGTGTTCAGAGATTGCAGGGAAAAACAGAGATTATCCATAGCTTTAAAAAAAAAGTTTAAAAATATATGTGTCTACATGTAAAAAAATCTCTTGGGTAGGATAATCAATGGCAGGGAGCAAACACTAAAGTCAGCTTTGCTGCTACTTCTTCTATACCTTTGATCATCTGACTGTACTCTTCTCTTACTTGGCCTCCATCCTGATTTTGCTCACTTCTTTTCTACTTCCTCAGTGCCTACTTTCACTGCACAGTAGTAGAACTATATTAGAAATGTTGATTCTCATGCATTCCATGGCTTCACAACACTGACAGATAGTATGAAATATAAATAAATTTAAAGCTGTATCCATGGAATGACCTAAAATTCATGGCAAAATCAAGAGTAATGGAAATGCAGCATTTCCAGGAATATCTGCTCTTGTTAAAAAATGCCTTTTCAATTATTTCTGGTTTATTGTCACTATAAAAGTAGTAGGACATTGTAACCTTAGGATTCAGAGATGTTTTGTTTATAAACATCACTTAAATAGAAGTTGCTTTTATTCTTCATTATGTGAGATGGAAAGATCATGTGAGATTTGCTGACATCCAAGAAAGAAATAAGAAACGCTAAGGCTTATCGGTTATTATTTTTAATTTTTAAAATATTGTACTTCATAACTATAGATATTTGGAAGGGTTAAAAATTTAATTAATACAAAAATATCTTTTTAATCTTGTAAAATAAGCAAAGAAGAACCTATCTGGTTTGGTTTTTCCTTCATTGATCTCATAGCAGGATTTTTCTGCAATATCTAGAGGTAAAATAAAGGTATGGATGCATATCTGACACTGAATAGGATTAAATCTGCAGAGAAACCAGTGTGATAACTTTTTTCTCAAGCCCTAGAACTGCAATGAAGGATATGAGGAAGCTTAAATCACCATTCCTCAGAAAATATGGTGCCTAGAGTAAGTCCCGTAGTTTTTCCTAGTAGTTTGCATGGAATATTCGGGGTAGTAAATTTATCAAAATTTAGACTTTTGACTTCAAAATATATAACAGTTAGTAACATACACCTGACTTGAATTCTGCTGCTTCCACCAACTCAGCAGTCTTAATCCCTTTGCCAAAAGAACATTTTCCTTGGTTGCTATACCTATCTCCTCTATCATAAAGGGAGAGGACACAGCAAAATGAACTCTGTGAAAAAAAAATAATCATAGATTCAGTAGTGTTTCTTATGGAAATATCTACAGTTTAAATCAGAGATCAGGTCAGTGTGTTTTTGAATGGACATAGATCCATGGTGTACCCGAATCATGGAAGAAACCACTTATGGATTTTTGACAATTTTTGACTGGTACTGATTAGAGGAAAAGGAAACTTTGGAAATATGAGTTTGGAGTTATTTCAAATGGTGAAAGCATGTTGGAAACAATTACAAAGTTTTTGGAACATCCTGGTTTGGCATTTTAAAATCCAAGCTTTCTTTTTTAGTTAAAAGTAATTTTCCAATTTGAAAAATTAGGTAACTCTAGCAAACTAAAAAAATATAAGACAAAAACTTGCCAAAATATATATTTCAGGTTAATCTTATTAAATCCTTTTGGCTTCTTTGTTGTAAAAAATATTAATTTCTTGTACTGTTTTGGATGCTGCTTTTATCCCAGCCTGATCCCTGGAAAGCCAATTCACTGGACAAAATTGCATTGCATCTGGGTTGTTCAAATGATTATTCTCAGGGGCCTAAACAAGTAGACATTGTTATACAGACTTAATTCTACAGCATTCCTCATTTTTTGTCATGGTAATGTCTGAAAAGTTGATCTCCTTAACAAGATGCTGGACATATTTTCTTCTTTTTTTCGTTTTTCTTGGTGAAGGTAAATAAGCAATTTTGGAATTAATAACTATGAAAATCCTATTTTGTCACTAAGTAAATAAATGTTTGTCCTATATTAATTAGTGTTCTATTTATTTTGTGTATGTACTCAGAAATCATTAGTGTATAGAATAGTATATTTGGAAAACATAAGCAAATTAATACATGGCACAAGCTATCCTCTTGTTGGTTAAAATGAGCTCCAGCCTACCCCTAAGATTTTACATTTTCATATTTCAGCTCTCAAACTTACACTGTACTCGCAATTTTTGTGAGAGCACCTAATGCAGAGGTACATGGATTCTATGTAAAACAGAGCCAAATAAAAGTACAATAACCTTTATAAATTTATTGTTTCCATCTGTCAAAAATACACAATTGGGTGGATGTTGCAGACCCAAATTCTAGCTGCATATTACTGAATGAGGACTGTATCAGGAAAAATGTGCACAAAAAAGGGCGGGTACTATGGCACTTTGACTCACTCACCTCAAAATGCCAGACAATGATTAATGGAATTTTTTGAGTGAGTTCTCTGCTCTTTGTCTATTAGTAACTTTTTTCTTAAATTACTACTGTAAGGCCAGATAGGCAGCCTGCCAATCACTCCCGTAAGTAAACACAAAAATGGAAGGCAGAAAGTGTCTCCATCGTTTTCAGATCAGCTTATCAACATACTTTTAGTATTTACTGTAACATGCTTTCAAGGTAAGTCACTATACTTATAACCAAATAGTGATGAATAGCTTCCATGATCATGTCTGTCCAAAATAATTCTAGGTACCCATCTCCTAGACTGCCCATCCTGCTTACAGATAATGTCAGGCTGTGACAGTCAGGTTATTTGAAGTGCTGTGGATGCTTCATTGCTAATTTGGTCCCAGATTTCATGGTGTTCTAACTTTTCAGGCTTTCAATGGGCTTAAAATCCCCAAACTCCTCATTATTATATTCTCATCAAACTCACTCACAGACTTTGCTTCCTTCGTTTGCCTAGGTCTAGTTTTTCAGATATTACACAGCAGTAGCAACCAGAAAGGTCTCTGTGTATAACCATGTATCTCTGGGAAGATGCAGGTCAAGTAGAATAGCTCTTGTTAAAGAGACACATATGGATGAGCAAAAGATAATTCTAAATGATGCTTCTAGATTTGCTGCTGGGAATTTTCAGCTTTATTAATGAAGTCAAGGGACTACCCCAAGGCTCCTTTTTGATGTCAGTATCACTGAACAGATGCAAAATTTCTCTGCATTGTAATATGTCCTGTTTTACAGCCTTTGTGAACTTTTCCTTTTTTTAGATGCACAAATATGCAAACTGTTTTCAGCTAGGGTGGTAGGCTTGTTTCAATGATGTTGGTACAGGAATGGAAATGGTCGCCATTCTGGAAGTTTTCTGCTATCTGGCGGTGAAGCATCAAGGAAGTGCTTTTCAAGTATAGACAAAAATGTTTATGTAAGCAAGTCAAAAAATAAGCCAATAATTAAATGGAAAACAATTTATTGAAAATAATAGTGTGAATCTATGTAGCAATGTCTTCTTCTGATAAAACTTGCGTGTTTTTTCCCTAAACGCTGGGTGTACAAAAATAAACTTTAAAGGATGAATACACAGACCTGATAAATGTAATGATTACTGTTGGCAGCAAGTCTAAGAATAAGACTATTGCAGAAAAATTTGGTATTGTAGATGAAGGGAAGTTTTGGCTTAGGTTTAGTATTTTTGTGTTTGAATATGTTAATAGTCTGCACCTTAAAAACTTGTCGATCTTTGCTATAGCAGTCAAGGTCATCCTATATTTCCCTTTCCTCCTGTAAAGGTCACGTTCAATGCCCCCTCAGGGGTATGAAGCTTGAATTGAAATGAATTCTTTCTTTGCAAGAGCAAAAACATACCTGTCAGGCTTTCTACAAGAGTCACTGAAAATCTCCATCTGCTGGTCTTATTCAAATTCTGAATGCTTGTATCTCTCAATGACCCAGCTGAGACAGCTCTGCTGGCTTTGAGACATTAACATTCACACTGATATTCACATTGTGTCAAATTTCTCTCCAATCAGCTTTTAAACATTTGAAGACATTGGGGTGATCCAAAAGAAGAGCAAGGACATTGGAGATGGGGGCTCAAACATTTCATGGGAAGAGCAATGATGGTATGCTGGAGAGGACCTTTCCAGCAAATGGTGGCCTATTTCTTCATTAAGAGAAATTCTATTAAGGAAGGACTTGGTATTGTATATTTTTCAAATATATCCATCTTGGTGACTTCTGATTTTCCCAGACATGAGTTGTAAAATATGTGGTGTATTAGACTTCTATAGGCTATCTGAGGGAAAATTAGATATAGTTAAAGCTCTTTTCCCCTTGATGGCTTGTAAAGGGTAAAAGGAAAATTCTAATCTATTAAACAGTATTTAAAGTAGAGAAAGCTTTGAAGCACTTCTCTTTGTGCAGCAATTAGAGCTGGGCAAAAAAATTTAATGAATAATAGTAATAATTCAATATATCTGAATTACATTTCAATACTGAATTGACAATAGTTCTTTTCTAAAGGCACAATGGGACATATTTAAACACTTCGTTAAAAGCTAAGTAGCTCTTCTATACAGCTCACATAAACTGATGTCTATTAAATGTAAAGAAGGGAAAAGGGGATTCTGAGATGTAGATTGTCAGAAGTGAGATACTGTGCATAACCTTGATTCTGCTACTTTCATGCCACTGACAATACAGACAAGAAATCATCTGCTCTTGGTGTGTGCCAACACACAGGCACATCTTTGTTTTGGAAAAAAAGAGAAAACTAGGGAGAGAGCTGTGACTGTGATTCAGATTTCTTTAGTTTTTCCTGTGATTGGTCCATATTTGTGTCTTCTACTAAGAACAAACAGTAAAAGTAGGATCGTCATCTAAATTTAGGTGTCTATGGTGGCCATATCTAGACATGTTTGTTTTGTTGTCTCTCTGCCTACACATTCAATGGTATTTAGTAAGCTATTTATTTGATCAGATGTAAATACATTCTTTGAGATTGACTGAATAATACTACTACTTCCAATCAACTAGGTCTCAAATGACTATCAAGGGAATCTGGCTCACTTGCTCTGGTGTGGCTGTCTATACTACAGATATCTTAATTTAATCTAACCTATCTCACCTTACATATCCAGGTTCAGAATAATTTAACTTGATTTAAAATAGGTAAATATGGCAAATATAAAGGACTGTTGAAAAACATGGCTGTATTTTAGCACCAGGTTATGCTAAAAGAATAGAATCAGTAAAATAACTATCCATTACTGTGGTGAATTGCTTGCATCCATGCACATGCGTTTTTATTCTGCAGTTAGATCCCCAACACACTGCTATTCTTTTGTAATTGGTTTTCTTTTGGTTATTTCTCAAGAATAAATGGCATGTACAAATACTACCTTGTTAAAGAAAAATGCATTCTGCTTTTTTGACTCTTGTACAATCGACATTTAAAACAATTCCCTTGTCATTTATATATCTCTAGCAAATATCTTGAACAGAATTTTCCTCTTAAAAATATGCAAGTAAAGGAAAAATGAATTACCTTTCTCTGGTAAATATTTCAATTTATAATTTTTCAACGTACCTGTTTTTTCAAATCTTTTTCCTTTCTACTCCCATATATCATTAGATGATCTCTATTAATGCTTTTTATGGTTTAGCATCCTCTAGGTGTGCCAACTCAAAATGGTTTATCTTTAATGATTTTTGTTTTTCTAAAGTGCACAAGTATAAAGAAGATACATGAAAAACAGTCTGTGAATTTCTTGATTTGAAGTCTCCAGAACTACATAATCCCTTATGCATCAATTAGCTGGTGACAGTAGCCAAGGCTTCTTTTTACTTAATATTGTATTCTGAGTCTTCTTTTACTCTTTTTATTCTTTGTCATTCATATTTAATTCAAACAGTCCCATTTCCAGTATAACAGCTAATTTTCATATAAGTAATGTAAACTAATGTAGTAGCTTAATTTTTATGGATTCAGGGATTATAAAGTCTGATGGGACATTCCTCATAATTTTATCTTATCTTACCTTATGTACTACACTGGTGACAGACCTTCCCCGAGTTAATTCATGTTTCAGTGAAAGCATATATATATATACACACACAGAGGTATATGCTCATAATATAAATGTAAAATGTACTTTTTTCTTTCTAAAAATGGTGTCATCATTCTCAGAGTTGTTTTATTGTCCAAAAGCCTTATGATTTGCATGATTTACTTCTAATCGGATATATAGAAATAGCGAAATTTTACAGGATGAAGTGTGGTGTCAGACGGTTAGAGACTAATAATAAAGATTTCTTTTAGAAAGTGAAAGTTAATTATTTGAAATAACAGAGGAGGTGAAATTCTCCTATGGAATCTCTTTCACTACTAATGGCAGTGTGGCCATGAAAAAAAAGCAATGAAATTTAACAATCAAGATGCAAACCCTTACAAGACTTCATCAAAAACACAATTTAAAATTTTAAACTTCAGTGGTCAAGAAAAATGGACACAAACAAAAAGAGTTCCAAAGAAAATCTGTAAGATGAAATGCAAATTAAAGAGCCTCTGAAATAAAGTATCTAAATGGCCTTGAATTATTTATCTTAACAAAGCAAACTGAACTAGAGAAAGGCTTTTGTCTATAAACATGCAAGGAAACTAACAGGGTTAAAACTATTGAAATTAGCTGAAGATCTTAAATTAAGAATGAGTAGGCGTTGAGTGTGTATAGACTCAGAAACAGAAGAAGCTTTCTTGCCATCAAGAGCTGAGGTTCTTGAACAGTTTCAAAATACAAAAATATGCCCCAGTAGTTGTGTGGAAGAACTTGATAAATTTACAGGAGTTAACAGGGTTGCTTGTAATAATAATAAGAGTATATATGTGATAACACAGCTTTTTACTTGTGATCAATATTTATTTTAAACGTTGTCAAATTTTTGTTTTTCATTATAATCTCTTTCTTAGGAATTAAGTATACATTACAAATGCACTCTTCCCTTTGTGTGTGGAAGGATATCATGGTTTTGGGATGCAGTAGTAAAAAGTTAATGCTTGTCATTCACATTTAATGTTTTTCTTCCAGTTGACATGACCCACAACTTTTAAAATCTTTGAAATGCCTAGTGTATCCTATCTTTTGGTACAATATGGTCATAAGAAGAAAATTGTACTTCATTTTATACTTCATCCTAATTAGGGTCTTTGATTCTCTTGAATGTGATGTCAGAGACACTTGAAGTCAGTGACTTAGAAAGGAGTAATTAAGGTTACCTAATGTAGACAGTTGTGAGATACCTGAATTAGTCAGTCTATGTCTTTAAACCTATTGGCTATAGAAACTCACTTTTGGACCATGGGGCTTTCTCTCCACATATCATCTCTTTCTCTCTCAAAATCTCTTCTAACTAGGTTATAATCAGTGATTTGAACATCAGCCAAACCACCTCAACAGATTTCAGCAATACTGGATAGATGAAATATGTACTCATAAATTAGCAATTTATAATTGCTATAATTTATTACTCAGGCTCCTGGAAATGAGCTCTTATTTGAATATGATTCTTCCAACTGGTATCTTGTACTTTTTTAAATAAAGCTGCAATATTTCAGCCCTTCTCCCTGCTTTCATGGAGGAATTAATTACTGATAAATTTCAGACTCCTAATTGATCAAGGACCCCAGATGCCTAGGCACATAGCTATGCAAATTAAATTGAATTACAAAAAAGAAAGATCATAGTGTGATTTCCATTAACTACTTTTAGGGTTCCCTCTTCTCTCAGCTCTGGTAGAGCTCAGCTATAGGAAGACTTCAGCACACAGTCTGGGGGATCAGAAAACCTGGCCACGCTTTCCATCCAGAGTACAAAATTGACACTGTTGGAAGACAAATTAGTTTAAAAGACCAGGAGGTACTTTTACACCCATCCACTGAAGACACATATGCTGCCAAAATAGCATTTTATATCAGCTTCCACAAAATGTTTTTCATACTTTCATAACATTTTATTTAGGAGGTCTTCAGTAGTGGGTAGCAGAAGCAGTGAAAAGAAGTACCTGATAATTTTTGGACAACTTTTGGATCTCCTTTACTTTCTCAATAATGTTAACGTGAACATCTTTCCAAAGTCAGTGCACACACTGTTGTCACAGTGCTTTGTCTCTCCCACTCACGTTCACTTACATTCCATCTATTTCAAATTCTCATGCTATATTATGTTTTCTTACTCTTTGTCTATAGTTTTCACAATCGAGTAATCTGAGTTTCTGGACTTTAGGTATTACAACTAACTTCCATTACAAAACGTTGTCAAAAAATGTCTTTTGAAAATGTTTTTTCCATCAGAAAATTTGCAGTTGTGTTTAGCAAGAGATCTTCATTCAGTCTTCAAGGTTACAGTACCTTCAGCATTAGTCAAAAAGCATTTGACTCCCGAATGACAGCTAAAATTATTTTCTCTCACTGGCAGCCCTGGAAGAAATAATCTGTTCTTTTGGCACTTCTGTTAACTAAAACCAGTCTGGATTTTTATGAGTAATTAGTCAACAGATAGCTCTTCAGGAGCGGATCATTCTTTATTAAGCAAACAATTTCAACACCTCTATTTGGATATAGCTATTAGGGAATCTGGATCTTTTTCTTTAAAGCTATAAGTATGTATCAATAAATCAGCTTGACTGAAAAACAAAAGCAATGTCCCAAATTCTCAGATGACATTAACAGTTGCACCACCTGAAGATCTGGTGCATTTCAGTAAGTGATAGTATGCCAGTTGAGAGTCCAAACCAGCTAGATGTGAATGAAGATGAAATCTTATCAACATTTTTATGATTTAATCTCAGTTTTCTTTAATAACAGTTGATAGGAATAGAGGACAGATTATGGTATTTCCATACTGTTATGGAGGACAAACAGGAAAATATCTCAATAACCATTATTGATGTCTCATGTAATCTTTAGAATAACCTGTTAACCTGTGCAAACAAAATTACCTTTAGTTGTAAAAACTATACATGTCCCTACTTATTCCAAATTTTAAAGGAAAATAAGTGACGCTCCCAAGGCTGCTGTTTTTGGCAAACTATCAAACTTTTGACAAAGGGATTGAGACGAGGTTTGTATTCTCAACATTAATCCCAGGTTCCAAGAGGAATATGTAAAGAAGACAATTTATATCCTAAAAGTGAAACTTTGAAAACTTTCTAGCATTTAAAAGTTAGGTGAAAACATTACCATTCTCATATCTTTTGAAATGGAAACTTTAATATGAAGCATGGATAATGAAAACTCAAGTTGGACATTTGTGATAGACAAGCAATTGCCTCCTAGCATATTTTACAGGCACTCAAAAAGGAAATGAACATTGAAAGACATGCAGAATATAACTACTACTGCTCCTTTTAAGATATAGGAACTAGGAGCTAATGCTACAAATTTAAATATAACAAAACCTTACTAAATAACGATAGGTAAGTAGCAAAGAAACTTGATCAACTGAGGACAATAACTTTGTAGCAAATCATTTAGGAGAGGCTCTGTGGTGATTCAGCAAACAACAACAGGTTCAGAAATTGTAGTATGCAGGAAATGGGGCAGAAAGTCAGTAACAAACTTTGAGATTTCAATCTCGTCAGTTTAAGGAAAGTATTTCCAGTAATCCCCAAATGACATTTCATTAGAGAAGTTGCTCATCGTGGACACCTGCTAGAAAGTCCAGGAATGGTTAGAACTTGTGCGCCAACTGACTCATAACTGACATTTGATCAAGTTCATCAACAGACAAAAGGGAAATGCTACCTGCATTGATGTCAGGTTGCAAAAGCTGTATAATTTCCAAAGACTGTGCATGCTACTTGTTGAAGAGTGATCTGCTGTGGGAGGCTTGAGTGAGCAGAGTATGAAAACACATGTTTTGCTGCCTGTCTACCCAACTGGCAATCACCACATGGAACATGAGGCCTTTTTAAATGGGAGCACAAATGAAAATTGTCTGTAATATTTCAGTGTCATAACTTCAGTGTAAAACTTTATAAAACAGAATGCAGCAGGCAAAGACTGAACATTCATGATCATACCAGTGTCCGAGCATAAACCTGCCCATTGAAGACATGTTACTATCCAACGACATATACCTGTAAAAACATATATACATCTATATTTTGTAATAAGGTTGCAATATGGTGAAGAAATACTTTCACAGAAGTAGCCATAGTGATGAGTTTGTGTCGCTCATGTAGTTCTAGAACAAGAAATGTACATGACAAATTTTTCTTTCTGGTTTCTACTTTCTTTTCTTTCGGAAATACTGAATTTCATCACTACTTGTTATGCACAGGTGTAGCTTTTGCTTTTCAACGGTTGTTATCTCCTTCCACAATTTTTCTCACTTTCCTCCTGTTTTCTCCACACCTCACAGGAGAGGGGAGTGGTGAGTGGCTGGGTCAGTGTTTGACTGTCAGCCAGCATCAACTCACCACCCCTAAAATAACTATCCCTCTGGTTTTTGAACCTTGCTTTTAAAATTTATTTTAGGAAATAAATATATAAGAAATAAAAATGCAGTATTACTTTTCTGAGCTATTTACATAAAATAAAAGGGCAACCTTTTCTTTAAAGTCAGATTACCTGGAGTAGAAATAAGGCTAATTATTTCATTAATGTTCCTTTTAGTACATCACAGTGATTCAATACTTAAAATCCTTGCTGTTTATGTAAGGAATTCCCCAAAATCATGTGATTTCTATATACTGGCAGATTTTACCAAAAATGTTGAAACCTCATAGGGGATTTCAGGAAAGTTGCCTGCATAGACTGATATGGGTAAAGAAGAAACATTACTTACCTTGATCTTCATGAACCTAATGAGACGTTTATCTGTTTTTCGGTTTGGTCGGGTTTTTTTCTTTTTTTTTTTTTTTCCCTGAGTGAATGTACTCTCATCCCTCCATAATAAGTAGAATAGAATGAGAGTTCAATCAAGGCAGATAAATGATAATGAGTCTTTATAAAAGTAATTGTTTATCTTTCAAACTGATGAGTTAAAGAGAGTCAAAAAGTTAAGCGTGTGGAACATTGCATGATGGATGATGAATGCAGAAATAAAAGGAAGGACACAGTAGTTTGTTTCAGAACATTCTGTATGATGAGGTAGTACTACCAGCTGTTGTAAAGAGAGCTGTAATAGGTGAGTAATGCAGAAAAAGCACAGAGTTTAAAGATATATGCATTATGGGCTAAATAACATTCATTTAAACCCTCTTGCAAAAGAAAATAATAGATAGCATGGTTTCTGATTTAAAACTTCTGAGAGTATTTGAACAGCTGTTTTTAATTCTTTTTAGGAGGTTCCAAAAAGACTAAGGTAGAGATTAAGTCTGCCAGAAAAGAGGAGATGATGCATAATAAGACTATAGATGGATAGAAAAAGAGTTTAAACATTTTAACAGATGAAACAGTTCAGTGAAGATAAATGTAGAATAATGATGACTTTGATGGGTCTTTATCACACAAGGCCATGTTCATCATCAATTATAATCTATGAAAAGGGAATTCTACAGTCAAAAGACAAGCCTGTTTATATCATTAATGTCTGATGAGCAACAGAAACACAAACCCCAAATCTCAGTATGAAGAATAATGACAACTTTGATAAGTCCATTACACAGGCATCCCCATGCTTCATAAAATATGTAGAATTAAAAAGACAAAGAATTTTATTTTAAATCCCGTAAGAGAAGCTTTTGTGTGATTAAAATTTAGTGGCCTGCTGTAATAATTTTTAAATGAAAGAATGAAACTACTTAAAACTGAGAAGCATGTAGATTATAGGATTAATTAAAACAAATCAGAGTGAAAAGGAATTCAACATTAATTTTTTTTAAAGTGCACTTATCGACACGTCATGAATAATGTAGTATTTCATAGAATGGTGTCATATATTACACATCGTATACATAGTGTATACTCTTACTATATGTTAACTCAATATAGTATTCCTGCAATATTTTGTGCCCCAGTATTCAATTCAATAGACATAAAGAACTACTAGGGGCAACGATAAAAAAAAAAAAAAGCTTTATATTTGCCAAAAAGTCCCTTTCCACGATAAGTTTTTTCCTCTGAATTAGATATTAGCATGAAACTCAGGTTACAAGGGACAGTATACACTGTGAGAATAGTCTGTGTGGCATCTGAGAGACTCACAAAAGGACAGAGTACTCAACATCAGTTTGTTGGAAAGAAACGTAGAAAGATCCTCTAAAGAGATAAAGTTGAATCTTTTTCCTAATCTGGAGATGATAGCGTAACAATAAGGGATACTCTTAAATCCAAATGATAATCTAAATTATCCAGTGTATATTTAATTCATTATTCTATGTCAAACAAAGTGGCTGTTTTGGAAGACCAGTGGTGTTGGTTATTCACTCTCAAGTCAGGTGTTTAGTGAGTTTTTACAACTAATCAACATTTCAGTTAGTAGGGTATTGAAAATGTACTTTTGCTACTGTCCTGTTACAAGGTTTTCCTCTATTTTTAATGATTTTTATTTGTTTTAAGATGCCTTTAGTGGAATAACCTTCTAATATTTTTTTCCCAAGGTCGATTTTTACTGAAATTTTCTTTTTCTTATATCATTCTGTTATTGTTTGTCTTTTTTCATGCACTGTTCTCTGAGTCTTTTCACTTCTGAAAAAAAAAGGAAAATCAATTATGTACTGAATACAGATACATAATAACAACCAACGTAAATGATCTTGTGTTTTAAAAGCTCTTTTTGGGCACCTGATTCATTAATACATGTTTTAGAAAAATCTTAAGTAGAATTTTTTGTCTAATAGTTCTAACTTGATAAAATAATAATTTTATGTCTGTCTTTTTTTCAATAATACAAAGATAGACGCTTTTAAAGATCTACTGTGAAAACTCCTATACTAGTCCATAACATGCTTAAGAATGCCATTATTGAGATATTTTAGGATATCTGCACTAGAAGTGAGTTTTTAAGGAAAAAAAAATAATATTGAGCCTGAGATTAATTTATTTTGTACCCCTACTCTGCACATACTAAGCTGAGGTTCAGTTGTCCTTTTCTGCTTATACACAAAATGAACTTCAGACATTACTAAACAGCCAGAGATATTACTAATTCTCAGACACTTTTACATTGGGCCAGATCTGAATTGCTGACCTGTGTATGAAGGGGTGATTCCATTCTCTCTTGATGTAGAAAACACAGAAAAGCTGATATTATTTTTTACATAGTACTATGCAAACCCAAAATATATTAGAACATAAAGAATTAATATTTGAAAGATCTGCTCTGGTGTAACCACAAATTTCAGATTTTCTACTGCTGGGAATATAAAAAGGCTTTCAAAAATCTAATGGAAACTTTTAATTAGTCTTATGTTATTTTTAGACTGTCTCAAGGCTTCATAATTGAGCCTTTACAGTTGTACAAACTGTTCTAACTGAATTAAAAATTGGTACAGTGTTGTTACTTGTCATTGTTTTGATAATTTAATACTTTTTATTTTTAATACTTAATAATTTTATTTTAGTTTTAGTTACTCTCATGCTTCCAGATTAAGAAAAGGAATTCCCAGCAAAAATCACAATACTGGCATCCCTGTGTAGTAAGTCACCTTAAAAATATTATTTATTTTTAGTATACTACTTCATCCTGTTCCTTTTCACAAAGCTGCTCATTCCAAAATGGGGCACAATATAGCCATTAATTTCTAGAAAGAAGCATAGCCCCTGCTATGTTGTGTTTCAGTCACCCTTACGTAGGATATTATAACAGATTTGCTTTCTGAGTTACCTTAACTTTTGTCTACAACAAGGAGGTGTTCTTCAAATCACTGGTACCTTATCTGGATTCTCTTTAGGTCACCAGCATATTGAAGCCGCAAACTCTGATGAATAAGGCTACAATAAAGTCAAATATCTGTCTTCAGAATCTTTGGCAACATACTTGAAATCAACTCTGTTATTTACTGTTAGCCTACTTCCAGGCTAAGCAGATATTAGAAATTTCTGACTCATGGAGGTTTCTTTGAGAGAGAATGATGACTTTAAAAAAAAAACCCCAAACATGTGAAGGTTACTTTAAGAAATTTCTTGAATTTACAGCAATAGTCTATTTTAAAAAGTTTTAATTATCTGAACACAATATATTAAGATACATATTTTCAGTTTTTTTTTTTTTAATTATTTGATTTGGAATAAAAAAAAATACTTGATTAATCTTTATGAAACCAGAAAAACTGTAGCTGATAAACTATATAAGTTAACTGAGTAAAACTATAAAGGATAACACAAAATACTGAATATATAAACAGTGCACATTATCACCACAATAGGTTCTAAAATTCTATGGAAACTTTTAGAATATACTTTTTAGCTGCATGCGTAATAAAAAATATAACAACATACTTCCCATTTTCTAACCTTCTCTGCAAGAGCTCATTTGTAACAGTTAAATAGAAAAGCAAGTTTAAAAAAAAAAAAGGCTTACACAAATCTAATTGAAACTTTTAATTAGTCTTATGTTATTTTTAGACTGTCTCAAGTCTTCATAATTGAGCCTTTAGAGTTGTACAAACAAATAGAAGACCGGTAAGAACTTGAAATTCATGATGTTTACTAATGAAGTCAGCCTGGAAACCTCTTCATTGAATATTGCAATTTGATTGCTATCATATTCTGATTGGACCCTTGATTTGCATTTTAATGAGCACAGAGTATTTGAAATGCAAACCAGGGTGTTATCAGGGGTATTTCACTAGAACTGACAAGATTAAAATGAAAAACATCTAATGTTCTGTTTTATAAAAATATTAAAAAAGGAAGTGCAAGACAGACACATTTTAATTTATTAGAAGCAGCTTATAATAACTGACATTAATTAATTAATTTTAAATTACAAGAAATTCCTGTGAAATAATGTGGTTTAATCTCCTTATCGAGAAATGTATTCATTAAGATTGTTGTTTTTAGAGTGGACACCCAAATAGCTATCTAGGTTTTTTCATTCTCATTGGCATTGAAATATTTGTTCATTATGATGAAGAAATATTAGAGGAAGAGAAAAAGAATTCTTAAACCATTTTTTCTCTAAATTCATAAGAATTGCTTACTCCAGTTTCAGAAGTTCACCAGTTTCATCACTTTTCTATTCAATTTCGTATTTATTATTTATTTTCTTATTTGTTTAATTATTATTACATTTATTAAAATATTGTTTAATTTCTTATTTATTTTATTATGGGATTTTTTTAAAGAATATTCTGATCTTTACTATAGCTTTATTTAGTGGTAGTAAATTTTACAGTAGAAATATAATTTGCCTTCTTAATTCTAAATTAATTCATGATCCGATTTTGTCCTCTTGCCTATTCCTGATTCTATCACTGGTTAGAGTAGCTATGAGGAAAGGCTGATAGATAAATATACTGCTGGACTAAATAGAGAAAACTCTGTTGTATTGAATGAAGTTTTCCTATATTAAAATAAATTAAAACAAATTTAAAAAAAACAAAACAAAACAAACACAGACAAATCTAGAAGTGAGAATTCTTTTTAACAAGACTGTAGGAGGTTGGCATGGGCTACAGTCATTAAGCCAAACACTCTTTTGTAAATTAGCAAATTATCTGCTCTTACAAATGGCTGAAACTCCACTGCATTTAGTGATGCTGCCCCACACTAGACTTTTTCCAATCTGTAACAACAAAAAATACTGGCTCTGAAGTGCTCCCAAGAATGAGAGAAGAAAGGTATAGATGACGGGAGGAAAGGCTATTTGCATGTAATAATTGACAACTGTTATTTTATTTTGCTATTTCATTTCTATTTCCGTCTTTTTACAGCTTATTTTAAACACTAAGTAAGCAAGTGAATGCGTAACTGCCCAAGTAGTTGTGGAAACATCTGTTTTGACTGATCCGTTATGGTTTTCTGTATGCATATTTTCATGGGTTTTACTTTATTGCTTATTGGACTATATTGTCTGTGCTTCTATATGAAGTACTTTGTGTAAATCTGCCCAGACTCTGGATGCTATGACAGAGTAACCACTACAAAAGAGTCGCTGTATTGATCAGCATTTTATGGAACATGCCTCACATTTCAGTTCCTTAAAATAATCAGTTATTATAGTCCGCCATTCTTCTTTCTCCCAAGACTTTTCCTTTCAGTAATCACATATTCACTCTTTTCATCATGCATATTTTATAGATATCTAAGGTAATACTACTTAATGTATGATCCACTTTGCTAAAGAAGGCTCCCATGCTTATTTCTTGATTTATTTATGTAACATTTCGGATCTTTCCCTTTCTTTTCTTCTTTAAAATTTGTGATAGATTTAGCCACTTGTTTTTAAAGTTTTTAATTGCAAGCAAGTTGGAAAGAGTTCATTTCTTTTCAGGGATTAAGAAGACGTGAACGTTTTTCAATTTCTCTCTTCAGTAGTTTTTGTTCCATGTTGAAGTATCGAGAATGTGTTGATAAATACACCCATTCAGTAGCTGATCTGAGGATCTGGAGAGTCACAACAGTAAAAGGCTATGAATAGACTGATATCTGAGTCATACATTGTATCCATAGATAAGCAGTTGAGTTTAGCTTTATTTTCATTTTAGTATTCTGGAAAGAAAATCTCTGGTGACAAGGTACTGTAATTCACCAAGCTGGTCAATGACCTTTTCTTCTTTCCAGCATGGTTCAATTGCAGCCCTTCTTAAAAATGATAAAAACAAATCGGCAATAGTTGTAAAAGGTTCCAGGTCCGTTTATGTTGTTATGTCAGGTCTGGTGATCTTGCTTTCAGCTCATTCTGCATCAGAAAACTTACATGAACACAAGTCAGGTTTTGAGAATGGGAGCACTCAGATAAAACTTCACATTATGATCAGAGAATCTGAGGCAACTTTGACTTTCTGTTATAAGCAAGGAGTAATTTTTGTAGCATTAGTTTCTGTCATTGGCACAATGACAACAAATACAACCAGGAATTATACTTAAAGTTCCTAGTGCAACAGGTAGCCTAATAGCACAAAGTATTTTACTCAACTTAAAGCTGTCAGACTTCACCAGGACTGACAATTGAGCAAAAGACCCTGAAAGTCTGCAAGTTTTATTTGCCGTTAAATCTCTATGTCCATTCTACATTGCAAACTAAATGTGCCCACGAGGTGCAAAGTGGAAAGTAAACTGTGGGGAAAAAAGAGAAAAAGGATAGGCAATGTCACAGAGTTGGCAAGGAATTGAAACTTGACCATGCAGAAAGAAAAGTGCCTCCTCATGTATGGAGCAGCATTCAGGAGATAAATGCCTTTTTTTTTTTTCCCCCCCCCTAAATGTGATGTTGTTCATTGATCAACATTCAGGAGATAAATGCCTTTTTTTTTTTTCCCCCTAAATGTGATTTTGTTCATTGATCAACGTTATGTAAGACAAGTCTGAACAGCAGGCTGTGTTTGAATGATTAGGAAAGGAAAGGGTGAAGATATCATTGTGAGAACATTATGGGGGACCTTTTTTTTTTCTTATAAAAGCTATGCAAGAATTTGAAACACCTTGGTGGGGGAGAAGGGCGTTTTTAGACACACAGGGTAGTGTAGCTGACAATAATCAGGATTCAACAATGAAGACAGCAATTTTCAAAGGCTCCTGGGTGACTTATGCACTAATATTCCACTGTCTTTCAGGGGAAAGTAACTACCCAAGTGACTTAGAACAGAATTCACCTCCCTGAATTCATGCACCTGAAGTGTAGGTGCATAGTACAAAGGGCCTCTCAGTTTCTTCCACAGTCAAGTGAGACAAATAAGCCCCAGTAAAGAGGCTTTGTCACCCCTTTTATCTTTGGATGAATTGCCCTCTATAGATTCTCATTTCTTGCCCTGTATAGATTCTCATTTCTTGCAACTGGTCACAAAGAGTGCGAACAGAATTTCAATAGGTAGCTACTTTTTAGACGGCTAAAGCTAGCAAAAATACATCCTCCTGCAAAAGATTTTGGGAAACAAAGGATGACCCATTAAATCTTTTCTACATAGTAACTCTAAAATAATCCTTATAAAGTCACCCCTGATTATTCTGTGTCATTTGTCTATAGTATTTAATTTAATTTGGACTTTAGGAATTTCAGCTCCTTGTTTAACAACAGTGGGTTTTTGCCTGTGAAATTACTCCCTAACTTTCCTTGTTATCTGGAGTTGTTTCCTCCTTTATTACATGTTTATTGATTAGACTTTCATAAACAATTATGATATGCCAATCAGAAACCACGGCACTACTCACAAGTTCTTTTATAAAAATATGACACAACTTGTCATATTTTTATAGAAGGATTTCTATACATACAACTTTATATATTTAAAGATGATTATTTTATTCATGCATTCAGCACAACATAGACAATATTTTTTACAATTTGATTACCTTTTCTTTGGTTACAGAATTTTCCATGAACTTTACCATATATTTTACCATTTTTGTGTCAACCACATTCATGATTTGCAAGTATTTACTAAAAGCTTTTGATTAAAACAATTAGAGAAGAACAATGGTTCTATTCGGTTTTCTCCTTTTAACACATAAATATTCATGGTGTTTAGTTAGGAGCTTAAGTTGTGTGAAATTTTTTCCAATTGTTTACAGGGTGATGTAAATGCTTAACATCTATCTGTTGTGAAAAAGGAATGCCAGGAGACATACAAAGACAAAAATTCTTGGGTGAATAATAACATATGCTCGAATTGTGATTTTTATTGGTATTCATAAAAAGTTTCATAAGTAGCCAGCTGTTGTTTGAATTGTCACAATTAGCTGGACCCTCAGTGACACAAGCCCAGTATTTTCACTGGAAAAGTACGTGTCAATTTTTCAGTAGGTATGTTACAAGCACTATATAACCAATCTAATAAATGTATGTATACTAAGCCCTGACACAAAGGAAAATCTTTCAAAAGAGATGTCATTTTCAGTGCTACGTTTATTGCTTGTCTATCCCAATCACAGACTAACTCTTATGCCCGAGGGAGACGTCTTCACTTACGAGTTGGCACAGTGTGAACTTAACAGATGGACAAAAGCGTAAGTAGCCAAAAGCCAGTACTCTATGTACATTTAGGGTGTTTGCTGATGACAGGATTCTCAGACAGGAATTTTCAAACAGCTGTCAATCCTAAAGCTATAACCCTATGTTTAAACTGACACAGCATTACTAATGCAGCTTTGAGATATTTCCTCTTCAAAAACTGGTGACTTCCAAGTGATGCGAGGAAAGCTTATATTTTGGATTGTTACTCTGTGCTGCAGATGAGCTGCAAGAAGGAAACACATGAGACTTCAGTCTTTGAGCGCTGCATCCTGGACATTATCTTCTGTTTGCTCCTGTGAAAATATTCCTTACTAAACACAGCTGAAAGCTGAAGCTGCTGGGACACATTTGGAAACCAGGCCAAGTAGAATGGTGTCATTTCACCACAAATAGATGTATTCATGCAGCAAACAAAGGCAGTTTAAACCTCAGTGTCCACTGAGGACATCAAGCCTTCTGAACTGTCACATTTAGACAGGGTCAAGACAGGCAAAATGAACAGATTATTTAAAATTTCTTGAAGATTCTGCAGAAAATCAAGCTATTCCTCCCCAATCCTTTTTGTCTTTAAAGTCAAAAGATCACGTACTGAGCCTGATTGGTTCTGTCAAGAAGAGCAGGAGTTTTGTATTATCTTTAAACATCTGTGATAAATATTTGATCTGTGACATTCTCTTTCTGGGGAATATTGCCAACAGGGATGTTAACAAGAAAACCTTTTGATTGTAATCAGAGTGCTGCTAAGCATTTTTGGAAGCTGTAGAGGATGCTTGTGCATTTCAGAGCAGCACACAGTCTCCATGGAACGGAATAAAATCATGTGGTCAGAGAATATCATGGGTTTGGTGTCGTATACCCTCATCATGCCCTTGCTTCCAGTGCTTTGTAACCCTGGTTGAGTCACCTATCCTCTCTCTACTCTCATATAGTCACCTACAAACCATTGTAATAATTTTTGTTTCCCATTTAAAGGATTTTTTTGAGAATTAACTGAGATTTATACACACTTTGAAGTTCTACCTGTGAAGTGTTAATACATTACTGTACAATGTTTAATAAGAGTAAATTAAAGGTTGCTATTTTAATGGAATGTTTGTCCTAAGTTTTTATCTGTGAGGTACACTGAGAAATCTATACAGGCAACCATCTATAAAAGAATACAATAAAATTACATCATGAATGAGCGATACTAAGCTTTCAACGTAGAATATTTTAATGAAAATTTAAGAACCTGTGATAACCTGGAAAAATATATTTTTAATGCTGAATGTATATTTTATTATTTATTTTTAGTTCTGAGCAACTTTTATTCTTTTATAAATGCCTTTTGCATTGCTTTAAACTTCTTTGAAAATCTTCTGTGAAATGTCAGGTTTCTGCTTGGAAAGTAGATGAAAGTAACAAATTTATTAGAGGTCAAATCTAAAATGCTATTTTTTCTTTTTTTCTCAGTGGCTTCCTTATACTTCATTGTGTTTACTACACAGTGGCCACTTGCAAATACAGTCAGCCACGGGATTGAACTGATTATGTAACAACCTGTATGAGAGAGCTGTAGTATATTTGGGATCCTTAAACACCTCCAAATTTACTTTCATACAGTCTAGACCAATAGGAGACAGGCAGTGCTGAAAATGAGCAAACTAGCCCACCAATATGCTCTACTGCTGCTCTGCTGCATGCTACCAGCTTGGGTCTGCTATTCCTAAATTCATCATGAATGCTTTGAGCTTGAGCTATGGCTTGTCTGTTAGAATCATAGAACAGTTTAGGTTGGAAGGGAACTTTAAAGGTCATTTAGTCCAATCACCCCTGCAGTGAGGAGGGACATTTTCAACTCGATCAGGTTACTCAGAGCCCCATCCAACCTGACCTTGAATATTGCCAGGGATAGGGCATCTACCACCTCTCTGGGCAACCTCTTCCAGTGTTTCACCACCTCCATCATAAAAAATCCCTTCCTTATACCTAGTCTGAATCTACCCTCTTTTAGTTTAAAACCATTACCCCTTGTGCCATTGCTACAGGCCCTGCTAAAAAGTCTGTCCCCATCTTTCTTGTAAGTCCCCTTCAAGTACTGAAAGGACGCAATAAGGTCTTCCTGGAGCCTTCTCTTCTCCAGGCTGAACAACCCCAACTCTCTCAGCCTTTCCTCAAAGGAGAGGTGTTCTGTCCCCCTGATCATCATTGTGGCCCTCCTCCAGACCTGCTCCAAAAGGTCCATGTCTTTCCTGTACTGAGGGCTCCAGAGCTGGACGCAATACTCCAGGTGGGGTCTCACCAGAGGGAAGAAGAGAGGCAGAATCACCTCTCTTGACCTGCTGGCCACGCTTCTTTTGATGCAGCCCAGGATATGGTTGGCCTGCACTTGGCCTTGTTGAACCTCATGAAGTTCACATGGGTACAGTTCTCAAGCTTGTCCAGGTCCCTCTGGATGGCATCCCATCCCTCGGGCATGTCAGCCACACCACTCAGCTTGGTGTTGTCTGCAAACTTGTCGAAGGTGCACTTGATCCCACTGTCTATGTCATTGATGAAGATATCAAACAGTACTGGTCCCAATACAGACCCCTGAGGGGCACCATCTGTCACCGATCTGCATCTGGATGTTGAGCTGTTGATCACTGCCCTCTGGATGAGACCATCCAACCAATTCCTCATCTACCAAACAGCCCACTCATCAAATCCATATCTCTTCAATTTGGACAACAGTATGGTTGGAAAAAAGCAGATCACAGGACCTGGCAATCATAAGCCCTCTCACCAAAGTTCTCTTATCTCTTTTGTATGGATCTACCTCAAAGAAAATGGAAAAAAGAGAGAAATGAGCATCTGACATTGGAATGTGACCTTGTGCATAATCTTTATTGAGAAAGTTTAATAAGAAGGAAACAGCCTTAACTCCTTCTATCTATGGAAAATAGAGTCTAATAAAAATAGGGTCAGCAGACCTAGTAAATGAAGAATGCAGGTGATAAAGAATATCTTAACACAATTTTTAAAGAGAAATATCATATCTCTAAAAATCTCATTAGGATAAATAATACCTTGTCTCACTAGGTATCATTCTGAGCACATTATATTGAAAATGACTTATTTTTCACTCACTTAAAGGTGTCTATTTTATGCTTCATGATGGAAAGCAGCTTCCTTTTCCAGGATTCTCTTGAGCATGGAAAGAAATGGTACAGGATGTTCTATCTTACATTTTTGGCAAGCTGTTTAACTGCTTTTGCTGAATCACATTTTAAAACCTTGACAGTGACTTAAATGACCACGGATTTAAGCTTTGCTCCTAACATAACATAATGTCATAACTCTTCCCAGCAAGGTAGTGATGAGCAAGTTTAAGCAGTGCAATGCACTCTCTGTGTGCATGTAGTCCCTCATCCCTCCTTAATAAGCATGCAGAGATATATATTGTACAAGACACAGCAAGCCAGGGGAAAAGCACCCCATTAATCTCCAGCAACTGGCGCGGTTTGTTTTGTAATGAAATTTTGTTCTGTCTTTCTAATACAAACTGCTGCCTGTTTCCTATTACTTTTTAGATTCCATAGAAGAGATCTTTGATAGAAAATTGCCCTTTCACTCTCTGCAGGTCATGCATTCTGCACACAAACACAACCCTGAAACACTTTTCCTGCAGAAAAATACTCAAGAAGGAAACAGTATGCTCTAAGTTCATATTTGACACTTCATTCTTTGTTGGCTACTTTTTCTATATTTATCTTGATCAGTAAAGGACAGAAAGTTTATTTGTGCGGTATATGCATGAACCCCCGTGGTTTATTATTAACCCTGTTCCATATTCACACTGATAGAGACAAAATACCCTAGATTGCTTTTCATTCTTTCCAACCACAGTAATATTACTGATTGATAAGGCTGGTCCCCAGTAACAATAATAATTAGAATTATGGATCTGCTTTGATTTTCAGTCTTTAGACAGGAATATTTTGTGCATACTCTGGGCCTATGAAGTGGTCTTTTACTTCATCTACAAATAAATCAAAATCATGTCTTATTACCTTGGACAATGGTTAAATAAAAGTCTTCATTTAAAAACTGGATTGCTAGTCTGAATTCAATGTGTTGTCAAGTTGGGTCTGCAGGTGCCTTTACATACAGAAAATCTCCTTTAATTCTTTAATTCATTACCTCACTCCTCTCACTGAGAACCAGATGCCTGCAGAAATTTTCTGTAGTGGAAGATGGAATTACTTCCCTACGTCCAGCTCCACCAGGCCAAGGCTCAGCATCTTTTTCTAAACATTTATTTGCCCATTGCCCTGGACAAAGACAGTCTACAGGCCTTTACCAACCAGAACTTTGCAAAAACTTTCTGCCAAATATGGTGTTTATTAATAATTGTATAATAATTAGTATATAATAATTAGTGTATAATAACTGTTCAAGGAGCTGTTGTTCTGTAAGGAGCTGACCTTGAATAAAGTGATCACCCACATATTGGAAAAAGAGCTTCTGAGGCAAGGGGTGGAACAGAGAGGTGAAAACCGCAGCTGGTATCATGTTTTGGACAGTCTTGTACTACAAGTATATAATATTTAAAGAAAACCAAAAGCAAAATAACACGATGGCACCTCTCCTGTTAAACTACAAAGAGCAGCAAAAATGCTCAAGGTTGGTAAGGAGTGTTTAGAATGTCAGGCCTTTATTATTGGACAGCAGAGCTCAGTAAATAATAGACTTAATTCTTAAACAAAGGAGAATTGATTTGACTATAATCCTGAACCACAGTATTTATTGTTTGAGAGAACACTGATGCTATGGAGAATTTGTGCAGAGGCTCAGAACTTCACGAACTTCATAAAAAACAATATAAATGTTTGAATATTTCCTGACAAAATGCATCCCCTTTTACTGTGCATTTTTCTCCACTCTGAAATGGTTCATACACTCAAGGTATACAAACAATATGACATAATTCAGTTTGTGAACTACACAACATGAATAGTGCATTCTGATCCATTTGTAAATAATCTACATTCAGAAAAATTTTCTTCTAAACAATTCAGCTGTTGAATTTCAAAGAAATTTGGAGGAAATCAGGATCAGTTACAGCTCATTGGCTGATCAAAAACACAGCCATGATTGCAACTATTATTGTTCTATGGATAATTAAGCATGTAAAAAATGGACAGAATCTACAAGATGAATACACCTCTCAATACATCAGAAATAAGCAAAACTAGGATATTAATAATTAATAAAATTCTACATAATTTATAGTATCTTTTTTCCTGTGAAGGTAAAATATCGCATTATTTCACACTTAGAAGGATTGATTTAAAAATTACCCTTCAATTTTTAAAGGCTTGCACATAGAGGCTTTTGGCATGAAATGTAATGGAATTACATTTATTCCATAGTGATAATTCTGGATTAATGTTTTCATTTTTGCAGTGCATAAATGCGTCTAAATTCAAGTTAACTGAAGCTTTGCAGATGATTTACAATGGAACATTAGGAAAGCGGACTCAACTGTCATTCTGGATTAATTAAACCCTAATATAAAGAGAATTAATTTAGTGAATATCTGCAATCCTCATTTTGCTTGGAACTAAAAACAGGAAAAAAAATTAATGAATATGAGACTATTTTTTCTCTCAAATGTTCTCCTCTAATCCTGTTTAGTTGCATTAGAATCCCATTAATTCCAACAGAGGCACAGAAGTCTGCAGCTGTGTAGGCGTTTGCAGCAAAAATAGCGGTCAAACCACATTTTGACATGTTAAAAACAGATTCCATACATCTTCAGAGATTTGAGCTAATGAGATTAAATCTTATTGGTTTTAAAGTATTTCTGTCACTTCCCAGCAGATTTTGAAATCCAAAATGTTTTTTTCATGAAGAGTGTAAAACAGTGTTCCTAAAAATGTGAAAAATGTCTTTTGCCCAAAACCTTTTATCCAAATCCTGTACAAGACACTGTCCTTTTATTCGCATTGCAATAATGTGTATAAGTTTTGTAGAAATAGCTGGTGTGATAGAAATTGTTTATGTAGTTCTTAACAGTAATTGTATTGCAGTGTAAGTGAATACCATCACTCCAGGGACAAACTTTGTAAAAAAGGCTTAGAATGACCAAGAGAAGAACCAGCAGCTCATAAAAATCTGTAAAAGGAATTTAGAACCAAAGTTAACATAATGAAAAGAAAATGCTCACAGATTTTGTAGTTCCTGAAATCAGTGCTGCCTGAGGTCTGAGGCCATCATGAGTGCTATGTGCCTGAATGGATCTGTTCATGCTGGGAATTAATTTACGAAACTCAAACATTTGGATATGAAGGACTGGCTGAATGGTTCAGCTCAAAGTTATTTTGATACATCCAGTTAAGTGTATTACCACTTTCTAAATTAATTTTCTGGTCAAAAGGTACAAAACTACATTCTCTCTTAAGCAGTTAGTCAATGCTGATATCTGGATGTTCTTTCCTGTAGTCTGCACCATCCTTTCTAAGTCTAGCTGACAATGCATCATTGCTCAGACTGGGATAATTTGGGGTTTATGGACAAGGTTTTCAGATTAAATAGGAAGTACCTACTGCTACTCAGGAGTAAAGGAGAACCTAAACAAGGTTATTCTCGACAACAGTTTAGGTACATGTGCCTGAAGGTTGAGTTCAGTTCCCCTTTGCCTTGGCCCTCAGTAACTCAAGCAATTACATGCACTTAAAAGCCTGATTTTGTCAAATGTCTTGCACTGGGTGCTGGTAAGCCAGATATTATACCTGGAGGCACTGCTGCTAGGGCTGATGATTCGACTTGTGTGAAGTCATTTGCACTACATGATTATTTAAGATTTCATGCAGTGATCTGAGAACTACTGCTGTAGTATTTGTTTTTATCATGTAGCCTGCACAGAAAAAACAAGCCAGAATAATATATATATATAAAATACTGTAAGCAGTGGGTAAATAGAAGGAGAAAAATAATGCAAAATTTGTTTTCCTTTTACTGAGAACTCCCTTTGGAATTATCTGAGAAGCCTTTTCAGCCTAGCTGGCCATCCGGTAGAGGATCCTTGAGTTTGGTTTACATCATCACCCTGACAAGATGCTGGCTCTAGCCGAGAACTTACTGACTTGAAATAACGTTAGAAAACAAGTCAGCCTAAAAGCCTTACAGATTTGTAAAACAATAACTTTGCCAAACACTTACAATGCAGTCATAGTATTTGCATATTCCTTCATGCAACTAGGTGATTAAAAGGAAAACATTTGTTCACACTTCATTTACATTTATTACAGTGCTAGTGTAGTTACTCATCCAAGGAAAGGATATATTCAGGACAAATAAGTTAAATTTCAGAAATTAATTAGTAAAAGTAATTATGCTTATTCTTGTAAATTAATGAACTTCAAGCAAATCTGCACCAAAAATGTATATTTATTTGTCTCTAAAAATACCTGTTTGGAGAGCATTAATAAATCATGACCTTGAGACAGTAGGGCAAATTCAAATGGATTTAATACAGGAAAAGTTAACTTTTGAATGACATGGAGCTTATTTGTTAGCTACTAGCATTCCAGAAAGGTGTTTAAGATAATATTAAACGTATGGAATGTCACGTACAAACATGGTTCTTCACACTTAAGAAGGGAATTTGGAATAATTGACAATAGATGAACAAGGCAAGTATCTTAGAGCTGTTTAATACTAAAAAAAATTTGGTTTATTTGCCCCATAGGAGTTATGGCTGCTTTTTGTAAATATATTGTTTGTGTAATCACCATGGAAGGAGAAGAAATGCTTAAGTAAATTGGAAAAGCAGGCACAAAAAAAAATGCATATTAATTATATATATATAATTGAAAGAGGAAAATGCATTGTGTTGATGTGTACTTGTGCAAGATGTCTTATGCTCCCTGCAGAGTGTGATTTAAGTTCACTGATTCCTTTGCCTTCCATATATTTCCCCTCTACACTGTCTGTTGTTGGCTTGACAGTAAAACTTGGCTCACAATATCTTGTGCTAAACTAGACTCTTCCTATGCTCAGTTTGTCTAAATCCCATTTCAGAGAATGGAGATACATGGCTGGTCTCCCTCCTTTGAGCATTCTCTGGTGCTTATGAGAGTCACCACTTCTGTGAATAAATGATATTGTGATAGAGATGAGGCCAGGAATGACAACATTTACATCCCCAGGGGAAGATGCAGAAGCACTGCCTTACAAGGAAGGTACTTAATATACTGCCATCAAAGAGTAACAAATCAATGAGTCTTTTTCCAGAAATACAAATATAAGTTACTCATGTATGCACCACTTCAGTATCAGACATCATTTGATCCTACAGTGGTATTACAGACAGTGGCATCTCAGAGGTGTTACTAACATCAGCAAATTCCTTTATACTTCTCCATATTATTATTTGCTACTTATACAGTTCTTAATATGTAAAACTGCATTGTTCTGTCAGATAAGATCCACATACCTAAGATAAGCAAGTGGCTTGCGTGTTGGGTGTGGATAACAGAAGGGCTCTGTATCATTTACTATTACACAAAGCATCTAGATTGGCATATATAAGAGGAAAAAGCCTTGTGTATTAATTTTTGTATGTTTTGGTATCTCATACAGGTCAGGTGGTTAGCTTATGTCTCACCGCTCT